>NC_080083.1:63360413-63660413 GCF_949987535.1 Balaenoptera acutorostrata
GTTATTATTCCCAGTTTACAGATGAGAAAACTGAGGCACAAGATTAAGTGGCTCCAGGTGGCAAAGGCAGTAAGAAAGCCCCGTCTTATCTGTGTACATCTCACTCTTGACCACAGCACTAAGAATGCTTCCTGGTATTGAGGGAGAAGTTGAAGATGTAGGGCAAAGAAGGAGTAATTAATAATAGAGCTGGGATATAGAAGACCCTGGAGAAGGGTGGGCTGCCATCTTTGTGGAATTGGTATTTTTTTCTTTTTGAAGAGAGAAATGAAAGATGAACAGTTTAATCATGTGGGAAAGACATTTAGGGAAAATGTACAAAATCAGTTAGAGGAGAGCTCCTAAATATAGATGGACTTGGTGCTAAAGGAGGATGCTTGAAGGATAATTTTTGTGATGAGTTTCATGCATGACTTACCTTTTCATCATCAGCGATGTCCCTGGCCCCTGCATCGACTTGAAACCTACTTTCTGCCTATCATGGTCCTGTCCTCTGTAGGAACAGTGGTTTTGATTTCTCCTGCTGTATGTAGTGGTCCTTTGATTCATATTTATGTATTGATTGGCTTCTTTACTCAGGATTTGATCTGCCATTGAGGATGTGGCACTGTTATTTTTAACTTTTTATTTTACATTGGAGTATAGTTGATTAACAATGTTGTGTTAGTTTCAGGTGTTACAGCAAAGTGTGGCACTTACTTTAAATGGTTGTATCAAGAAGAACCTACTGGGGTTTTCTGGAGTCTAGTGACACTTGCTGAGAAATCTTATGTTGGGAGTACATTGAAATCATTGTGACATGGTTTAATATTACACATTTTAAATACTAAGACATGTACCCTCTGAGACACATCTGCATTCCAGTCGAGCCTGCAGAGGTGTTATTCCTGACCCTGATTTGGTGGGGAAGAGAAGGTGATGCCTGTTTATGACTTACTATGCCCCACACACCTGCCCAACTGGACCATGGGGTGCTTGCTGTAGGAGCGTCTCCGTAATGGGCAAATAGAAATCTCAATTCCATATTGCATGAAAGCTCCCAAGTAAGATACTAGTACTATTTATTTATGAGTTTACCCTGTGAGCTATAATTCACATCCTTGGCCAATCAAATGGAAAAATGAATCACTGCGAGTTGTGTTTTACTTAGAACCCATTAAAGCAATTTAAGTGAAAGTTTTCCAGGTATGAATACCCAGCTCTCTGCAGGAGGGCAAATGCTAGATGTCAGAATATCTTTATGAATGCTCTTGGTGAGCGAATGCCTACACTAAGAACTCAGCAGCAGCCGTAAATCCATTTATGAACCATTCAAATAATAGAACTTGGCAGCATAATGCTAGTTTCCCATAATGATGTTACTTAAAAAAAAATTAGGTTTAAATGGAATGCAGGGAGAAATGGGGCTGTGTAAATTCGAATAAGTACTAATTTTCAGTGGACTCAGAAGATTCCCTTATTTATTGTGCAAATTGTTGAATTTCGGTTACTCAAACAGAAAATGAGGCGTCGTCCAGAGAAAAGTCCTTTGCTTATGCTGTGTGGTTTAAGGATTGCTGTGGCTTTTCCGAGGCTGCATGCACAGTGCAGGAGGAATTGTAAAAGTCAGCTGGCTGTGCTTGTATTTTAAGAAGCAAGGCTGTAGGCAAGCACCACACTTGCTGTTCACCCTGAATTCTGACTCTTAGCCCCTGTCTGCTCCGTGCACTCACGTGCTGGAGGCCTGGAGGGAGAGTGATGGGTATTAACTTAGTTACAATGCCCTGCATAGGACTTTGTACCGAGATGCCCAGGAACTGTTTGGTGGTGGTTTTCACTTTGTCCTGCTAGAAAAGCCTCTGCAGAAAATCCTCTGGCCTGTACAACATTATCTTTCAAGTAATCCCGGCAAGGTAGCTGCTTCCTACTCTCGACTTCTCCAGAAAAGACAAAAATCTAAAAGAACGTCTTGGGGCTTCCCTGGTGGCACAGTGGTTGAGAATCCACCTGCCAGTGCAGGGGACACGGGTTTAAGCCCTGGTCAGGGAAGATCCCACATGCTGTGGAGCGACTAAGCCGTGTGCCACAACTACTGAGCCTGTGCTCTAGAGCCCACGAGCCACAACTACTGAGCCCACGAGCCACAACTACTGAAGCCCACACACCTAGAGCCCGTGCTCCACAACAAGAGAAGCCACCGCAATGAGAAGCCCGCGCACCACAACGAAGAGTAGCCCCCGCTCGCCGCAACTAGAGAAAAGCCCGCACGTGGCAATGAAAACCCAATGCAGCCAAAAAGAAATAAAATAAATTTATAAAAAAAAAATAAAAACTTCCTTTGATGGGTTGCAGCACTACACTGCCGACGGTGCCAGGGGCGATTGTGTAATCGTCTTAGTGTCTGTCTGTGTCTTCCAGTTCTTGTTCGTCTTTTACTTATGTGTTTTTGGCAGGCCACAGTTCCCAGGCTGCTGGAGGTTAGCTGCAGTTTTGTCCTCCACAGCAGTAATGCTGGAGAATTGCCGAGACCTGTTCACCTTGTTATCACTGCCCCCCTATATCACAGGAGCTGGCAGTCCTCCTTCATGCAGTTGAAACCCATCTTCCTGGAATTTCAGCTCATCCATTTCTCTCCCATCAGGCAGGAGGGAAGGTGGAGAACAGCAATCATTCCTATGTTGGTCTTTGGTTACTTTGTGAAGAGGAATTTGATGCACACTTTTCAGAGATTTGTATGAGGCAGGTGTGAGGAGGATGAGACACAGAGGGTTTCACAGCTGGCAACCCCAGGGTCCCTGAGGTGTCATTACTGAGGTCCCTGGTCTTGCTGCACACTTCAGGTTTTCCTGCAATGGCCCATAGACGTGGTGATGAGCATTGGTACTGTTGTCCTTGGATTTTACACGTGGACTGTCCTCTGCTGTGATGCTTTCTGGATCAGGTCCAGCTGTCGTTTCACATGGGAAACATCTGCCTATATTTAGTGTCACCACTAGATCTTCCAGCATCAGTGTTCTGTTACTGCATATTCATTTATAATAGCGGGGAGAAAACACACAATCCTCTGTAATTGCTATTTGAATTTCACAGTTAGAGTAGACATTTAAAGATTTAGTTAGCTTTAAAATGTAAATTTAGTAGTTCCTGGTAGGCAAAGCATATTTCTCTAAGGATTAGTAATCCAGTAATTCAACCCCTGCTCCTTTGAATGTAAAATTAATCTTTCCCAATAGGTACTGACGCCTGAATGGGAGAAGGTTGAACATTCTTGGCTGATGGCTCTTCATTAGCATTTTATTTTTTACTTGAAAAAGTTGAGTATTTTGGTGGGAGAAAATATGCATTGCTGGGCTGTTGCCAGGTCTTCTGTGGCCGTGTTCCCATTACTGGGTTTCAGGGCTTCCTGTGGACAGTATTATGGTTGGCACAGAAAGACTGGCATATATTATTCTCACCTCTTTACCAAAAAAAAAAAAAAAAAAAAAAAAAAAATGTGGCTTCCTTCCCTTCTCTCCAGCCAGCTGTCAGATTTGAATGCCAGCCCTAGTTTGCTCTGTCAGACGCTGAGTTAGTGGGTGAGTGAGAGCTGGCAGAAGCCCCGTTAGTGATTACCAATAACCAAACACACCCAAAAAACCCTCGCTGCAGATGTCTAAGAAAACTGGGATAACAGAAATTTGCCTCTGGGTTTCAGTACACTGATTTTTTGTTGTTGTTGTTCATTTTGACTACAGATCTCCCATTAAGAAAGAAAAGCAACATTGAATTAAAAATGATTTCTTTATGGGATATAGTCTCTTAACTAGTATGACTTGCTCAAAACAACTCGTTACTTTCAGATACTTTGTATCAGTTAAAATGGCAGCATCTGTACAATGGGGATAACACTCTGAACAAAAGACTTGTCTGGGTCACCTCAGGGTATGGCTGGAATCCCAAGTACAACTGGCTCCCAGGTGGCTAATTACTGCTTTCTCGATCACGCCTGGAAGATATGCAGGTTCTCTTGCCAGGAGTCCCTGGCGAGGCTGAGGACGCTGAAACTTTGTAGAGCTTTTCTGGGTTTTTCAATGTCATTAGAAAAGATGTTGGTGGATCCGAATCTGTTGTGCTGAAGTTGGGCATGAATCTGGCAGTTAACATGTCAAATTTGAAAAACACGTTTGATCCTTTGGATGGATTTTTGTCCTTGGTTGGAACCTGATACCAAAGGGGTCAAAGTAAAGATCCTCCGCCTTCGCTCTGGTCCCCTCGTTTCGCATCCCCTGCGTCGTCCGCCAAATGAGAGGGGGCAGAGCTCGATGAGGGTTTCCATCCTGTGTCTGCTTCTGTGAATTCTTGGCAGCTTCATCTGTGGTAGACACTTTATTTCCAGGAAATCTAATTTCAAGACTGAAAGCCTTTCCCAGGTGACCTCTAGATAGTCTTCCTGGCTTTGAAAGTAAAAGCCTGGATGTTAATATTTACACCGCTGTGTAGACTAAGTGACACTCATCTTGTACGTGTCCAGGGGGCATCCTGTTGAAGTCTTGAGTTGAATGTGTGACTTGTGGACTTACGTTGTCTCTGTTCATTTGTTTTATCCCCCCACCTTTGGACCCAAACGTGTCCCAGGAATGGTTAGACTTCGAATCAATGCAGTTTGCATGTACACATTTGAAGGTGGTATGATTCTGCTACTGAGAATATTGCATTTCTTGTTTAAAAAAATAAAGTTCTTCCTTACAGTTAAATGAACATGTTAGCAAAAGTGTTGCATTTTACGATACGTTAACAGAATTTTACTATTAATATGCCAAGGATTATGGTGTTCCTTCTTGAATGTTGCAAGCAGCGTTTGAAGTCTGTCTTGAACACAGGTGTACACTTTGCGTGTGCTTCTTAGGAATGGGCAATGGGTAAGCAGCTCAAAATCGTTGTTTTAAAAGCTTAAATTCATTTTGAAGTGGGCTGGATAAGGGTTTAAGCATTTATCTCATTTGCTGTTAGAACCACCCATGACACCAAGAAGGTTATGCTCAATTATGTATTATGAAAATTGGCATTGACATTAATTCACTTTCTGTACCTCTTTTGTGGTAGATGGATAATATACAGAATAAGAAAGATTTACTGGGAAACATACTGTAATCAAAATAGAGTGTCAAAGGCAACTATAGGTTGATGACATGTTATTTGCAGGTAAACTTGAAATTATTCAAGAAAAAAAATACTGGGAAGGAAAAGAATTTCAGCCTGATTATTCAGTGTTTAAAAGACCTAGCTATGAGATTGTGTTGACTACATTCCATTGATTGTTAATTAGTACCTTTATAATGGTATGATTTATTCAAATCTTTAAGGCAGCATTTTATGCTGATGGTTGTCAAACGTTTTAGTATAAGTTGAGCTTTGAAAACTAGCTTGTAAAAACGAGAAACCACACTTATTCCCTGCCAGCTCATCATTTGGATCAACGATTTAAAATGCAGCTTGTGGGGGACTTCCCTGGTGGTCGAGCGGTTAAGAATCTGCCTTCCAATGCAGGGGATGTGGGATCGATCCCTGGTCGGGGAACTAAGATCCCACATGCCGCGGGGCAACTAAGCCCGCGCGCTCTAGAGCCCATGCACCACAACTAGAGAGAAACCTGCGTGCTGCAACTAAGACCCGATGCAGCCAAATAAATAAATGTAAAAAAAAAAAAAAATGCAGCTTGGGTGTTTCATACTAGATATGTGTCTGAATGTGCCCATCCAAATGAGAACATCCTGACCCATAGCTTGTTACCTGATTATGCGTTTTTTGGTTTATCTGGTTTTTAAAACATTGGTTTTAGACTTACTACATTCATTTTTAGTGAAAACATTCATTTTACCTTCATCAGTGATTAGGGCTGGAGAAAGAGAAGGTCAGATACAAATCAGTTCATTTGCTTCTTGTTGGTTGGTTGTGGGGGAAGTCTAGCACTTTTCATTGAGGTGTAGTATATGACAGTTATCAGAAAACCTTGATTTTTGGCAAGTTTTTTGACTTACCACTTAAGTTATGGCTGGAGCAAGTTTAGAAAGCATTTTGAGGTCCACTTGGGAAATATGAACACTCAAGAAATATGGGAGGCGGGGGAGATGGGGTAAGAAAGGCTCAAGGGTTTTTTCTTTCCCCGTTCTCTGCTTCATTGGTCGAAAATCTAGGATGCTTCTCTAGATCTTGGGGTACCATGCTGGTCTTCTGCTTTCTCTGTTGCATTCAGGCATGTAACACCTTCATCTTGATATCCTACTGATATTGTTCTATTGATGAATAAAAATTTTTAATAAAGGTTATTCCTCTTTGTAGGGAAGGGAAAACTTAGGAAATGTCTCATGCCTGCTTAGTATATCCAATAGCCCTAGACAGTGTATTCTTTTTCTCAGGTATATTTGGGACTATTAGAAATTATTTGCATCTCAGAAAGTTAAATATTTGAGAATAAGTTTGTATTTAGATGTTTTCTCTACAATTTTTTTTTCCTTTTTCTTTAAAATTTTTATATTGGAGTATAGTTGAATAACAATGTTCTTCTAGTTTCAGGTGTACAGCCAAGTGGTTCAGTTATACATATACATGTATCTGTTCTTTTTCAGATTCCTTTTCCGTTTAGGTTATTGCAGAATATTGAACAGAAGAACCCTAACCCTAACGAGATGAAATCCGAAGTCCTTAGTCTCCTGAGGTTTCCGGATGGAAATTGGATTCAGCTGGCAGATCTACCAGTCAGTCTCCCATCCTCTGTGTTCCTTCCTTTGTTGTTTTCATTCCTTCCTTCAACTCACGGGTGTACCATCCGGTGCCTTCCGCGGGACCCTCACAGCCTGCGGGGTGTGAGGGCTGCTCAGCATCCCACGTCCCCTCCACAAAGGTTCCTAGTGTAGGTGTGAGTGCATTTCTGCTTTGGGAGTCTCTAAGTTTTGTAGGAGATATCAAGAAGGAATTCTTTAAAAATCACTGAATCATATCTATCCATTATCGGAGGATTTTTCTTTATATGAGGATTATTTTTATACTATGTATGTGGTCAGCACTGCCAAAAGACCTCCCAGTATAATTTAACAACTTCTAAGTAAATTCACAAATGGAGACTCAGAAGTGGCTAGTCTGTAACTTTGTCACTGAAAACTGTACGAAGTTTTTCATTTTCCTGGTTTGAAGGACAGTTTACAATTGCTAAGACTGGAGTACCCTAGTACAAGGACACAGTATCTTGACCTTTTAAAAAAGTTGATATGTTTCTATTCTTGGTTTCTGAGAGCAGTTGTATAAATTTCGTTCCAATTCATCAACATTCTTGAGTAGCTGAACTCTTGAACTTGAGCAGAAAATGACTTCCTCAGATGCGTTCTCCTCTGGACTCGGGGTTTTCTGTTTTTCTTGGCTTAGAGGTGCTTCTACCTCTTACTGAGGCTGAGTGAGCTGGTCTATGTATAGTGTTAGTATTTTCTGTGTTTGATTATTGTTGTTCAAGAATCCTGAAATCCTTAAAAACGAGCAAGCTTGTTCTTTTTAGATACAATTAGACATTTAAAGATTATTTATGTCCTTACTGTAAAAATAGAAAGTGAAAAACCGTCTCGAAGTTCATTTAGTTTTCTTGCCCCCTGTGCTGGTGGTGCTCAAAGCCTGGTCTGTGGATCCCTGGGGGTCTATAAGAATTTTTCCGATGGTCTTCAAGGTCAAGCTTATTTTCTTGGTAAAACTAAGGGGTTTTTTTTTTGGTTTTTTTTTTGTTTTTTTTTTTTTTTTTTGCTGTTTAGTGGCATTGGTATTTGTCCTGATGGTGCACAAGCAGCGGTGGCAAGACTGCTGGTGCTTTGGTGTGAGACTGCCCTGGGCCAGCACTGGAGTGAAATCCACCTCCACGTGCTTGTGGGGATTACAAAAAACAGGTCCGCTCAGGAATGTCCTCAGTGAAGCAGTAGACATGATTAACTTCATTAAACTTCAGCTCTTGTTCTTACTGTTTTTCGATACTGTGGCGAAATGGGCAGTGCGTGGAAAGCACCTCCGCTGCGTGCTGACGGGCGGCGGCTTTAAGAAGAAACGCGCAGTTTGGTGTTACCAGCTGAACTAACAGCTTTCCTCATGGGACATCCATCACCCTGGACTTAAAAGTGACAGATCAGTTATTCCCACTTGGGCGTTTGTCACTTGTTTTCCGTAAAATGAAGTTAGACTGTCACTTCAAGGACTAACTGATCGGATTCACCCTGAGCCCAGGAAGTTTGAGAACTGCTGCTCTAGGAGGGCTGGGGATCCCCACCGGGAACTCGACGGCTCCCTGAGCTGCTGCGGGTGCCCTGGTCTGAGCCACGTGCTCTCTGCTTCCTGGTGCCCTTACCATGTGAACTGGCTGAGCACACCTTATTTTAGTGGCAAGATGGATGGTTTTGTGTTTGGGTTAATTCATGAAAATGCCACACCCCTACCTTTCCCTGGCTACACATGTACGTAACCAGGGAAGTTTGTTTGCATTTACTGAGTAATGTGACCAGCTTGGCAGTGATTCTAGTCTTCCACAGCCTTTGCTACCAATTCTGTTTTTTCTGTTGATGGGTGACAGTGTGATTCAAGCAGATGTTACAGTTTGTGGACACCAGGCATTGTACTAACAAATAGAATACGTAGGGAGCTGATTTAATACGTTATGACATAGTATGAAGCCACTGAAAATTGTTTTTAAAGACGAGTTAGTGACATAGTTAATAAGAAAATGGCAGGGTACAAATGTCTATATAAATAGACCACAAAGGAAGTATATTTACGTATACCCAGGAAAAAGACCGGGAGGAGGAAACATACCAGTGTGATAACACTTATCTCTGGGTGCTGGCCTTACACATTTTCCAAATTCTCTAAAATGAGATTGGATTACTTTTATAATCAGCAGTGTAAATAAACTTTTTTAAAGACCAACTTGTCTGTATATTGTAGTGAAGTCCATATAATTTCTGCTGACTTTAAATTCAGCAATATTTGTATTTAACCATGACTGAGAAAGGATGCTGTCACTTAAATTTTGGTGTGATTTTCATTTAGAAAAGAGCAAGGTAGAAAAGCACCTCCTATGGATTTTCCTCCTCAAAGAGCAGTGTGTCAGATTAGCGCAAGGCTGATTCTGGGTTGGCTCACGTGTGAAGCGGGGGCGCCCGTTGTAATTTTCTGTGGCCCGTTAGAGGTTAGAGGCTTGCTGTAAAGCGGCGGGGTTTACCTCCACTTGCTCAGCTGTAAATTATTAACTTTTGGCCCAAAGGTATCCCTGAGAGTCCTAAGTTATTCATTCAGGAATACCTTTGTCAGAGGTTTTAAACCCACACCACTGGATTTCTTTTTTTTCTTTTTTTGTTTTTTTTTAAATAAATTTATTTATTTATTTTTGGCTGTGTTGGGTCTTCGTTTCTGTGTGAGGGCTTTCTCTAGCTGCGGCGAGCGGGGGCCACTCTTCATCGCGGTGCGCGGGCCTCTCACCATCGCGGCCTCTCTTGTTGCGGAGCACAGGCTCCAGACGCGCAGGCTCAGTAGTTGTGGCGCACGGGCTTAGTTGCTCCGCGGCATGTGGGATCTTCCCAGACCAGGGCTCGAACCCGTGTCCCCTGCACTGGCAGGCGGATTCGCAACCACTGCACCACCAGGGAAGCCCTGGATTTCTTTTTCTTCCTTTTTTAAATTAAAATTTTTTTTTTGTTTTTGCCAAGCCGCAGGGCATGTGGGATCTTAGTTCCCTGATCAGGGATCGAACCCGTGCCCCTTGCATTGGAAGTGCAGAGTCGTAACCACTGGACCGCCAGGTGAGTTCCCTACCAGATTTCTAAGAGTACTCTTAAAGCATTCTCTTTGCTTTCCATAAAGGTCAAACATTTTCTTAAACTTTCTGCAGCACTTCCCTGGTGGTGCAGTGGTTAAGAATCCGCCTGCCAGTGCAGGGGACACAGGTTCGAGCCCTGGTCTGGAAAGATCTCACATGCCGTGGAGCAGCTGAGCCCGCGTGCCACAACTACTGAAGCCCGCACGCCTAGAGCCCGTGCTCCACAACATGAGAAGCCACTGCAGTGAGAAGCACGCACACGGCAACGAAGAGTAGCCCCCGCTCTCCGCAACTAGAGAAAGCCCGTGCGCAGCCACGAAGATCCAACGCAGCCAAAAAGACTTCCTGCAGCACTAATTTATCTTCAAAGGGGGAAAAAAAAAAAAAAAGCTCCCTGGCCCCGCCTCCACCTGCCCCAAGGGTCAGGCGGCTTCTGTGTAGATGGGGTGACAGGGACTTTGGTTGCTGTAAATGACCAGCCACCAGTGCTGTCAGGTTGCGAGTGCTGCCCCGTCCTGGGGGACTCCTTGGGACCTGGTACACGGCGGGCCTTCCCTGACTGTTGAGTGAGTGAATGGCTGACGAGACTGCTCCCTGGTTGTGGCTTTTTCTTGATCATCTGTGCATATTCGCGACGTCTGCTTCATGACAGCGCCTGCACCCTTGGTACTTGCCCTGACGGAGGTGGGGGACTGAGGCTGGAGGCCGCAGGTGACTGCCGCTTGGGCGGCGTCATCCTCAGCCCCTGCAGGGTGGCAGCTAGTGTCCAGACCAGCTGGGAGTGGGCGCCAAAGAAAGGGGAGGGAGGTGGGCTGTGCAGGAAGTGGGGCAGAGCGGCGTCGCGGCAACCCCATGTGCGTTCCTGCTGGGCTGGCACGGGGCAGGGGCAGGAGGAACGGGGCGCGTGGTGGGGAGTTCAGGCTGGCAGAGGCAGCCGGGGGCTGTGGCCGCCAGCCGTGGGCGGATGTGCAGAGCCAGGTGTGCCGGTCTGTCGCGCTGTCCAGCGTGGCCTTTGAGTCTTTTTACGGACTGACCATGATTATAACAGCAGCTCATGAGTGCTTATCACGTGCCAGGCGTTGTACAGAGATTAATCCGTTCGGTCCACCTGACAGTTCTGAGCAGGCACCGTTGTCACACTCGTTGCACAGATGAGGAAGCAGGTGACAACACAGTTAGACAAGCCGCGTTACTACTGGGAACGGAAGGTGCCGGGCCTTGATCCCCGGCTGTCTGAGTCTCTGAAGTCCTCTTGACCTTCCTTCCACTGTGCAGGGTCCCCGGCTCCCCTGTACTGCTGCTTCGGGCGCTGGAATCTTTGCTGTGGTGTGTTCGCTTGGGATCACCTTTGTCCCCATGTCACAGCACCTGAACACTGGCCCTTTTTTTTTTTTTTAAACAAGGAAAGTAAAGATTATTTGAGAATGGTTAAATCCACATTGGAATTTATAGCATCATTATATGTAAGCGTAACTATAGACTCACTCACCTGTGCCACAAAGCAGTCTGGCTAACCACCCCCCGGAGTCCCCTACCTGGCGCAGAGGGTTTGTCGTTGCCTTTGGTGGCTCCTGTCCTGCGTTGCCCAGGGACTGCCTTTGTGGTGCATCCTCTCGTCAGCTGCGAGATTGCTTCCGGCCGCCCTCACTTGTGGAGTCTTGGAGGTGTGTCTCATTGCTCCGAGCTCAGGTTTGAAGTCTAATGAGCACTCAAGCAGCCGGCTTGCAGAGAGCAGCCCTGCACGCCAGCCCAGGGGAGGCGGGTCCCCCTGCTCTAGTGCTGCTGCAGAATGACAGCACCTGTGTCCTCAGTGCACAGGCGTGCGTTTGGTCTTTTGCTTGGCTGCCTCTTGGGTAGAAGAAGGTGCAAAACATGACTTGTCCTGATAGAAATATATATTCCTCTATTGAATTCCCATTAAAAAAAAATTGCTCTCTTCGTGGCAAAAAAAAAAAAAAAAGATGTGGGTTGAAGCCTGGGCTGTTCTTTGTCTTAGGCCCCAGATTGTAAGCGGTTGGGATTTTTTTTTTTTTTTTTTTTTTAAACAACCAACTTAAGTGTTGTTTCCATTGTAATTCATAGGCTAGAACACAAACCACATTGAGCTGCAGACACTGCACACACTTGCTGTTCCCCAAATCAGCCGCGTTTGAGGGTGGGCCCCTTCACAGGCGGTGCAGGCAGCACAGCACACGTCTCGGGGTTTCAGTAAGATTGAGTTTTACCGTCTTCTATGGAAGCAGCAGCCCTCCATTTGGAAGGAAGAGCCGGAGTGAAAGAAGGACGTGGCTTGTTGGGGAAGATGGGGGCTGGCTGGCAGGTTTCTGTGGGTTAAGTTCTAAAAGCTCTGAGAACTTCCTACTTGCAAATGAGCCTAGCTTAATCGTCGTGGGAGATGGTGGGAAAGTCTTCAAGGCACATACCCACCCATCCACTCCTTGTTCCCAGCACTTACTGACCTAGAGAGGCTTGCAGTAAATGTACCGCGCCTCCAGTATTTGTTGAATGAGTAAAACTGCCCGTGTCCAGGGACCCTGTTCCTGAAGACTGTGAAGCATCTATCTGCTTTGTCTAAACCTTGGGGAGAGTGAGGACTAGTTACCATAGGGAAGAGGAGGCATTTGGAGGATTCTTGACGGGCCGTTTTGACGAAGTCTTTAAAATTTGAGACCAGCTTTTGACCAGGAAGATAGGCAGGTGGTCTCTCTTGGCTCAAAGTGCTGGAATTCAGTGCTGTCGTCGTGCCCCGCCTTCCTCCCTTTCTTGGAGTTTCAGGATCTTTTTTTTACAGGAGAAATTAGCCCTGAAAGAAGGATGGATCGGAATGTCTACTGGCTTACTGATAACACATTGGTTTTGTACCAAAATGGAAATATTCTTGGGTTCTGAACTAGATGAACATCTGATAGTCTTGGTTAAAACATAACGCAATGAGTTCTGCCACAGGATCCAAAAGAGCTTGTTATACTCTATTTTTCTGCCCTCAGTCCACAGGCAAACCACCTTCTGCATTTAGTCAGAAGAGAAGCGAAACCAAAAGGATCTGGTTGAGCAGTGTAGAGAGGGAAAGAAAATAAAATGGAACTTTGGCATCTGGGGGAATTTGTCACACCAGTTCACAGGCTTTTCTAATGAAGCACTTTGGGGGCCAGTGTCAGCTTTCATCCCTCTGGAAGGAACAGTCTCTTTTCTCTGAGCACTTAACCTCTATTGTCAGTTCGTATATATGTGTCAGCATTCAGCCTGGGCAAATTTTTGGTAGATCTGTTGAGTGTTTTTCAGCCTTAGAGGGATGGGTATTAACTAAAATTCCTTTTTCTTCCCTCTTCCGCTGTTTACTCTCCTCACTTTTTTGCATCGTGAATCTGTAGTTCTGGATTCCTGATGTTGGACTCTGTTTGTGAAGCTTCAGTTTATGGTGATTTGGTGTGTTGTGAATTAGAATGTGTACAGCCTGAGGCAGGGGTTTTGTCTGTTTTAGGCATACATGGATGTCCCCGTCCCTGAGAGCATGGAGTAAACCCTCAGACGCTGAAGGTCGCTGGACACGTGCATGTCAGACATGTCAGAAAGTTCCAGGTGTACCACAAAGGCATGTTAGTTTCAAGTCCATAAAAAATGACTGGAAGGTGGTGATGATCTAATCCTGAAGTAGGGAGACAGCAGACAGATTTCCCCCAGCCGGCCTTAACTTTACAGTGTCATCCTGAAGTACAGGACATACAGGAGATTTAGTGTCAAGGCACTTCTGTGTACTGTGATACTATATTCTTAAAGCAGTGGCTGGATTATTTATAACCATCTTAAAATTCACCAAACACAGGTAAGATAGTGCTCTGACCTCACCGGATTGAAGTGATATTGCAGGGAAAGAGGCAATGTTAGAACTCTGGACCCTGTTAGCCATGGCGTTGGGGATTTATCGTGGAATTCCCTCTTACCCATCAGAGAGCTGCAAGGATGTTGGTCTTGTAGTTGTCAAGCTAGTATTTTTTTTTTCTCCCCCAGATTCCTGCTTGATGCAGCCTTTTACGCACCATGGTAAATAGCTGTGCCTGACATGATTGGGATTCCACATTTGGAAATCTTTGATTACTTGACATTTACGGGTTTGAAATTTTGATTACTTTTAGTCTAATTCCTGTGAATTATCTATAAACAAGAGATTTATTGATCAAATTAAGAATATGGAATGATGGTTAAGAAGGACTTGGATTTCTTCCAGGTATCTTTAGAAGCATCATTTACATTCCATAATTGCTAACCCAACTCAAGATGGTCCCCTAAGGACCACTGCCTGCCTGCCTGTCCTGGTCTCACCCCGTGTACTCTCAAGTAGGCTGTTCGGGAGGACTTTAATGCATCCTGGTTTCCTTCCCAGGTACTCTGCAGTAATAATTACGGTTCGATTGAATGGCCTGCCCCCAGTTGAGCGACACAATCATATTATGCAGTGAAAGAAACACTTAGAGTTCCAGAATCTTATGCAGATGGCTCTAATCAGGCCGGGAGCACTGCTCTGGAGCGGAATGTGTTTAAGAATTCAGTCTTCTAAGTGCTGGTGATGTCAGTTTTTCAAACACAGCACGCTCTTCTCTTCCTCTGTGAATCCTCCTCGAGCTGCAGTGCACTTGCGTTAAAGCGGATCAGGTGCTCGTGTTCAAGTTTTTTAAGAGCATAAAAACCCTGTTTATGAAAACAGTTCTCTTCCGCACTTTGTGGTATTATGATAACGCAGGAATAAAGGAGGGCGGGGACCTCCTGTGGGGAGGCCCGGGAGGATGCTTCTCCCCGCTGCATGTTTTTGGGAGGAGCAACACCGTTTCTTAGCCCGGGGCTGTCTCTCCGCTTGCCCTGCACACTTTCGGCATCTCTTGGGTAAGAAGGAAGAGCAGATATCCTGAATATTGGCCATGATTTTGTGCTTATGTAATAGAAACTCTCACTCTTCTAGAAATTCATTGGTTTCTAATATATTATTTGGAATAAGAGTTGGTGACAGAGGAAAGGAGTCTTCTCAGAAAATCAATTTATGGAAGATCCGTAATGTCTGAATTTGTCTCATTCTTCCTGTGTACACTGCCAAGGTTTTAGCCATATGTTTCTTTGCTATTTCTGCGTGAGAGTCTAGTAAAATGCCGTTCATATATGAACATCCAAGTGATGATTGTAGGTCCCCTTGTTCGAAAAACGATGTAACTCGCGTGGTTTTTGAGTTGATGTCAGTCACGGCTTGCTGATCGCTGAGTCCTGCTGGGTCTTTCTTTCCTTCCCTGACTGTCAGAGAAGTGGCTTCTCTGAGACGCTTCTTCCTGCATCAAAGCCGTGACCGCTAAGCCCTCTCACTGGTGTTACCGTGCCATCCAGGCTGGCCGTGCTCACTTTCTTCCGAGTGTGGTTTTGCTTTCTCTGTCCTGCCCACCCAGGCCAGCACTTCCCACGGTGCTGGGACAGGGGACTTGCCATTTGCTGCTTATTGTGTGAAGGAATTTTGTTGGTTCCCTATCAGCCTGTTACTTGAGGACTTTTGTTTTCATTGTCAAAGGTGTCAGTGATGGTACCGTGGTGGTCTTACTGCAGAATCACTTGAAGGGTATGCTCGCAGTATGTTCTGGGATGAGAATAAAGCATGGTGTTTCTGTCCGGCTGCCTGATCCTGAAACACTATTGCATGGAAAGTGATTGACTGGAGCTCAGAAAAAAGGGTTTTGTACTTTGCAAACCCAGTGATTCCGAGTAGCATATTATGCATTTGTTTGCATGTCGCATGTGTTTTGAAAGCCCTAAGGTTAACCCCCGTGTAAACAACGTTAATTTGTAGGGGCGGCGGGAATGGCCCTAGAAGGACTCTGAGGTGGTGTTATTCAGGAGGGGGCTGTCGGTGCCAGGCCTGGCGTCACCGACGCAGAGTTCATCCTCCCGGTGCGTCTGAAGTGCCCGTCGTGGCTGAGGCGTCTCAGTGTGGCCAGGTCACCGCCGCAGCAGCGGGGGCTGAGCGGGTGGGCGTCCGACCCCGACCGCCCCGCCTGCGTCTGCCGGCTTTGCCCGTGTGCACAAGAGGGCAGCCAGGTGAGGAAAGCGGCAAGGACGAAGGTGTGGAGGGGAGAGAGGGGGGGGGGTCCAGAGCCAGGAGGTGCAGCTGAGTCCCGCTGGGGGGAGGTCAGGCCCGAGCGCAGGGGAGGAAGTGGCTTCCACGGCCACTGAGGGCCTTGGTGGGCTCTGGGGAGGGACACTAGGCCGGCTTCGCGTGGCCTTCTGTCATAAAGGTCAGTCCAGACGCGTGATGCCAAGTGAACAGGTCAGGAGCCCCATGTCAGGTGGCGTCCACGGGCCAGGCGTGCAGTGAAGGGCCAGACGTGGGAGGTGGCAGAGCAAACAGAAGTGAATGGAAAGTGGGAGGTCCGGGCGGTTACAAGGGCGAGGTGGACCGAGAGGGGCTGGTTTGGGGAGGAAGCTACTGTAGGCACCGTGTGCTGTGCTCCTCTGTCCTGGCAGAGCCCAGGTCCCGCGGGGCTGGGGTGTGGGGAGCGAGGGCCTTACTTGTGTGGCTTTGTATTAAGTCTTGATTAATCTAAGACAGTTATGGGAATTCCATGGGGGTGGGGGGGAGAATGTGAGCCCCGTCGGTGGGACAGGGGGCTTCTGGTAAAGGTTTCCTACCCTAAAAAGGGACGCAAGGAAGAAGCCATCTCTGCTTCTGCTGGATGTTGCCTTGTGGGGAGTTGTGGCAGCTGTCTTGTGACCATGAGGACAGCTCACCTTGTCAGATGGCAGAGGGTAGAGGGAAATAGGACCTTAGTACATGGGTTGGGTGGCTAAGCCAATCAACCCTGGGATCTTCCTGCCTCAGGCTTTCCTTGTTTTGTTAGATAAATATGCTTTATTGTTTAAGGCAGGGGTTGGCAAACTGTGGCTCACGGGCCACACCACCTGTTCTCCCTAAAGTTTTATAGGAACACGGCAATGCCGTTATCGTTCCCCTATTGTCTGTGGCTGCTTTTGCCTTGTAACAGCTGAGCCGAGTAGCTGAAAGAGGCTTTCTGAGCCACGTGTTCTAAAATATTTACTCTCTGGCCCTTCAGAGGAAAAGCTTGCCGACTCCTGGTTTAAGTCATTTTGAGTTAGATTATCTATTTATCTGTGCTTCTGCTGTGAAGACACCGACCTTGTTTTATACCTGTTGGCTGGAGATCATTGCGTAGAAAAGGGCTTTGTAGGTCAAACATGGAGTCTAGACTGAAGATACGCTTTTGGGGGTCAGGAGCACGGAAACCGAGCAGGGAAGTTTCCAAGAATTGGGCAGCCAGTCATGTCAAGTTCAGGTGGGTTGCAGTCTCAAAATGGTAGTTGAGAAGAAGAAGAGCAGGAACCCGATGGCAGCTGCTTAGAAAGAGGAAATGAATAGGAAGAAAGAGCCGAGGCGGGGAGACTACTTTATGGTCTCAAATTAAAAGACCCAGACTTTGCAGCTGTGAACGTGAGATGCATCTTGATGGTCTCAGGTATGAAGATTCATGTTTAATCTGATGGTCCCAGACAAGGAGAAAGTTGAGTAAAATTATTTTATAGCTTCTGTGATACCTGCTCCTGTGGCACTGGGCACAGAGTGTAAGGGATACCTGAGACCCTCAGCTTACGACTGACTGATGACCCTTTGCTTTGGTAAATAAGACCATCTCTTCTCTCCACGGTAACGGCCAAACTTGTGTTCTTGGCTTCAGTCCCGCTGTCTGGCGGACGGTGCTTGGAGCCTGTGGCTCTGATGCCCTGAGTGAACAGGGATTAAGGAAGCTGGTAAGATGGATTTGATGGGGAGGATGTATGATCGGAAGGTGAACCTGTGGGCCTTGCCATGAAGCAAAGATTGTAGCAAAGGCGTAGAGCTGTCTTCAAAATACTAATGAACAGGTGAGATGAGGTGTCAAAGGAGGGACAGCCTGGGCCAAGGATGATTTATTTGAACAATTCTGGGGGAAAAATGGCTGGTGTCACACCAGCCAGCATATAGGGGAAACCGCACAAGACATTTCAGAAAAGCTTGAAGGGTATTCCAGAAAAGTTAAGCTGAAAACTTTGAAGAGGAAGCCTACTCCTCACAACAGGTATTTAATTTTTAGAGTTTTTTTTGTTTTGTTTTGGCCGCACGGTATGCGGGATCTTAGTTCCCCGACCAGGGATCGAACCCGCGCCTTCCGCACTGGGTCTTAACCACTGGCGGCCAGGGAAGTCCCAACAGGTATTTAATTTTGATGAAACAGAGGGAATAAGGGATTCTTGAAGTGATAGTAAAATTAGACTTCTGCTAAAGCTTGGACCACCTGAAGACTTTGTGAGCCATCCGTACGCATGCATGTTGAATCAGCATTCATGCACATGGAGAGAAATTGTCTTATTTTAAAATGTAGTTTGAAAGTCTGTTGAGGGTGATAAAGAATATCTTTTTGTTATTGGGGATTAATTTGTGTGATGGCTTTTCTGGCTTTTCTACCAGGTCCAAACTCCTTGAGAGTAGGGACCGTGATATTGGTCAGCTAACATCTGGCATAGCTCTTGGTATACAGTAGGTGCTCCATAAATATGTATAGAATTAAATGTGTCTTACTCCTGATTTTACAGGACTTGTATTTTGAGATGCCCAGTCAGTCTAGCTCTGTGTGGTAGTAACATCCTCCAAAATGAAAATGGATAGCCTCGTTTTGTTGCTGTTGGTTTCATGAACCTAATAAACGTGTGTAAATGTATATATTGGGCTGTACTGTCTTCATTTCTTGACCAGTTTTGATATATTTAATGTATGAAATGGGTTTCCAGGAACAGAACCCCAGTTTATATCATTATGGCTCTAGGGAATAAGGATTTTCTACTTTACTGTGGTTTGATTCGTGATTATCATCTAAGAACCAGTTAGAGGTGGCATGTGTGTTGTTGCTAGGCTGTCAGGACTGGGAAGGGGTCTTGCCGATGGTTGCCTCATTCCGTTTATTTTCCAGAGGAGGAAACCAGTGTTACCTTCTGTACCCAGGTCCAACTCCTGATGATCTTTAGGGCAGGAGGCTCCCCCGAGTCTGGGCCCTGCTCTCCTCACTGGAACCGAGTACCTGTCTCCTTGCCCCTGCCCGTCCCTCCCTGCAGAATTTCATAAGAATATACATTAGAGATCAGAGTGAATGCGTCGTGGATGGGGAAGAACTATTATAGACATGTTGGGGGGTGGGTTCTATGTGGTTTTGTCCTTTAAGATCTTTTTCTGAAGTGAAACTTTTATTCTGGGCCGATTTGGGGGGCTGTGGATATAATTATATACTTATGTTTGTGGGCAGCATGTCTTTGTTCTGTAGGACAGAATACGTACTGCTTTTCTCTGCATCCTTCAAGGACCCCCGAGCTACACACTCTTCATTTTATTTATTTAAAACAATTTATTTTTTGGCCGTGCCGCATGGCATGTGGGATCTTAGTTCCCCAATCAGGGATCGAACCTGCGCCCCCTGCAGTGGAAGTGCAGAGCCTTAACCACTGCAGCGCCAGGGAAGTCCCGTCTTTATTTTTTTTTATTTTTTAATTTAAAAAATTTATTTTTGGCTGCATTGGGTCTCCGTTGCTGTGCGCGGGCTTTCTCTGGTTGCGGTGAGCGGGGGCTACTCTTCGCTGCAGTGCGCGGGCTTCTTACTGCGGTGGCTTCTCTTGTTGCAGAGCACGGGCTCTAGGCACACGGGCTTCAGTAGTTGTGGCATGCAGGCTCAGTACCTGTGGCTCGTGGGCTCTAGAGCGCAGGCTCAGTAGTTGTGGCACACGGGCTTAGTGTCTCCGCGGCATGTGGGATCTTCCCAGACCAAGGCTCTAACCCGTGTCCCCTGCATCGGCAGGAGGATTCTTAATCACTGTGCCACCAGGGAAGCCCTTTATTTAATATAAAGATATAGACACCTGTATCTGTGTTTTGGGCCGTTCCCTTTTGTCCCCCAGCAGGGTCCCTGATGAATGCTGCTCTATGGCAGCAAGCCAGCCCTCACCCTCCTCCTCCTGTCATGGTTGGAAGCTTTGGGGTGAAGTTCGTGCAGAGAGAAACCTCCTGCCTGCCTTCACAACAAGTGCCTTGACCTTCTAGGCTTTGGGGCAGCACAAGTACAAGGGCCTCAGCCTCCCAGCAGGCTGCAAAGGCCCCCGCGCTGTGCCTCAGGTCCCGGGGCTTTGGCTGCAGAAAAGCCAGCATCTTCCGGGTGTGGTCAGAAGCTGGGCTTGTGAGCTGACCGAGGCAGCTGCCGCGTCCCTCCTTGGTCCTTCAGGAAACGGCTTCTGTCGGAGGGGTGCAGCCTGCGTCTGGGGCGGAGTGGGTCTGAGGCGTTGGGGCGCCCTGAGAGGCGCTCCGGGCGGGGGCTGCTTCCCGATCCGCTTCCAGCAGAGCTGGGTTTTCATTCATGGGGTAGAGAGCTTGCAGGGGCTCAGTCACCTCCCACGCCTCCACCGTTGCTCTTCTACCTTGGTCTGCCACAGTGAGAGGTGAGCTGGGCTCAGGAGACCTGGGGCCACAAGGAGGTGGCCAAGTGCTCGGGCGCAGAGTCGAAGGTGGCTGTTTTAGATGACTGCTGATGGCTTGGGTGCTTTTCCACGGATCCTTCACCCGCCGTGCAGAGAGGGAACGTCCAGTTTGCCGCCTGGCACAGGGCTTTTCAGGGAAAATCGCAGGATGTGGGGAGAAGTGGGGTTTTAATTTGCTTCCCAGGGTGAAGCTGCTTTGTGGAGCGGTGTCTGGGCTGTGGGGCTGTAATACAGTCACAGCGGCCGTGAGTGTTCAGGCTGCAAAATGTATTCCTGTTTGTGTACTACTAACAACCAGCCTCCAGAAGGCTGGGCTTTCTTGTAATGGTCCCTAATTTATTGTCTTTCTGATGGGAGGGAAAAATAACAGTGGATCTGAAGTCAACACTGCTCCTTGAGCCAACTGGGTTTATTGTTTTCTGTACTTTCAGATACTTCAAACAGGGACCTTTAACGTGCTTTACGTGGTGCGATATTCATACTTATTGGGGCCGTCTAATAGCAAATGTAAATGAGTTACATGCAGCTGTGCTGGACAGTAGTCACGAAAATGAATTCTTCTGCCTTTTTCCCCCCCTTTTCCTTTGATACTTCAGATCTCTTCATATTTTTCTTGCTGGAACAGACCACGTTCTTCAGGAAACGTGCCCTCGTGTTTTCCTTTGCCTGCAGGGAAACTGGCTTTCATTGCTTCCTGGGGTCCTTGACCCAAGCTGCTCAGAAGAAAAATTGATGACACCAGAAATATTTTGCCTAAGTTTCATCTCAGCCTCCGGGAGGCCCACGGAGAAAGCTTTGCTCTGGGTCGCTGAGGTTTACCCCTCAGAGCACCCACACCGTGGCGTCTTCCTTCATGGACCCCCCTGCCCCTCCCTCCTGTATTACACTGAAATTCCTCCCGACACTGAGCAGTGGGGACTAAGTGGGGGAGGGGCCCTGAGCGGGACTGGCGGGGCTGCAGCTTTGTTCTCTGGTGGCCGGCTGCCCCAGCTCGCTGTCCCACGTCGTTGGCAGCTGTGAATCTTCAGTGAGCCTTGGAAGCCAGTAGTTAAGCGTATTAGAATTCAAGCCCAGCCGAGGCCACGTCGGCCCTGGGAGGTCCCGGGGACCCGTGCTGTGGAAACCGGGAACAGCTTCCCCTGCACTCTCCTCCTCTCTCCATTTGTTGTGGGGCAGTTCAGCATTTCCAGGGCACTCAAGTCCATCTCTCGTTTCCTCCTTAGACGCAGATGTAGCCTGGAAGGTAGGTGGGAGCCTCCCTGTGGTTCATGGTCCAGGGAGAGACCACCCACAGCGTCGGAGGACCAGGGGGATCGATCCCCCCTCACAGGTGGAAGGGGCGGAGCTTTTCTCGGAGCCGTGCTGGGAGCCGATCCTCTGGAGGCTTTGGGGTGCAGGGCTGGGCAGGCTTCAGGAGGAGGTGGGGCTGAGCGGACGGTCACTGTCAAGGTCACACGGGGGAGCCTGCTGGGGGCGGCAGACACGTGTGTCCTGATGCTGTGCTGTCATCCATCAGTTCAACGGATGGTTTCTTGTTACCATGACTACAGATCAGCTCCCCCTCAGGTGCTTCCTGAGACGAAGCTGCAGGAGAGCCCCACCCCCAGGGAGAGTCTTTCCTACCGTTAGTCGCTCTCCTTCCTGATGAGGCTTCATTTGCAGGGGTGGGGTTTTCATTGCACTAAATACTTGAGGAAACTCAGGCTTCAGGAGGCCATGTAGCTTGTCCAGGTTCCCACGATTGTCCTTGTGAGGACCTAGGCCTTCTCGGTTCTCTGGATCTGAAGCATCTTGCTGCTAGCTACTGTGCCTGCCTTCTGTGGGTCTGTGCAGTCCTTCTCACACAGTAGGTGTGCAGTAGACGTCTGTTGACGGAACAACACGAGGCAGCCGGTGCTGCTGAGCAGGTCAGGTTTCCTCTCCGAAAGCCGGGGACCAGGCACTGTGGATGCAGCGTTCCGCCCTCCTCCTTTGCAGTCAGCGTAGGGTGCGCCTTCAGTGGGTGGGGGGCGGCCTGACAGCCCGGGCGGCTGTGAGGTGCTGAGGCTCGGATGTGTGTGATTGGGGAGCCCCGGAAACCGCGGGGCGGGGGGCGACCAGGATTAATAAAGAATTCCTCCTAATTTGGATACATCGTCACTGCCCCCTTTTCGTTGAAGCAGAGGACGCTGGAGGTAAAGTGTTCCAATAACGGATGTTTTTGGGAGGCTTGTTCCCAGAAGCACGTGCCCTGGAGGAAACCCTGGTGCCCAGAGCTGCCCTCAGCCTCGCCTGGACCCTCGGGACATCTTGAGGTGTAATTACCTCCATGGAAGTTTCCTGTAAACACAGTCGAGAGCAGCCTCTCTCCCTGCTGAGTTAGTTCCAGCCTCTCCCTCTTCTTTTTCTGGTCTGTTCTCTGAAACACTGCGTGACTTGCTTATTCAGAGCGCAGGAGCTGGAGGAGAGGCACGGGCTTGGGTTCCCTGGGCCAGAGATTCCCCCCAGGGTTCACATCCAAGATGCCCAGGGACTCAGACCCTCCTGCAGCGAGGCCTGGGCCCTGGGTTGTCCTTGTAGAGCTTTCCTGGGGACCTAGCACCCCTCGCGAACAGGCTCTGTTCTGGTCGGGCTCCCTGGATTTGTGGGTGGAGCAGGCAGGGCACGCGAGGTGGGGCCGGGTTGGAGCCTGGCTTCGGGGACCCCTGGGTGCCGCTCTTTCTCCCCTCATCAGACTCTTCTGGGGCTGTTGTTAGCAGCCTGCGGAGCTGGGTCCTATTTGTGCTTGAGGCTTGCGGTTTGGGAGACGAGGCAGGAGGCTGATCCTTAATCTGTACGATGGCTTTGCTCTCCCCGTGGACGGTGGCTGTGTTGTCCCTTCTCATCCCTTGAGCCCGTTAAGGGGTGGGCGGGGAGTGGGAACCAGCCCCCTTGTACGAGGCTTGGCGATGGGCTTACTGACCGCAGTCTGTGCGGGCCTTGTGAAGACATCACAGGCCTCACGGTGCGAGGGGACCCGAATAAAAGGAAATCGATGGCTTGAAATGATGACTTTCAGAAGGCAGAGGCGGCCCTGAGCTGGGCTTGCGGGGCCCGTCCAGCCACTGTTGCTGGAGACCCCCTCCTGTGGGCTGCTCTGGCGTTCGATGGTTCCGCCTTTGCTTTGCTGATTGGGAAGCGCACACCCAGGTGTGTGGTTGCCCTTTGTTCACAGGGGGCCCCCCGCCCGTGGCTTTGGAGTCACTTTGTCCGTTTCAGACTTCGGCTTTGTGTGGCCTTGGACAGGTTGCCTTGGTTAAGTTTATGGCTGGCACCTGCTCGTCATAAAACAGTCCCTCGGTTTCAGGAGTGCTGTCTACCTCTGGGGTTGTTGTGAAGTTTATTAAAGTACAGTAATTGGAGCCTCCTGGCCCTTAGGGCCTCCCTAGAACACAGTGCGTGTTCAATTCATGTTAGCAGCCGCTGCCACCAAGAAATCCTAGCTTTAATAGCTCTGTTACTTGTCTCCCAAACTTGACTTTTTGGTTAGATCCATACTTTTCCTAATGCTGATTTTCAGAGTGATTTGCACTTTGCTGCTTGTAGCCTTGTGGGTGACCTTTGATCAAGTGTGAAGGGAAGCAAAAGATATTTACATTCAGGTGCCAGGCTTCGGCCATGGAGTCTGGTGTGCCTGAAGCCGGAGCGAGAAGGAAGACTTTGCCGAACACCGGGGCGAAGCCGGGCCGGTGCGGCAGCCCGAGTGCTGTGTCCTGACCGCCTTTCCGCCTCAGGACCGTTGCTAGACCTTCTCTGTGCTGGCCCTTCCTTCCCAGACCCGCTCAGGGGCCTGGCACCGTACCTGCTGGATGGACTTCCTGTGACATAAACTGAGACTCTCCCTTTCTTCCTCTGAGTTCTTTATAAAGTGCGGCTTATGTTGTCAAAGGAAAGCCCCACATGTTGCCATAATAGGGCTCGGTGCTCTTTACAGCTGGCAGTGTGTCAGGTGGGCACAAGGGTGCACGTGTGCTGCATTCTCGTGGGCATCGTAGGTGTGTGCACGGGCGGAGGGTCTCAGGCCCCACCTGCGAGGGGAAACTGCCATTAAAAACAACTAGACCGTTAGCACTGGATGAGGGTCCTAGAGAGGGGAGGTGGAGGTGTACCAGAGAGCAGTCGGCACCCTCTGAAATAGGGGAAGTAAAAAGTCAGAGAAAAAAGACGTGAAAAAGATGTATTTAAAACAAGATGCATTAAGTGCAAAGCCCAGGGAATGGTTCTAATGAGCTAACGTGGAGAAGACTAGGAGTCAGTGATTCTGAGCTGGATCCTAAAGAAAGAGTGAAGAGAGCTTTTGAGGCAGAATGGTTAGTGTTACATCAATACGGTGTACGGAGGTGAGAACGAAGAAGGTGCACGTTTGACACGACTACGCTGAGGCCCTGTCCTGTGCTGAACCCAGTGGGAAGTTAGAATTGGAGCTGCTGAGCTAAGGGATGTAGGTTCTTCATCGTGGGTCAGGGGCAACGATCCCGGCTCTGTGGTCGGAACGGAGGCATCATGTGCAGCAGACGTTCCATCAGGCAGGAAGCAGCAAGAAGCACCTGGTGATGCAGGAGGAGACTGATGGCCAGTCCGGGATGCCAGCAGGGAAAGGTGAGGTCACATTTCCAGGCAATGTGGGGGGAAGTCACCAGGATTTGCTCAAAAATTGTGAAGAAGAAGAGGGAAGAAAAATAACTCCAGGTCTGCAAAGCTTGAGGGCTTGGAGGATGGATGGCACTGGTGTTGGGTGAAGATCATGTGAAAGCCAGAAACTGATCCCTTAGGAACTCCTCAGCTCTTTTCGAAAGAGGAGAGGGAAATGTATGTCCCTGGGTTCAAACCCCAGTTCCACCTGTGGTCCGCCGTGCAGTTTTGGCTGACTCTACCTCTGTCTTAGTTTCCTCATTTATAAGATGGGGCTGATATAGCACCTGCCTCATCAGACGGTTCTGAGGACTAGACGAGATAACGTACGTAAAAGGCTCAGAACAGTGTCTGTTGTGTAGTAAGCGCTCAGTAAACGTTGGTGCCGTTTCACTGTTACTGTTCATCATGCTGAAAATCAGATGTATGTAGGGCATCAGATACCAGGATGAGGATGAGCAGTCTAGATTTGGGGGATGCAGATGGGGTGACACTGAGAATAAAGGCTCTTGCTGACAGATGCAGGCGGAGGTTGCTAAATGGGGGATCGTCACATGGGGCCGGACGCGGTGCTGCGGGGACACCCCTGGATCAGTGAGCAGATGACGAGGAATCCAAGAGACACACAGTGAATAAGTGGGGAATTAGGAGGCAAATCAAGAGACTGTTGTCATGGAAACCAAGGAAGGAGAGTAGGTTTTTTTTTAATGTAAAAAAAAAATGTCATGCAAGTCAGAGTCCTTTGAGAGTTGGCTGAAAATTGAGGAGAAAAATAAAACGCTGATTAGGCCTGGTTATTAAAGATGCTAGAGCAGTTCTGTAGTGGGATAATTTATTATAGAAGCTGAGATCAGGGATACGGGAGCTGTGGATGAAGAGGATGAGGCTGCAGAGCAAATGAAACCCCTGCTTCCCCAGGGGAGACTTGAGTGTCTTAAAAGACGTGCGAAAAGCAACCAATAGAGGACAAGACAGTAGAAGTTTCTGTGGGATGCAGAGAGGGGTTGGCTGCATCCGGCGTACGGAGGAGGAAAGGAAGGTGGTGAGCAGGGGAGGGGTTTCCTGCCCAGGTTGAGGCGGTGCAGGTAGAGGGCTGGGGCTGAAGCACAGGCCTTGGGAACAGGTGTTCTCCGTGGGAGGAAAAACCTGCTTTTGAACTGTGTGCGTGTTGGTGCTTCTCAAACCTTGAACTGCAGTTTCCCCCTTTTTGCAAATGATAGGTTTCTTATTCATCAGGCTTTTAAGCATTGGGAAAGAAGTAGCTCAGAGAGCTTTAAAAGCTTTTATTTTCAAGCTGTCATTTCCCCTAGAAAACATGAGTTTAGAGACAGTTCACCGAGGGATTTGCTTGTTCCCATCGGAGACGCCGAGTCTGTGTCTGGAGCAGCGCCGTTTACCTGCAGCCCCCGAGCAGGTGGGATTCGGGAGGAGGAATCCCAGGGGGTCCCAGGGCAGCTTGGGTCAGGATGCTGTGAATCCGAGAAGTAGGTGGACAGTTCTCTAAGTTTTCCTTCTGTTAACTTGTAACAGCTTAGCCAAGAGCAGGATGTTTCCTTAGCGGGTCCAAACCCACGTAGGCGACCTGGTCTCCCACCCTGATCTTCCTTCGTTTTCTGAAAATCCTTCATCTGTTGGTTCTTTCTAAGAACTGACTCAGTGTCTATAAATATCTTTTAGCAGGCGCTCTTCCTATTTAGACACCATGAATAAATAAATCAGTGACTTTACAACTGTACAGCGGGCTTCTGGTTGGGATGCCTAGGTGCTATTCAGATGGGCTTGGAGGTGAGGGGCATGGAAAACAAATTCCCAAACTTTCAAAGACAGCAGGGAGCCAAGGGTCCCCTCCTCTGCGGGTTGAGAAAGAGCCCCAGGTTTGGAGGATCGGGTGGCCTCCGGCTCCTGGTCTCCCGAGGCCGGGTTCCTGATGCTCTTCCATTCTGCCGTCTCTCCATCAGCAAAGCCAGCTCTACGGACAAAGGGCGAATCCAGGCGTTTCAGTGCCTCTGGCCGTTGCCTGGACACTGGTCCATGTGAGATCAGGAGCCCACGTCTGCCACTGTCCAACTGGGCTCTTTTCTGGCCACAAAAAGTTCAAAAACGGGAGCATTTTAGAGAGGAAACAGGCTGTCTGGAGAACTTTGTCAGGCCAACTTCAATCAGCTGTGGGAAGTCATTCTGTTAGAACCAGTTGCTTAATTTAAACCAGACCAGGAAGAGAGGATTTAAGGCGATTACAGAGAACCAAACATCCCCTCTTGATACTGGTAATAATAGTTGTCATTATTGGCAGCAGTAAGTGCCAATAATAAGTCCTCCTTAGGGAAGACCTCAGTGCACGAAGAATTATGCTCATAAGCACTTACAGATTGTGTCTCATCGGATTTCCATTGAATCCTCCCAACAACGTGTAATAAACTAGATGCTACTATACCCACGCTTCATGGGTGAGGAAACTTGCTCTCGCCCTCTGGACATATGGCCCTGCTGGCCTGTGCTGTCCCGTTCCGGAGCGCATTCCCTTAGGTAGCTAAATAGTTCTCACAGGGTCTTTTGTTGTCCCTGTATTTGTACCCAGTGGTTTGAGATCCTTCATGTCTGAGGCTGGCGGACTCCAGAAGTTGGGAACAGAGCACAAGGGGTCTCTGCCTCTCTGCATCTTTGCCCAAGGCTGTGAGAAGCCTAGGGGCACACGATCGTTGGCTGATGCTCTTTTTCGGCAAGAAGCACCATTTTTCATCACTCGAGGAGAAGACCTTTCCTGCATTTGACCTGAAGGACCCCTGATTAGTATAGGCAGAAAAAAGGGAATCAGTTTCTCCATGCCTTAAAACAATTAAGCTGTAAGAAATTTTTTTCTTTGTCATCCCTCCCACGCACCCTGGAAATCCCGTAATTAGTGCAGGAGCCTTCTGCTGCTGATGGATTTCCTGAACCGCTCCCAGAAAGACCTCAGGCGACGACATGTGTCTGCCTTTTAAATAAAGGGTCTTGGTTCCCCCCTCACCTCACAAAATGTACTTTTCCTATCAAATACCGGGAACACTGACTCCTAAAATATCAGGTCGTTGGCTTCTAAAGTGATGGTGATTGGCTCCATTGAGTGGATGGGCTCAAGTTTCTGAAGAGGAGAATAAAAACAGGAGCTAAAAGTAAGTCCAGGACCCACAGTTGTAAGTTTCTTCCCCCGGAAGCTGTATGATGGAAAAGACTCCCGAGTGTCTATAGTTATACTTAGTTTTCATTTTTTAATTTTTAAAGGTTGTCAACTTGGTTACTTTTGACTAATTTGGCTGTTTAAGAAGCCAACAAATGCTTCTCAGACTCGGTTCTCTTAAGCCCCTGGTGGATGTGGAAAACGGAGGAGGGCCTCTGCCCCACGGAAGGTGGAGGCTGGCAGGGAGCTGGGCCTTCAGCCGTAAACCTCCAGTACTTAGGGGACCCTGATGGCGGTGAGTGACGTGAAGCAGCGCCGGGCTGTGGAAGTGCTTCCCGCCCCCCCTCCTGTCCCAGGCCTCCCCCCGGGCTGGTCCGCGGGCCTCCAGTACTCTTCCCCACTACTCACCTGGTTATGGCTCCTCTTCTCATGGCTTCCAGCCGAGACGTTGTTGTTCTCTGTAAGTCTTTTCCGTGGACCCCAGACCGTCTCAGGTTCCCCTGATTTGCTCTCACATCCCCACACTTTCTTCATAGTGTTCATCCTAGGTATGATGTATTTAGGGTTATAATTACTCGTATTTGTCCTGTCTGTAAGCTTGGTGAGGCCAGAGGCCACCCTTTTATGTACGCCTGAACCCCAACATTTAGCACATAACCACTCAGTAATACTCACTTTAATATATGACTTGACTTTTTCTCGCATAGACACATGCTTGCTTTTCTCTTTCGGGGTAACTCTTCCGCAACTTGGTAGTTACGAGCAGCTCCTGGATCCCTGTCTGTCTACGAGCAGTAACTGTCCTCACACGCGGGGAAAGAGGGCACTGGAGTCGCTGACGTGAGCAGGAGGCCATCCATGCCAGCGGCCCTGCCCCCACCTCTGGTGGGTGGTCACCGCTTATCCGTGTGCCGCTTTCCCAGGGCCGTTCCACACGGTGTCTCCTTAGAGCTCATGGAAGGCCCATTGGTTGTTAGCAACTTTCACTTTATCACACCAAGAGCTGAATCTGAGGTCACTGGCTCACCCCTTGGTTGCAGGTGGTGGATGAAGGTGTGTAGCACTGAGATTTCCTGCTCCCAGCTGGATGCGGGGGCGGCCCTGTCTGAACTGTGTCCGTGCAGGTCTGCTGGACGTCATAATGATGCTCAGGTCGGTCCCTCGCCAGCTGCCCTCTGGCTTGAGGCTCTAAAATCATGGATGAGAAGTAACTTGGGGACAGCTGTGGTGAGGTGGTGGGCTTCTGTTAGTCCTACAAGGAAGTCTAGCCTTGGTTTTGGAGACTGAAAGAGTCGGACATCTTAGATGTCGTGGTGTAGGAAACGTGCTCGTTTGCTCTGGCAGCAGGGAATCCCCACGCAGTACAGGAGGAGGAGGTTGAGTCTATATAACTCGGTAAACGGGTTACACCCTTTCCTTCGGCTGACGTCTTCACTCTGAGGAGTGATAAGTCGGGGCGTGTGGGGATCCGGGAAGCTCGGCCGGCACTAAGCCTGCGTGCATCCTTCCCCCCGCCTCTCCCCACCCCCGAGGAGGCAGTGACTGGTCCTCGGCAATGGCTCACTGCTGATGGGGGTCCTGCTGTGACGTGGTGCCCGTTTAACGAGAGGAGTGGAGTGAAGGTGTGTGGAAGGAAGGGCAGGGGAGAGGTGAGCTGGTTCCTGACCACCCACAGCTGGACGCAGGAGACGGCTTCCTGGTTGCCGGCAGCCCTGGACGGGGCTGGAGAGCCACCGAGTAGGGGGCCAGCGTGCGAGAGGTCCCTGCTCCACCGGAGACGGGCTTGTCCAGGACGCGGCGGGAAGGGGGCACGGCACGGCGGGTTTGGAGCCCAGACAGCCCCGGGCGGGGGCTTGTGTCCTGCTGCTCGCCGGCCTCGAGCAGCGGTTTAGCCGTCGAGTCTGTTTCCCTCTCCGTGAAGGGGACCGACGGCCGTGACGCCTCATCGGGTAGTTGGGACTCCAGGGCCGCACGTGCACGAAGCTGCTCCTGCCGGTCCCAGCACAGAGCTTGGCGGATCCGCTGGGCAGTGGGGCCGAGGTGCAGGGTCGTAAGGGCGTTGTGGGGCCCCCTGGGCGCTGGGGCGGCCCTGCAGGCTTGGTTCTTGCGATCCTGGAGCTTCTGAGGGGAGCTGGGCCTGTCTGGTGCCGATCTCTCCCCTCGGGTCTAAGACACGTGCCCTCCCCTTCCAGTCCTGGAACCGCCTTACCGTCGATGGCCTGTCGGCGTGGGATTAGGGGTGGTCTCTTCTCTTCCTTCTTAGAGGTACATCTTAGGACGGGTGGCAGCAGTGATCCGATTCTCTTCTCTGGAGGGATCCTTAGAAGCCGGCTGCCTGGCGGGTGAGACCTGGGGCTCAGAGCCCTCCTCCTGTGGCCTGCAGGGAACACCCTTTTTTCTGGAAGGTAAAAGGATTCCTGTGCTGTTGAACTTGCCGGTTCAGCGAGTCCCTGGTTGGGGGCGGGAGGGGGGGGGTGGTGGTGGAGAGGAGAGGCTTGCCTTGAGGCCAGGGGTTCTGTGGACTCGTCTGGAGGCTGTTGGCAGCGTGTCTCGGGGAGGATTTTCCCCTTGTTGCCTGTGTAGGCGTTTAATTTTAGCACTTGAGGTTGCACATTACTTGTTGAAAGGTACTCCCACCTCTGAAGCCTTTGTTTGCACCTGGTGGAGAGAATAAAGCTTTTGAGAGCAAAACATAATTTCCTTCCCTACTTGTTTCTTTCCTTAGCAGTTTGGAAAATCCCACTCAGTTTCTGGCGTCCTTGAGCACCTTCCCCGCCGCTTCGCGCGCGTGGTGCACACGGCACGCCTTGCCCGGCCCAACGGGGCCTTAACGGGCACTGAGGTTCCGGTGACACCGAGCTGTCCCCGAATCTGCCGCCTGGACTGGGACGCTGGCCGGGGTGGGTGGGGGCTCTGAACAAAGCCCTGCGCCCTCTGGTTGCCTTCAGAGGGCGCTTCCGTGTGGCCGAGTCCCCACCCGTCCGGGTGCTCCCAGGCCGCAGCCCGGGGGTCGGGGCGCGAAGAGGCGGAGGGAACACGGAGCCCTGTTCCCGCAGAAGCGCGTCCGACACGGATGCCTCCAGCCCGGGGGCAGCGGCTCCGGAGCCCGAGTGTTGGACGCCAGAGGCCACGCGGAACAGTGACCACGGAGGGGAAGGCGTCTGGTGGCCCGAGGAGGAGGGCGGCCCCTGCGCCCCACCCCACGGCGCAGGCCTGGTTGGAACCGTCCTGGCGGAGAGTCGCTGATGTGGTGCGACGCCTCAGGGGCCGTGCTCGGTCCTACGTAGAAATACTCGCTTTGCGGCCCTGCACGTGGCCGGGGGCCTGAGACGGCACGCTGGCGCACCTGCTGCCCCCGTGCCGGGCGCCCAGCCTGGCCCTGTGCGCCCCGTGCCTGGGGTAGGGGATGCTGAGGGGCTGGCCTTCTGGCGCGCGAGGTGGTGATTTTAACCGACGCCATCAAGGCTGGGCTCACCTGTCCCCGAGGAGTTAGGGTGGACTTTTTTTTTTTTTTTTATAATAAATTTATTTACTTATTTTTGGCCACGTTGGGTCTTCATCGCTATGTGCGGGCTTTCTCTAGTTGGGGCGAGGGGGCTTCTCATTGCGGTGGCTTCTCTCGTTGTGGAGCACGGGCTCTAGGCACGTGGGCTTCAGTAGTTGTGGCTCATGGGCTCAGTTGTGGCTCTTGGACTCTAGAGTGCAGGCTCAGTAGTTGTGGGCTTCGGTAGTTGTGGCTCTTGGGCTCTAGAGCAGAGGCTCAGTAGTTGTGATGTGTGGGCTTCGGTAGTTGTGGCTCATAGGCTCAGCAGTTGTGGCTTACAGGCTCTAGAGCACAGGCTCTGTAGTTGTGGTGCATGGGCTTAGTTGCTCCGCGGCATGTGAGGTCTTCCCGGACCAGGGCTCGAACCTGTGTCCCCTGCATTGGCAGGTGGATTCTTAGCCCCTGTGCCACTAGGGGAGCCCCCAGGGTGGACTTTGGGGCCCTTGGGTTTCCTATGACTCCAGCAATCTTGGCTCTGACGAAGGTACTGCTTCCTGGTTGTGTTCCTCCCCCCAGCAGTGCCCCCAGCCCCTTCATTAGCCCGGGGGTGGGTGTGGGGACCCAGCCCCCTCACTGGTCCCCCTCCTGGTGCCCCTTCTCCAAGGTGGAAATGGTTTCCATGCTTGTCACTCTGACTCAAGACAATGATGCCAGACGTTTCCAGCATCTCTTGACTGGGCCCTGATAGGGACACAGTCTTATTTATTTCTTAGTGAAACAGGCTTTTAATAATATATATGGTCCATGTGTGAAATTCTTAATCAGTTTTTTCATTGTTGGCACCTAGCCCAGTGCTCTTTCCAGAAAGAACCAAGCAGGCTTGGCTGGAGCAAGTTGCAGAGGTGGCAAGGCTGTCCCTGTGGGCAGTGGAAGACATGTGGGTAGACACGGGTTCTCTAGGCTCTTGAGTTGGTACCTAGGAGTGGAATTGCCACAGCACATGGTGGCTCTGTTTAAACTGTGGAACTTCTGGAAGTTGTTTTCCAAAGCACCACACGCGGCTCGACAGTCCACAGGGTGGGAGTCCCAGCCCCTTCCCATCCTTGCCAACACTTGCTGGGTCGTTTTGATCATCGCCATCCTCCTGGCTGTGAAGTGCTATCTCACTGTGGTTGAATTTGCATTTCCCTAATGACTAATGATACTGAGCATCTTTTCATAAATTTATCGGCCATTTGTATGTTTTCTTTGGAGAAAATGTCTATTCATAATCCTTTACCCATTTAAAAAATATATATTTATTTGGCTGTGCCGGGTCTTAGTTGTGGCACGTGGGATCTTTGTTGCCACGTGTAGGATCTTTGTTGCGGCATGTGGGATCTAGTCCCCTGACCAGGGATCGAACCCAGGCCCCCTGCATTGGGAGCTGGGGTCTTAACCACTGGACCACCAGGGAAGTCCCCTTTACCTATTTTTAAATTGGGTTCTTTTTTATTGAGTTGTAAGTCTTTTTAATATATTCTGAATATAAGTCCCTTATCTGATAATATTATTTGCAAGTTTTTATTTTTCATTTTGTGAGTTGTCTTTTCACTTTATTGATGTTCTTTGAAGGATAAAACTTTTTAACTTTTGATGGTTTGATTCATTTTTTTTTCTTTTGTCACTTTTGGTGTTCTATCTAAGAAAACCTTGTCTAACCTGAGGCCATGAAGGTTTAATGCTTTCTTCTAAGTTTTATAGTTTTACCTCTGACATTCAGCCAGGCAGGTGATCCATTTTGAGAGTATTTTTATATATGGTGTGAGATAGGGGGTCCAACTACATTCTTTTTGCATGTGGATATCCAGATGTCCAACACCATTTGTTGAAAAGACTGCTCTTTTATTTATTCAACTTATTTAAACAAACAAAAAATTCACCCATTTCTCCCACCCACCACCTTCCACTCTGGCAACCACCAATCTGTTCTTTGTATCTATGAACTTGATTTTTCATATGGATTCCACAGAGAATATGGTACTTACTCCGTAAGAGAGCATATGGTACTTATTTCTCTGTCGACTTACTTCACTTAACAAATGACTCCCTTTCAATTTAAAAGTTTACATAGTCTTATGTTCCAGTAGTTTACCATAGACTTAAGTTCCAGAATTGCTTCAATATCAAGCCATCAAAAGACAGGCTAATAAATTATTAAGAGGGTAAGTGCTGTATTTGGAGGACTAGCTCCCTGAGAAAGTTCTGGCAGGAACCTGAAGATGTTAGTAATGTGTAAAGGGTAAGGGAAGTGCCGTACCCTCAAGATGTATGTGGAATGGTGACAGAGGTGACAGAGCTGAGACAGAGGTGACAGGGATAACTAGAGGGAGTTTTGGAAAAAGGGAGCCATTGATGTGTATCCTTTTCAAGTCCCATACACTTTCCCCCATCAGTTCTGCCCTCAGCCTCCTGAATGCAGCTTTGGCTAGCTGTCTGGGCGTGGCCAGGTGAGTTCTGAGTAGGAGATTTTCAGCCCTTTGCTCAGTTCCCTTAGGCAGCTGACGTTGTCTGAAGGCCTCAGCAGAAGTGATCACTTCTCTGCCTACTTTCCAAAGCACTGTGTCTATGCGCCTCACATTGTGTGGGTATCTGGTTATTTTTCTGCCTCTGCTGGGCGGTGAGCATCTAAAAGGTGAGGCTGTCTTAGTCACTCTTGTGTCTGTAGTTTTGCTGTATATACGGCTCGGAGAAGATGCTCAATAAAAGTTAATGGATCAAATGTAATTAAACCCTTGAATTAACACCATAAAATTTAGGTTCTTCAGAATGAAATCTTGGTGGAAGATGGCCTTTGTGTTCTGTTGCATTTTGTGCCTTTTTAAAAAAATAAGTTGATGTCGCGTTGCTGCTTTGTTTTGTTGGTACCAGAGTGCATACCTAGTACCTCTTAACTTTAGGATACGTGGATCATTAGTCGTTTTTGGAATATTGCAATTTGTCCTAATAAATGTGGTATTGCAAAAGCAAGAGCTGGTTAAAGGGGACGGTAAATTTTGCTGCTTTGGAGCTCCATGAACGCCAAAAGTTGGTATTGAAAATCAGCATGCTGTTTCAGCTGCATTATGTTCTTTGAGGCCTGTTAGGCTCAGGGCCATTAAACTGCTCTGTGTAATGAGGGTGGCAAGCTGGGAAGGAGCTCCTGTCCTCGTAGATGCTTTTTATCTTTAGAAACACCGTGTATCTGTACCGACCCTTTATTTTGAAAACTAGTTGCACAGAAATCTAAATTTCGTGATCAGATATATTAGGAGTGGGTAATTCGGGTTGTAATAAAATCTCTGCTTGGAGAACTCACTGGTGGGCTTCCCTGGTCCTTTGATTTGCTAAAATGAAACCAAGTAACGCCCTTCCCCCATCACAGATCCCTTTAAGCAGTCAGTGAAAATCCTCATACAACCGTACCCCCAAAGTGTGCTTCTGAAAAGTGAGGTGGATGTAACGTGCTCTGATACCTCTGTGGGCAGGTAGGAGAGAGATTCTGGCCAACAAACCAGATCCAGTCGTGTTTTAAATTTATGGGATCTGTCGATTTTGCGTATTTTCTTTCTGCATTGTTTATAGTGTTTTGAAAGAGGGGTTAGCCCAGCTTTTGGGAAACACCACACATAAACAAAAACCAAAACTATGTTGTGTATGAGCTTTAGAGGATGGATAGATGGAGAAACTGAGGTATTATTACCTTTGAAAAATAACATATATGTAAAGTAGCAAACAGACCCAGCCCTGACCTTGTTTACGGCCTCTGAATCCAATAGGCCCCAACCCTTTTTCTCCCCCAGAACTCACCCTCTGGGTCCCTAACACTGGGCTGAAGTTTGTCCATTGTTCAGGTTCAGTTTGGTCCAGAGAAAAGGCATGCGGACACAAAGCTGTGACCTTTGTAAGCAGGATGTCAGGTGCCACGTGAGAGGCTCGGAATAGAAATAGGCCAGGACGGGGGCTTGTGGGTTTGGGGTGGCTGCTTTTCCTGGTTGGGGCGTGTTCCTACGGCCCGCTGTGTCGGTGGAGGTGGTGGCAGAGGAGGGAAGGTCCCCCCCCCACACCATGACGCTCCCTGGTCGTCCTCGGATGCGGGCCGTGAGTGCACTTCCATTGCCCAGGAGCTTCACCTTGGAAGCATGTGTTGCACTTGTGTACTGATGACTTTTAGGAAGTGATTCCTCACTGTTGTTTTGGTTTTGTTTTCAAGGAGGGTGTCCTTTGGAGAGATTTTTTTTTTTTTTTTTTTTTCCTTAAAAGCATCATTTACAGCCTCGATGGGATTTCACTGAAAGCCTGGGAAGACTAGAGACTTTGGAATTGCGTTTTTGTCCCTTATATACTGGTGACCTTTGACAAGAGTTAATTCTTGCACTGAGTGGGGTGCTTGTGTTATGTGCTGGGTACCACGCTGTGCCCTCAGAGACCTCGTGTTGCAGAGGGACAGTGGGGGGACAGTTAAGGGAAGCTCACAGGACTGACTTTTAGGGCAAGATGTCCCACCCACTCTGGCTTTTGGAAGAAGAGGACACCCCCTCTTGGTCTCAGTTTCCTCTGAAGCGGGTATTACAGTGCCTCATCGGGTTAGTCCCGAGCACTGAATAGAGTAAGTCAGGTGAGCTGCCCGCTCCCAGGGTCGGCCGCCCCGTCTGCCTGTCCTGCCTCACCTCTGGGACGGATCGTGAAGCCTGAGACCCCCAACTCATCGTCCCCATGTGCCCCCTTCTCTCCGAGGAGTCCTTTGTGCCCTCTGCATGTTGCGGACTAGTTGTGTTGGGAGAGTCTTGGAGCATCTGTAACTGTGATGGGTTCACATAAGGAAGTGATTTTGATTGGGGGACTATTGATTTGCTACACACGAAATGGGAGTTAAAAAGAAAAAAACGAAATCCGAAGACTCTGTAATGGAACTATAAAGCTTTAATGATTTGTATTGTGTATAATGAACTAAACCTCTTTTTTTTTTAACATCTTTATTGGAGTATAATTGCTTTACAGTGGTGTGTTAGTTTCTGCTTTATAACAGAGTGAATCAGCTATACATATACATATATCCCCATATCCCCTCCCTCTTGCGTCTCCCTCCCACCCTCCCTATCCCACCCTCCCCATCCCACCCCTCTAGGTGGTCACAAAGCACCGAGCTGATCTCCCTGTGCTATGCGGCTGCTTCCCACTAGCTATCCATTTTACATTTGGTCATGTATATATGTCCATGCCACTCTCTCACTTCGTCCCAGCTTACCCTTCCCCCTCCCTGTGTCCTCAAGTCTATTCTCTACGTCTGCGTCTTTATTCCTGTCCTGCCCCTAGGTTCTTCAGAACCATTTTTTTTTTAAGATTCCATATATATGTGTGAGCATATGGTATTTTTCTCTTTCTGACTTCACTCTGTATGACAGACTCTAGGTCCATCCACCTCACTACAAATAACGCAATTTCGTTTCTTTTTATGGCTGAGTAATATTCCATTGTATATATGTGCCACATCTGCTTTATCCATTCATCTGTCGATGGACACTTATAAACCTCTGTAATTTTGTACCATATGTGCCTTTCCATCATATGACCAGCGGCCTCTAAATAAAACCAGATGATTTCCTGCCTTAAAAAAAAAAAAAAAGACGGGCAAAGATGCCTACTGCCCAGTCTGCTACCTGAGTGCTGTTTCCTGCCCACTGGCCCCGGGGAGGGCCCGGGTCCGATGGGGGCTGGAAGGGGGGGAGGGTGCTGAGTCTACAGGAAGGTTCCAGGATGGAGAGGAACAGACAGATCCCAGGAAGAGGAGGCACTGAAGGGAACAGAGCTTGGCATTCGAGAAAGGTCCCAGGCAAGGTGGCGTTTTCTCCGGTGTCCTAGTTATTACCAAGATAACCTTCAGTCACGCCCTCCCTGCCCTGCAGGTTCTCGGGGCGGGGGTGGGGGGGAAGGCATCTGCTTTCACACACACAGTGATGGGGGGCCAGGCGGGTGTGGGGCCGGCATCCGGGTTGCCCAGCCATGGGCTTCTGCCCTGTAGTGTGTGTGTCTTCAATAAATTGTGCTGCACTATTTGTGAAAACCTACTAGCAACTAGCAAACTCATGCGACTAGCAAAACATTTTGATTTTTTCCGTTTGAACTTTTGAAGAAGATGGTACGGTTTGGAACTGCAACGAGGAGGTTTCCTGCCGAGTAAGATCTTAGAACTTTGCTGAAAGTAGACTGTGGTCCACTGGACGGCTCTCACCTTAGACAGAGAACGTGTCCGGTGACGGGGAAGGAAGAGGAGACGTTTCAGTTCATTCAGAAGAAACCACAAAGTGAATGTCGTCGTCGCCTTTAATTCTTCAATTCATTAACCAAGTGGTATATTGACTTAAAATGATGAAGTTTAGAAAATCAGACATTGGTATTCATCTTTAGAAGGAAATAAAAGGTGTATGTGCCAGGCTGGTAAAGCTACATATTACATCTGAATGTTTAAGCTCTGAATATTGGTTTTTTCTAGATTTGGTCTATCAATGGAGAGTCTAATGATAGAACATAATAGAAGTTAATATCAAGGAGTGATCTTTAATTTCAAAAAATTTTAAAGTACAGAATTAGAGATACTTTTTTTCCCCTGGGGCAATTTCAGTGAAAGATGCTTTTGTTTGTTTTGGCTTGTGTGTTAACATGCAGATCCATATACACTTTAAATTTTGTGATTTCATAGAATAACAAAATGTACTTTTTTTCCTAATTAGAATGCGTCCACAGAAGATGACTTTAATTGACATGTTCTAGCAGCATTAGAGGGTCGAACAGGTATTTGGGAGGAGTTGTACTTGGGTTATATTCGTATTTGTGTTTCTGTTCCCATTGGAGCCTGGGCGGGGCTGGCCTGGGGACGGTGAGGAGGGTGGGCGGGGCGGGGCCGGGAAGGTTGGGCCAGCTCCCCCCACCTCCCAGGGCACGGCCCCCCAGCCCCAGTTCCTGCATCTCGTACCCCTCTGCTACCTCGAGGGTGATCTCTGACGGAAGCCAGGGGACAGAAATTTTGTTCTATTGCTCCTGGCAGATACCTTTTTGATTCTGCCTCAATTTAACTGTCCAGGAAATTGGATGGAGAGCAGGACGTTGCCGGGAAGCAAGCCTGATTAGGTTTGTACCTTGCTTGCTTCCCACCGTGCTTGTATGAAGTCCTTTACGGCCCCTCGGAGAGGCAGAGATACTCCCCAGACTGACTGAGGGAACCGAGGCGTCGGGCGACCTTTCCAGTCCCCGGGCCTGGATGGTCCGATTTGCTGAAGACACTGTGACTGGGTCCAGTTCGTTTGAAGTGTCTCCGCCGCCTGCCTCCTTGCGTGGGTACCTCCCAGCACCTGGTAGGAGCATCACCCCGTCCTCATAGCCCAGGAGACGGACCCCGGCCCGGGCGGGTGTGGGGACGTCGCTCCAGGTGCAGCAGGGTTTCCAGAGGTGGGCCTCTCGTTGGGGCGCCTCTGGAAAGGATGCTGTGCCCTTGCGAGGGTCCCCGGGGAGGTGGGAATGGTGGGCGTCGGGCGAAGAGGGAGCACCGCCGTGGATGGACGGTAGGATGAGGAAGGGCCCCCGGACTGTCCGTCTCCTGAGACGGGGTACCTTCCAGGAACCTCAGCGCTTCCCTCGCTGCATGTGGGCCCACGCCGTGCGTTCCTGCGGTGCCGAAACCTTCAGGAATGGGGCCCGGGCACCCCGGCTGAAAGGATGTCCCCGAAACCCCTGCTGCTGTCACTGAACCACACACACAGGTGTCCCTCAGAAATGATGGGACTCGTCATGGCTGGGTTCCCAAAGCACGGGGCCCGTGTCACCCCTGCTGCCCCTGAAGTACCGAGTCGTGCCCCTCACCACATTTAACCACGCTTGCGTGGGGTGCGGCGTTGGGGGGTCCCCCGGGGGGACAAGGACGCTTTTCCCATCGAGGCCCGGGAAACGGACCAGGAAACTCTCCGTCCTCTCACTCCCTGTTGGCTGGAGAGCGGGGGAAGTGGAAACGCTCCAAGTGGGAAAGGCCGATGGCTCCCGTGGCTTCGGGCAGGGGCTCTGGGCTTGGCGGGGATTGGGGACTTCGGGGGTCCCAGGAAGAGACTGGGAGCCCATCCCCACTCACCGTCACGACTCTACACCATCTCCCCTTTTCTCTGTTCATGGTCTGTTCAGCGGACTTGGGCGGCTCCTCCCTCCCCACGGCCATCGTCTGCTTTGGGGTGAATTGGATTGAAAGCAGGACATCACTGGGAAGAAAATCCGATCATGCTCCCTCCCACACTTGTGGGTTTCTTGTGCTCATACCTAACGCTGGTCTCGCGTGTTTTCGAGGTTTTCAGTATGACCCGTCTAGCTTCAGTGGAGTCGGAATAGCTTCTCCCCATCTCCCCCACTACCCCAGATCCCATAGCAGGGGCATTGGGTTTTTTTAAAAATTGTGGGACATGATCTCTATGTATTTGAGCTAAATTAAATTTTTATCAGTAATCCTAGTTATGCTTAGTCGTCAGTATTGGATATGAACCCAGTACTTAGAGACTTTGATTTCTTTCTGAAAATAATTCTTCCCCAGGCCCTAGTATCATGATGTGCTTTTAGCAGAACTAATCTGAAAGGACTCAAAATTATACAATTAATTGTATTCAGCTTCAAATTGGTTTGCGCTAGCCGAGCCAGGCCCACTGCACCCCCCCCACTGCCCCCGCACCCGGGGTGGGGGCAGCTACCGCAGCTGCTAACTCCTAGTCAGCGTGCCGGCCCCCTAGGGAAAGCGCTCTGGGGGGACGGCCTCAGATGTGCGGTGCCTGAGTGGCGGGCGAGCGCCAGGTGATGGTGAGGACCAGGAGGTGAGTGCATGGACTTTGGGGTGACTGGACGTTCTTCTCCCTCTTTTTAAAGTAAAGCAGCTTCAGGTGTTTGGGGTTGGGGGACGTGGGGCCCGGGCAGGCTTAAGGTTTGCAAGGTAGCCGAGCCCTGAGGCACAGAGGAGCTCCTCGTGGCGGGTGGGGTGCGTTCCTTTCCCTCCGTCGTCACTGTCAGTGGCGCTGCCATTGATGCTGGGCTGGCCAGGTCCAGGAGAGGTGCCTGACGGGGATAGAAGGGGGGCGATGGTGGGCCCGGGCAGCGGTGGGGTTTGCAGAGGGAGGAGGGAGTTGGGGGGGCAGGTGGCAGAGGATGCTGAGTGGTAATTGGAGGGGGCGTGTCTATGGTGGACTCAGCTGCGGGCATGGACTTATTTTTCTCAGATGAGGAATATCTTCAGATCGGCATGAAAAATTTAGGGGCCGCCTGTGTTCAGCTTCTCCTTTGGAATGTTCTTATTTTTTTCTTCACAAACTGACTTCATTCACACTGTCTATTTGACAACACAAGGCTAATTTTGGGGCCTAGTTCTTTTTGGCAGGAAAAGTTCATTACTTTTAGGCGGCTCTCCACACATTGCACAAATGTGCTTGGAAAAGTAAAGTACCTCTCGTTGCCGCACAGACACCATGAAATTGCCGGGAGCAATGAGTTTTCCAAGAGAGGTTTCGTTGATGCCATGAGGAAAAGAGTCCCCCAGAGCATTTTGAGTTAGAGCTGCCAGAAGAACGTACAGTGCCGAAGCACCTGTGAGGCCCTGGACTTGATCGTTCCCGAACTCCCGAAGGTTATCCTAACTTCCTAGGTTCTGTAAACGCCCATCAGGTTTTCAAAGTGACGGAAGTCTGGCTGTACGAGACTTACTAGGCATCATCTCAGTGCACTGAGAGGAGAGGCCCTGCTGCGGTGCTTTGATTGACTGGGCTGTGACCTGCATGGCCTTTTCCTCCCCTGGACCCGTGACGCCAGAGGTGGGCAGAGGGGAAAGGGCCTGCCTTCCCCTCTGCTCCTTGCCTGCTCTGTACATGCACGTCTGAGTAGGGGAGGGGGGGGGTTCGCGTAAGCCGCCTCTGTTGCAGGCCCCGCCACACACTAATCTCCGCTTTGCTGCTTCGTCCCTGTGCTGGCTTTGGAGGGTGTCCCCTCACAATTCATATCCACTTGGAATCTCACAAGGTGACCTTATTTGGAAATAGGGTCTTCGCAAAACGGGATTTAAGATGAGGTCATGCTGGGTTGGAGCAGGCCCCGGGGTGGGTGGCTGTTGTCCTTACGAGGCCGCATGACAGCGAGTGGAGGGGATCCGTGCAGCGCCAGGGGTTGCTGGGGACACGAGGGGACAGGCCTGGAGCACGCGCCCACAGCCTCCCGAGGGGACCAGCTCTGCCAACACCCTGATTGCAGACTTTGGGCCTCTAGGATCCTGAGACTGAGCTCCTGTCCTGTTAGGCCACCTGGCTGGTGGTGTTTTGTTAACGCAGCCCCAGGAAACTCGCCCACCCGCCACCGTACATCTGTGTCTTCTCTGTCTGCTTCACGCAGGCTGCCGTTCACACTGGCTTTCCTCTTGTCCTGCCTGATTTAGGAGCTGCTAATGGCCTCTGCTCATTTCCCTTCCTGTCCAAGGCTCTGTAGGAGGCCTGTGGCCCCAAGCCTGGAGTGTGCGATGGTCGGAGCCCCTGCCCGGCTGTGATGCCTGGTCTTTCCTGTGGTGGATTGGGGTGGATGTTGGGCGTCTAGAGTTCTTATTGTCGACCGCTCAGCCAGCTTCTGGCCACAACTGCTGTGCTTGTTTCAAGTTCCCTTCTCTGCTGTTTGAGAAGAGTTGTCAGAGAAGAAGGCAAGCCAAGAAATCCCTCTCCTCCTCCCCCAAGCCCTTGCTTCCTCGATGAGGGCAGGAAGCAGCTTGAACCTGGGCAGAACGGGACCCCCGCGGCTCTCCCTGTAGCTGTTCTGCTGAGGGGCAAAGGCCAGCCTTGGAGGAGCAGCCTTTTGTGCTTAGAAGGAGGGCACGGGGTGGGGGTAATAGCAGCTGGGGGAGTTCAGGGCTTCAGGCTGGCTTAGTGATTCCAGTGTGGCCTGGGGAGGGGGCTTGGAGGACTGAGATGGAAAACGTTTTTGTCTGGAGTGATAAGGGCAGAATGACTTAGTATTTCACCAAGAATTTGAGTTACCTTGGAATACTCTCCCTGACTTAAAACCTTACCACTAGTTTTAGGTGCCCGTCCAAGAGAAGAGTTGAATTCTCAGCCATGTATTTTGGGCCTGTGTGGATCAGAACGGTCCATATTTGTGCCTCTCCTGAGGGTAGGAGCTTTGTTTTGGGGGACAGAGTCGGGGGTTTCCTTGGTTGGGGGCCTTGTGACAGCACCCCTGTGGAGATCTAGGCGACCCAAATGGCTCACTCGAGTCTTGGAGTGACCTTCTGTAAATGGTGGCGATGAGGGTGCCACTTCCAGGGGCTGGTGATGCGTGCTGAGCCCCAGCACAGCCCCGGGGTCACCCCGAGCGCTCAGGGAAGGTCATCGCTAGCTAGCTGAGTCGCCTGCTGGGCCCTTCTAGGCCTCAGTCTCTACAGAGTGAAGGACCGAGGCCTGGTGCCTTCGTGGGTTCCTGCTGAGCATGGGAGTCTGTCATCTCTCATCCATCAAGCTGGCTTGGAGAAGCAGCCTGACAGAAATATTACAGCCTTTACAGAGTCACATCCTGAAGGCAGTGACTCCCAAAACGAGGTAGACGAGATGAGTACTCCACGCTGCTTAGTGTCTGGGGGTTTACTGACGTCAATTTTCAAAATTTGAGATGTTTTTGAACCACGAAACAGAACCTGTCTTGCAGAATCACACAGTGATGTTTCTTTTGTTAGGATGTTTGTGTGAATTAATCTCCTTTCCATTTAGGCCAGTGGAATAAAGTGATATCTAAAACATTGATTTAAGGCTCAAAGAAAGCTGCAACTTTCTGGAACAGAGCCTAGACTCTGGAATTAAACTGAGTACTAGAAACAGCTACCATGAAAACCCCCTAATGGAACATTTTCATGCTGCTCGGGTCCCTTTTAAGGATCCTTTCAGAATCTTCTGAAAATCCACTGTAATTTTTCTTACAGGTTTGGCTACTGACTTTCCCAGTTTACATCAGATGAGAGAAAACAAGGGGAGAAGGAGGGAAGGAACCTTTATGAAAAGCCTGCTATGTGCCAGGCACGTGGCGTGGGCTTCATTATCCCCATTTTACAGATGGGGAAGTGTAGAGGGTCAGAGAGGCAAGGTAATTTGTGGAAGTTTACCCATCTATGAAGTAGTGGAGTTAGGATTCGAACCTGTGTTTGCTTGTCTGCAAAGCTTTCCCACTCTTGGGTGTGGACACCTGCATGGTGACAAAAGGCAGTCTGACTTCAGAGGGTGCACTAAAAAGCTCATTCGCACCTAGAACCTAAGACCATATAGGATACTCACCGGAAGATCAAATTGTGTCCCATGCCTCCCGTTGGAGAAGGCGAGAAAGTACAGCCCCTCCGTATTTGCGGGGATGGGTTCCAGGACCCCCCGTCGGATACCAAAGTTCACGGCTGCTCACGTCAGCACACTAAGCCCTCTGTGTGTCTGTGGGTCCGTGTCTGCGGATTGTCAAACACACATACGGAGCGCCAACTGTATATGCTACAACGCTTCAGAAATGGTGGTGGTTCCAAGTTATTTTATAAGTTTTGGTAGTTGTGGGGTGTTTCTGTTATCTGGAAAGCTCGTCTGGTGGAACACCTTGTCTTCTAATGGTGCTGGGTGAATAAGGTTTGGCTGTGTTTCATTTTGGTTCTGACGTGTCCAGTTCTTCCTTGGTGACATTAAGAGGCTAGGAGAGAGGCATGGTCGTAGGCTGGGGGTGTTTCTGCTCATTTTTATGGTGCATATTGATCTCATTCTCTTGGGAGTGCTTTTAAGCAAATCAGTATTTGGGCCATTGCTGCTGTTTTTTTATTTGGGTGTGTAAGCGTTGCTCTCTGCTCGTTCCCTGACTTTCTTTTTTGCGGTGCTACCGAGTGAAAGCACGCAGCCTGCCGGCTGGTAGTTGTCAGTGTGGTCGGGCACCTGTGCAGGAGGGGTCACGTCCACCGGCTTGGAGTAATCCATCCGCAGTCTCTACGGATGAATCATTCATGAAAGCGGTTTTCCATCCCGCTCACTGGATGTAAGCTTTTCTTGCAAAGTTGATTAAAAAAAAAATTTAACCTTTGCTTTCTGCCTGTTTGCCACTGTTTTGTATGAATTCCAGTGTTGTCTTTTTTTTTTTTTTTTTTGTAAATTCAAAGGAATAGGCATTCCTAGCTGAATCATGGGATGTGATGAATTCTGTAGATGAAATCCATGAAGATCATTGATTGTGGACTTGGAAATGTCTAGCAGGCTTGAACGTGGCGTGTGGGTTGGGTGAGTGTGTCTGTATTCCTGCTTCGTGTAGTTGAGGTCCTGGGTCTTACTGCTGTGTAGGTTTTAAACTATTAGCTCCCTTGAGATTTTATCCAATTTAAACATTCAAAGTATGTTGCAGTGTTTGTGTTTGAGAGGAGAAAATATATGTATTTAACATTCAGGGTTGGTTAGCTAAGGCATGCTGCCCTTTCCAAGCCCACCTGTTTGATCCCTTACCCCCATCTCTTGAACAACTTTTTGGGGGGTGTTTTGTGCATTTCTGTTGTTTCTAACTTTTAGCCCCGCAGAAAGGGAGAAGTACTAAAGTCATGTTAGATCTGGCCTATGGTGCTTCTTGAGGTTTAGTGGAATGAAATTTTGTCTTGTCCTCCCAACGACCCATTCTGCTAAGGCTTTGGAGACCCAGCTGAGTTGCACCTTCGGATGTAATTGCGGGGTTTTGTGCCCTCCAAGGTTCCCAGGATTTGACGTCGGGGAGATGCTGCAGGTTATCAAAGCAGCAGCTGAAGGCGTCACATGTCCCAGCCCTACCCTGGGGTTCACCCCAGTGACAGGTTTATGAAATAGAAATACAGATATATAGCCTTCTCCGAGATTGCCTTGATATGTCTGTCTGTTCTTTAGAAAAGCACATCCAAATACTTTTGAAGGTTGTGTGCCCAATTAAAAACTCAACTGCTAAAATCTCATCTGTATATAAAAAATATATTTCCAACCATATTTCCTCCAGACTTGTTTTGATCAATCTCAATGGGCCTCTATAATCTTGCACATGAAGTATAAGTAGATAACCATATAGTAACAGTAAAGTGTCCTAACAGGGGAACACCAGTGTATAGCATGAGCTGTGATGAACAGTTTCAGAAAGCCTTCATTTTCTGATACTCAAAATGAGAAAGTGGCCTCATATTCCAGTACAGCAATTGCCCTAATGGTTTTTTGTGCCCATTTCCTCATGCAGTAATTGAGGTTCAGAGAGCTCATGTGCTGGACAGCTAGTGAGTGGCCGAAATGATGTAAAATTTTCTGGGGAAATATATCCAAAGATTAACCAGTGTGCACTGAGTCCCTAGGGTTATATTAACGATAGTAGGTGCTAAAGCATATTGTCCCAAGAACCTGTTTGCTTGATGTAGAAGCGTTTTGTGGGCATAGTGGGAGCTCTTGAATTAATGGGCAGCCGGAGTGTTAAGAATTGACACCTGCTTAATCTCCAAACAGTTCATCCAACTCAACAACCAAACAACCCAATCGAAAAATGGGCAGAAGACCTTAATAGACAGTTCTCTAAAGAAGACATACAGATGGCCAACAGGCACATGAAAAGATGCTCAACATCATTAATTATTAGAGAAATGCAAATCAAAACTACAATGAAGTACCACATCATGCTGGCCAGAGTGGCCATCATTAAAAAGTCTACAGATAACAAATGCTGGAGAGGGTGTGGAGAAAAGGGAACCCTCCTACACAGTGGGGGGAATGTAAGTTGATGCAGCCACTACGGAGAACAGTATGGAGGTTCCTTAAGAAACTAAAAATAGAACTACCGTATGACCCAGCAATCCCACTTGTGTGCATATACCTGGACAAAACTATAATTCAAAGATATATGCAGCCCTGTGTTCATAGCAGAACTATTCACGATAGCCAAGACATGGAAACAACCTAAATCCATTGACAGATGAATGGATAAAGAAGATGTGGTACATGTATACAATGGAATACTACTCAGCCATAAAAAAGAGTGAAATAATGCCATTTGCAGCAACATGGATGCAACTAGAGATTATCATACTAAGTGAAGTAAGTCAAAGACAAATACCATATGCTATCATATGTGGAATCTAAAATACGGCACAAGTGAACTAATGTACAAAACAGACAGACGTGGAGAATAGACTTGCGGTTGCCAAGGGTGGGGGAGGGATGAGTGGGAGGTTAGTAGATGCAAACTGTTACATTTCAGATGGATAAACAACAAGGTCCTACTGTTTAGCAGAGGGAACTATATCTAATCTCCTGGGATAAACCATAATGGAAAAAAAATGAAAAAAATTGTATATACGTATAAAACAGTCACTTTGCTGTACAGCAGAGATTGGCACAGCATTGTAAATCAACTAAACTTCAAATTAAAAAGAAAAAGGCACCTGGAGAGAACGGGCATGTGATGAGGATTCCCTGATGACTGAGGGTGTTTTGCGGGATTTCACTGAGGTGTTTCAGTTGTTCATGAACAGTTTTTGGTGTTTCTCTTTTTCAAATGTAACTTCATCACTTTTAAAAATGAACCCTTGGTTGTGGACCAGGGGTGTGTTACGGGCTCTGTGACGCTCACGTTCAGGTCTCGCCGCTCTGGACTCGGGTAGGCGGGCAGGTGCTTCCCGCGATGGAGGCTGAGTGGTGCTTTGCAGCTTCTGAGACAAGCACCCGACCCAGCCAAGCCTGGTTTGTCAGTGTTTTTCGTTTTCTTCCGAAACAGCTTCTCTCTAAAAGGACACAGAGGAGGAAATGGGAGGCTGGAAGGCAGCGTAAGGTTCTTCATTCCAAGCAGCAGCCAGTGGGCCCCCCAGATGCTGCTTAACGAGAGAAGAGAGAAGGCCATCCGATAGCCAGCGATCACCTTCAGGTGATGGCTCATCTCAGTGTAGAAACTCCATCTGCCTAATATTTGAATATCTTTTATTTAAAAATATTAAATGGATTTTACTTGCAATCTTTTTTTATAAGTAGATGAGGGATTTATTATCTTGTTATACAACAAACCAAGGTGTCTTATTTTTTAGTCTTACCTGTAGTATCTATAAACATTATATCAAGTCTCTTTCTCTGAATAAGACATCAACTCTCTTAATTTGTTAAAGCATTTAAACAGTTTTTTTTTTAACGTCTTTATTGGAGTATGTTTTTGTGTCCTTTTAAGGAAAATTCTTTTCTAAGCCAAGATACAGGTCTTCATTACCAATGATGGCAGCCTTCTTAGAGTCAGTTTACAAAAACACAAACACCCCTGCATATCACCCCCAGTTTTTGCTTTCCGTAAAAATATTGTTTCATAGCTTAGGGGAATACAATGTCATTTTTAAGAAAAAAAAATTTCTTACTAAAAGCAGCGCATAGATTGATTGCTGGTACAACCTAGAAAATATTAAGTGTAGGTGTGACGGGAGAACCGCACATACATACATTCATACATACGTGTACCTGTGTCTACACACATAGATATTCATTTTTTAATGTCACTGGCAGTTGTGAGACATCATTTCCACAAAGTCGGTTTTAACCTGCGAACGTGAGCAGGGCTGCCCGCGTGGCCTGGAGCACTGGGGGCGTGTAGGTCAGGCTGGTCACCGTCCCCTTGGCTCCCGGGGCCCTCGGGTCCTCACTTCCGTGTGGCGCCCCGTCACGTCCCCGTCACAGGGTGAGAAGCAGCGTGACCGTCCCTTGGGTTAGGTCTCCCAACTCCTAAGCAAGAGAGAAACTTGCCGGAGTCTTTGAGGGAAAAGCAGCCCCAGGATCTGTTAGTTTCTGTGAACTCAGGGACCCGTGAAGAACGTGTGGTTGCAGCTTTCTATCGGGAAGGTCAAAGACGACTTGGAAAGGTCCTGCTCCTGGGCCCACAGCACGGCCCGTCGGTGCAGGCCGCGTACGGTCACTGTTTGGGGATGGGCTCTTTGCGGGGTAGGGGCAGGGGGAGAAAATAACAAGGTTCGGCTGCACACCCCAGGAAGAAGCCAGAGAAGTGAAACCTCGGGGTCACTTGCCTAGAAGGAAATCCCCCGACACGCGTCAGGAGCGGAACCACTTTGCCAGCTTTGTTCAGGGCAGAGCCAGCTGCGGTCAGAGCTCCCGGGCCAGCTGGCTTTGGGGCCCCGAGCTCTGCAGACACAGGGATCCCCCGTGTGTGTCTCAGTTCAGACTGAGAGCCCCTCATGTCAGTACCAAGAATTGCCCTTTGGGAAATGGCCTTGAAGGACTTGCTATTCGAGGAGTGAGTTACTAGGGAGCCGAGCAAAGGCAGTCGGTGAGCGAGACTCGGAGACCATCGTGAACGACTTGAGTGAGAGAGGAAACGGGGAGATGCAGACGTGGAAAACACCCCCCCGGTCAGTCCCCTCCTGGGCCGAGGAGGCCCCTCGCACCTCTCAGTGTCCGTTCAGTTAGCCCTGTCGGCTCTGTTTCCAGTGAGAGAGGAAACACAGGCTTTTCTAAACACTTAGGTTTGGCCTATATTTTGTTACCCGTTTTTTTGGTTTCTTTTGTTTGTGTAACGTGTTGCCTGAGTCCTAGACCATGAGGATATATTGAATAAATAACCTTATTTTGGACGTAGCCTCTAATTTCTGCAACTTCGGTCTCGCTCTGCGGTTGCTGACCTAATATTTATTTCATCGCCCTGGTCTTTTTGCCCCATGAGCAGCGTTCATCAGAGCGGAGTTTATTTTGTGTTGGCGGCATCCGGAAGCGATGCCTCGGAGGAGTGGATGTCCTGCTGCATCAAGTAGGTTTTGCACTCTGTTCTCGGGCCCCTCGTCTGTCTCTGAGCGAGTGCGTCATCGCTGACTGTGTGTGGTCTCTGCGTAGGTGAGCTCGCGTGTCCTGGGTTATTCATCCCACCCAGGGCCCGTGTCTGGCACATAATAAATACCCAGCAACGGGATATTGAATGGAGTTGGGCTGCAGCGATGTGTCACAGATAAGACATTCACAGGAAAATACCGTCATCACAGAGCAGAACTAGGCTTTTCAGCCCTCCATGATTTTAGGGGAGAACAAATATAAAACACATTTTCAGACTGGTGAATCCAAATAAAGTTGAAATATTGAGTGGACTGTTTTCTAAGCTTTATGCGTCTGAAACACAAAACAGTGAAAGTTATTTTTTTAAATGGGGTGAAGAGCTGGAAATTGGATTTCTTACATCCCCAGAGGGAGCTGTGTCTGGCTGCAATCTCCTCTCATCCCATCTCTACGTGCTTTCATAAAAAGGTCTGGCAAAGTCGGCTTGACCTTTGGGGAGAAAAGGGCTTACCTGAGGGGTCACCGAACAGCTTGTGGGTGTGGGTGGGGCAAACTCAGATTCAGTGACTCGGGGGGGGGGGTTTAGAGAAGAAAGATGAGTCAGAAGAAGCAGAACTGCTTCAATCAGGTGGATAAGTAAAGCTCAGGGGGCTTCCCTGGTGGCGCAGTGGTTGAGAATCCGCCTGCCAATGCAGGGGACATGGGTTCGAGCCCTGGTCCGGGAAGATCCCACATGCCGCGGAGCAACTAAGCCCGTGCGCCACAACTACTGAGCCTGCACTTGAGCCCGCAAGCCACAACTACTGAAGCCCGTGCACCACAACTACTGAGCCTGCGCTCTAGAGCCCACGAGCCACAACTACTGAAACCCGTGCACCACAACTACTGAGCCTGTGCTCTAGAGCCCGTGAGCCACAAGTACTGAGCTCACGTGCCACAACTACTGAAGCCCATGTGCCTAGAGCCCGTGCTCTGCAACGAAGACCCAACACAGCCAAAAATAAAATTAAATCTTTAAAAAAAAAAAAAGAAAGCAAGCTTAAAGTTTGTTTACAGCCGCTGAGGCAGCCTCCTCGGAGCCCAAGCTGGGCGGTAGCCTCTGGAAGCCTGAGCTCCTCCCGCCAGCCTCAGGGAGACGTCCCTGCGTTTGCTCGTTGCGGGTGACAGGGTGGAGATAGTCTAAGTCATTACTTATGGCCCAGGAGTCCTGTTAGTATTTCTCTAATTTGCTCTTGTTTGTCAAGGGAACAGAAATTCATCATCAGGTGTTTCCACAAAATTGACTTCATATTTCCTTCCCGGGTTTACTGCTCAGTTGCCAGAAAGTAGGGAAGAGTCACAGAGTTTAGGGCGAGGCGCTGGGAGGGAGTGTCTTCAGACGAACGAAATCCTAGGTCCCGTCGGCGCCTGCAGCTGCCACCTCCTACCAGGCTCCTTCGTGCAAAGCGGGTTTCGGGAAAAGAGGTGCAGCTCCCTTGGGATCCTCTGGAGCCCAGATGTAAAGTCACTGGAGAACCGCAGCCTCCACCTGCAATGACTAGAGGTCGTTTTTCAATTTCCAGAGAAACTGGTTCCTTTTGAAGAGGCAGCAGCTGCTTCTGCCACCATCTGAAGCCCCTGAGTCCAGACTTGCTTGATGAGTGGGGTGGACGAGGCGCTCTCTGTCCGCGACCAGGCTGAGGTCTGCGCCCGGAAAGCACGCTTTCTCTCCTCTTTCTTACCGGGGAGCCCGTCGGCCAGAGTTGGGAGAGCTGCCGGCGCCTCGTCCCCCGCCCTCCGTTCTGCCCCAGCATCAGATGTCCCTGACTGCGCAGGTGGGCCGCGCCCTCTGCAACCCGGTCCTTAGACCTAGATGTGGGGTCAGCGGAGCTGTGGTGCCCGCACCTGCTCCGTCTGCCCGGGGCCGGGATTCCCACTCCCCCCGGACCTGCTCCGTCACACCTGGGCGCATAGCAGGGCTCGTCCCGCTTTGCTCACCTGGAGCCCTTCTGCCCATCTGCTGCTCAGCTGGAGCTGCTCGGCCCGGTTCAGGCCCGTCTTCACACCTGGGCCCTGGCACACCCAGCCTTTCACAGAGGCCCTTGGTAACCACGGGGTCCCTCTGTGCAGCCACTCTTTGCCCGCCTTACTGCTCAAATCCAAGCGTGATGGTCGGGAAAATCAGAGCATTAGAATGACTACACCAGCGCCGAGAATGAGAACCCCAGGAGCTGCTGTCATGGGGAGATGACTAGCCCCGAGGCTGGTGTCCTGGTAAAGCTCCAGCCCTCAGACCAACCGGCGGGGTTGGAATGCAGCCTCCCAGGGATTAACTGACTGCGACTTCCTTCTCTCTGCCCTGCTGTGTGCTCATCCGTCATAAAATCACAGAGCGAGAGTATCTGGAGACCGTTACTGTCCCTTCTCTTACGTGACCGATCCCGTTAAAGTGTGAGCCCTGTACAGCCTGACCGGGAGATCCTTCTGCAGCCACGCCCCCAGGTTAGGGAAGCATAGCGCCCGCCGTGCGAGTGACGTTACCAAAACCTCCGACGACATCGTCTCTCTCTCGTGTGTGTGTGTGTGTGTGCGAGGGCTTTCAGCGGTTGAGGCGGACCCTGGGCCACTGGCCGCGTGGCCCTCCTGCCGGCGCCCCGGGAGCTCCGTGTCAGCGCCGCGGTCGGTGGAGGAGCTGAGCCGGTGGGTGCTGATGCCGCTGGGGCCGCCGCGTGCGCTTAGCCGCAACGAATCCCACGGGGAGGGACCCAGGTTGCAGCTTCCAACTTCACGCTCTGCCTTTAGGTTTAAAATGTGCCCAAAAGTAAAGCTCCCCCAGCCCTGCTGGAGCGTCCTCTTCAGATGTGTCGATTGTACTAGAAGTTTATTCCTTTCAACTTAGGTGGTCAGGAGTGACTAAAACTTCTCCTGAACAGGATTATTGCAGTGGATGGCTTTGGTGGAATTCGGTGGGTTTAGGATTTCGAGGTGGATACGCAAACTCTACAGGTGATGTGGAATCTGTGTCACGTGGAGTATGGGGTGCCTTCCCCAGGATTTGCACCCACCGGTTTTCCAGGCTCCGCCTGAACAGCCCGCTCTGGTGACCACTCGGTTCTCCCCTCAGCCGCTTCCACTCCAGCAGCCCTTACCGCATCTTCTCCTGCAGGTGGCTGACATCTGATACCTGTGTCTTCCACGCTTTGGTCCTGTAGCGTTTCCGGCCTCTCAGGACAAAAAGAGCTAGCTTAATCCCTCCTGCGAAGACCAGACGTTCAAGTATTTGCAGGCAGCTCTCTGGAGGCTGAGCCTGCCCTTTCGGGCAGATGTCCGGTCCCCTGAGGGTGGGGTTCTGAGTCTCACCATCTTCCTCGCCTGGAGACAACCTAAACCAGGGAGTGTCTGCAGGGACGCAGGGCCTCGGCAGGAGTAAGGACTTGTGTGGCACTCTCGTCTTCTCCATCCTGGATTGTCTGCCTCTGTTAACGCAGCCCCTCCTCCTAGTAGCTCTTGGGACGGCCCCACCTCATTGGTAATTGTCCTAATTCAATAACTTCTTTTTTTCATCTGTGGTCCTTCTCGGCACTCCTGTAGTTTTGAGGTCAGGTGGGGGAGTTTGAATTACCCTTATTACTTGATGGCATCTTGATAGTGTCCAGCTTGTGAACCACACTGGTCTAGCTTTGGATTTGGGGGGGGATTTGTTTGGCCAGCCAGGACATGTCCTGTCTTTCCCAGTTTCCCATTTTCTGCCCATTTTCCCACCTGGGAAGCTTCCCTGATGTGGGTTCACCAAGGTCCAGAAGGTAAAGCCCTTTGTCTGTCTCTGCCTCTCACGAGTTGGTCTCCCTCACAGCTCTCATCAGGGGCTACATTTCCCCTCTCCTGCTTGTCAGAAGGTCTCTGTACAGGTACAGGTATTTGCTAATTATAGGTATTGATTAAGGTCCATGGAATTGAGCACCATCACACATAATTGTGGAACAAGAGATTTTGATGGCTGTTGATGAAAATTTAAAGGAAATGCATGTAGTTGCCCGTGGTGGGTTTAATTTTATCGGCTTTTCCAGCAGCCCTGGACTGGAGAGGCCGTGGTTTCTGACCCCCCTCCGTGGCAGTTGACCCGTTTTGAGACCAACACGGTCACACTTTGGGGGTCTTTGGGGTTGAGAAGGGGAGCAGGCTGAAGCTCTGTCAGCTTGTCCCTGGGGCCCTGTGCCTCTCTGCCCTCCTGTCCTGCCGGGTCAAGAAGCCTTTGTTCTGGATGCACACTCAGCAGAAACCACCCGAGAACATATTTCAGATATCCACGAAGAGAGCCATTTCAGAGAAAATTCAGAAAAAAAAAATCCAGAAAATCTAGGGGAAAACACATCTCAGAAGAATAAAAACATTTTAATGTTAAGCAAATTATTTTAAATTTGGAAATAAGGTATAATGGGAAAGGCATGGCCTTTCAGTGTTGTTCAGAGGCTCTGCAGAACAAGGCCAGCCAAGGACTGTTTATTTCGGGTGTTATACTTGTTTTTGTTCGATTTTAGCTTTTTTAAAATAGCAAAGTTCTCATCACATGGAAAGTTTTTTTGTATCTATATGAAGTGATGAATGTTAACCTTACTGTAGTCATCATGTCACAGTGTTAGTCATTAGGTTGTATACCTTAAACTTATATGATGTTGTATATCAATTGTCTCTCAATAAAATTGAAAGAAAAATAGTTTGAACACAAACAGGAAAACAAAAAAGCTTTGAGATATAATTCCCAATACACAATCATTTGAATTCACATGATATACAATCACTCAAATGTCATTTGAAGTCTACAGTGCAGTGGTTTCTAGTATTTTCAGAGTTGTGCAAACACCAACGCCATCTATTTTAGAACGTTGTCATCCCCCCAAAAGAAACCTGTTAGCGGTGACCCCCTCCCCTCGCTAAGGCAGCAGTGCCTCTCTCGGTGGACCGCAGTTCTTGTTTGAGCCAGCCCTACGGACTCTGTGCCCTCCTCATCAACGAGGTGGACAGTGCGTGCATTTTCACACGTACACCATTCTCTTGTAGCCAGCTTTCCTTCTGTTTCGTGCTGTGTCTTAGACATTTACCCGCTTTAGTAAGTTTGTGTGGCTGCGGAGTGTTGTATCAGGTGGACACCTGGAAACCTACGTCTCCGTTGTTAGACTCTCAGCTGTTTTCCAGTTTTTAGCTCTTGCAGATAATGCTGTTATAAACCTCTCTGTGCCACACATCTTTGTGCATATCTGATCATTTAAAAAAATTAATTGCAAAGTGTGGAATTGCTGGTATAAAAAACCAAAAGTTTTTAAGCAGATGACAAGGAGATGTTATCGCAGGTCTGATTGTTCTTTTTTGTTTCTTTGTTTTGTTTTTTGGTTCTTGTGCTTGTCTCTGTTACTGTCCTCAAGCTTTACAGAGTTGTGTTTTCTCATTTCTGTGTAGACCCCCGCGGCTGAGTGCTCAGCACCATGAGTCATGGAATTGTATTAAATAAATACCTGATAGGTCACACTATAGCAAGACAAATTTAATTCTTTTTAAAAAAAATTTTTATTGGAGCATAGTTGATTTACAGTGTTGTTTCAGGTGTACAGCAAAGTGAATCAGATATACATATCATATATCCACTCTTTTAGATTCTTTTCCCATATAGGTCATTACAGAGTATCGAATAGAGTTCCCTGTGCTATACAGTAGGTCCTTATTAGTTATCTGTTTTATATATTGTAGTGTGTGTATGTCAGTTCCAATCTCCCAATTTATCTCTCCGCCCCCCTTTCCCCCCTTGGTAACCATAAGTTTGTTTTCTACATCTCTGACTCATTTCTGTTTTGTAAATAAGTTCATTTGTACCATTTTTTAAGATTCCACATATAAGCGATATCATATGTATTAAGACAAATTTAATTCTAAATATGTGCTTACTAATTTCCTCTTACGACGATTCAAAAAGCATTATGTAGAATAGATAGCTAGTGGGAAGCAGCCACATAGCACAGGGAGATCAGCTCGGTGCTTTGTGACCACCTAGAGGGGTGGGATAGGGAGGGTGGGAGGGAGATGCAAGAGGGAGGGGATATGGGGAGATATATATATATGTATATATATATATATATATGTATAGCTGATTCACTTTGTTATACAGCAGAAACTAACCATTGCAAAGCAATTATACTCCAATAAAGATGTTAAAAAAAGCGCATTTCAGGATCTTTTAGCTTATTACTATGAATATCATCTTTAAAGTTATATTTTTAGTTAATGGTTGAAAAATTGAAATAAATGTAGATGAACAAAAGGGGGAAAAGTGAAATAAAATCTTCCCAAACACCATCCCTTTACCGGTTTGGTCTGTATCTTTGTAGACTCTTCCCCGTGCACAAACATGTATGTCTTTTAAAATCAGTAAGTAGGTCTATATCACGATTGTTGTCAAATGTAAGTTTTTTTAAAGTATTATGTATAAGTGTAGATTAAAAATCACTCTGGTGTCAAAATTCTGGATAACAATTTACCTTTTTTTTTTTTTTTTGGCTGCGCTGGGCAGCTCATGCAGTCTTAGTTCCCGACCAGGGATTGAACCCGGGCCCAAGGCAGTGAAAGCACTGTGCCCTAACCACTTGACTGCCAGGGAATTCCCAATTTACCATATTTCTAAATTTATTTTGCCTTATATTTTCTGGCATGCAATTTGGAAATGTAATACTCATTTTGTAAGGTTGACTTTTTTTTTTTTTTTTTAATTTTCCTTGCTTCTGTGCTGCTCTCTGCCCAGTGTCCTTTTTTGTATGAAAACGTTCCCGGTTCCTTTGTCTCGAGTCTTTCCCCAGCCCTCACCATTTATTACCGGTGGGCATATGGAATCCCTTGGACACCTTCAGATTTCCTTTTTGGAAACTTCTGGCCTCATTGCTTTGTAATTATGTTGTGTTCCACATCCCTGATGCTTTATTAGTTCCTGACATACTTGATAAAAGAGAGGTAATTAGTGTATTATGGCTTCTTGTGAACTGTTGTCCAAGATAAGCAGAGGGAAATACTTGATGGGTAAAAATTTACATCATAATGTGGACTGATTTTTTTTTTTTGTCACGTAAGCTCCATGTAATCTAAAGAAAGTGAAAGTGTTTTATTTAGGGAAACTTTCTGCCTGTATTTATCTCTAAGAATTAAAAACTGCCACTGCCTTGGGGCCGCCCTCTAATTTCAGAAGTACCATTGTACCGTGTCTGCAGTTGTGTCCTACAGTTTCTAACTAAACTTTAATATCCTCCTTTCGTTCGGAGACAGTTCTCACCCCCATTCCAACATTGAAATCAAAGCCAAACCAGAACATTAAATATGAAACACTTTTTCCCTAACTTTACCCGCAGGAGCTTTGTAATCATGTCATGGCTAAAACAAACAGACGAAAGAAAGCGCTGGATTCTGAAATGAGAGTGTTTACTGAAGGATTTGGAGCAACTTCATAACTTCCTTCTGTGAACCGTGACCAAAAGTAGTGTTTTCTTGGTTGATATGAATCACGTTCCTTTCCGTCAGTGCTAGAGTTTTCCTCTGCCCCCTACCTGCCCCATAGTGTACATGAAGTGGCCGAAGCCTGTTTTCATAATTTCACATAGATTTAACTGTAGACTCCGTCACTCACCTGGGGGGGAAATGTCCCTTGACCTTTTGTCTTTTTTCAGCCTCCACAACAGTATGATTTCTACCACGAGTCTTCTGTGCACTTGAGGCCTGGATCAGAGCCCTTCTGTAGGCTTCCCACACTGGGAAGGCTTGACTTTACCTACTTCCTGATCTTGAAATCACCTATTTGTGACTCTGTTTTCCAAACTAGACTCAAAGCTCTTGGAGAGACCTGAGCCTTATTGATCTTCCCCATCATCAGGGCCCGGTGCCCCATGTGGGATGTAGCTTTTGCTCAGTAAATCTTTGTTGACCAGAATTTAACTGAACTGAATGCTTCTTGTCTGCTGCCTCTGTTTCTTTACTGCCTGCTTTCCTGCTACCCACTCTATTTTATTTTTAAATTTTAATTTTTAAAAAAATTTTATTGAAGTATAGTTCATTTACAATGTTGTGTTAGTTTCTGGTATATAGCAAAGTGATTCAGTTATATATATATATATATATATATTTATATATAATACTCTTTTTCATATTTTTCATTAAGGCTTATCACAGAATATTGAATGTAGTTCCCTGTGCTCTACAGTAGGACCTTGTTGTTTATCCATTCTCTATATAATAGTTCGCATCTGTTAACCCCAAACTCCCAATCCACCCCTCCTCCCCCCGCCCTTGGCAACCACAAGTCTGTCCTCTATGTGACTCTGTTTCTGTTCCGTAGATAAGTTCATTTGTGTCGTATTTTGGATTTCACATATGAGTGATATCATATTAACCCCTGTATTTGATATCTCTTTTTACCGCCACCCAAACCAGGACCTGTGTGTGACAATGACCCTCCAGTCCCTGACCTGGTAGACTTGCCTCGGTCAGCTTCTTCCTGATTCTTTGTGAGAGTGACGCTGTTGAAAACTTCCTTTTTGAAACGCTCCTACCTTACAGATTTCAGGGCTTCGGGCTCTGTTTGCTTCTCTCTGAGGCCAGTCTCTGCTCTTCCGCTGATTCTTCTTCTCGCCACTCAAGCACACCATCTTTCTTGAAATGGCTTTCAAGATTTTCACCATCTCTTCTCAGGTGGTTTCCAGCATCTCTTGTAGGCAGCTGTCTGCAAAGCATTGTGCTTGATTAAACCCCAAGTCCTTCCATGCCTTCCTGGCTTTTTACTGGCCGCTTCATGGGTATTTGTGGAAGGAGTGGCCAAATGGACAAACATGCAGCTTTATTTTGAAAGATTGATATAGATTATGAAATTTACGAACACTGGAGAGATAGACACGGTTCTTGGCTTTACCCCAACCTTCAGCTCGTAACCAAGTGGCTTGTTTACTGAACAAATATGTGCTGAAGATGTTGACTCTTCGTGAGGCTGCTAGGATATCAGAGCTTTCACTTAAGTATGAAATTGTAGCCTAGGATTAAACAAGAGAAGAATCGAGGTGGGGAGAGTCATGACCTCATTACCCACCTGCCCAACCTCCCGCCCCGCCCAAAAAAAAAGCTTCCAGAGGGCACAGTTTGGAAACTACCGCAGTAGAGTCTTTCTGAACTCTCCTCTGATTCTGTTATTCTCAGATACTCAGTGATGTTTACTGCCTTTTAAGAAGGTGAATGCTAAAGTTTACTTCCCTGAGCTCTTCGACCCTTGAGGATGCCAAGTGTTTGTTTTCTGGGTGGTTTAATACTTGTGTGGGAACGTGTGTTATATCACCACTAAAGACTGAGAAAGTACTTCACATAATCAGCAAGTGTTCTACAGATAGTATCGTTGTTACAGTTTTGATTGCAAATACTAGCTAATGTATAAAGCAGGACATAGAAAAAAAAAAGCCGATGATTTTAATTTGGGACTTCCTATTACACTTCTGTATTAAACCCTTTAAGAGTTCTAACTTTATTAAACTCATGAGCAAATGAGTCTGAACAAATGCCCCCAATATTTTTGAATTGCACCATTTCCATTTCACCAGCAATTTAGGTTTGAAATAACTTTTTTTTTTTTTTTTTAACCGACAGTCACCCATAATCTTTGTGGGCCCTTATTTTTCCCTGTGGAAGTGTGAACAGAACCCTAACTCACGAGTTTGTTAATTGCTCACTGCTGCTTTGGACTTAAAGCTGTCCTCGGTGTTCACCGGTGATGCAGGTATATTTTATAGACACAAATGTGCCGTCCCGCGGAGCTGTTACAGCCTGCTCTTATTCATCTCCCTTAGGTGAAACTTGAAGTTTATTTATTTATTTTTAAAACATAAAGGCATACATTTATTTATTTATTTATTATATTTGGCTGCGTTGGGTCTTTGTTGCTGCGCGTGGGCTTTCTCTAGTTGTGGCGAGCGGGGGCTACTCTTCCTTGTAGTGTGCGGGCTTCTCACTGCGGTGGTTCTCTTGTTGCGGAGCACGGGCTCTAGGCAGGCGGGCTTCAGTAGTTGTGGCACGTGGGCTCAGTAGTTGTGGCTCGCGGGCTCTAGAGCACAGGCTCAGTAGTTGTGGCGCATGGGCTTAGTTGCTCCGCGGCACGTGGGATCTTCCCAGACCAGGGATCGAACATGTGTCCCCTGCGTTGGCAGGTGGATCTTTAACCACTGTGCCACCAGGGAAGTCCCTGAAGTTGATTTTTGTACGAAGCTTTACCTGGACACTGTAGACTTACCTTCTCTTAGTAACCTGGGTTCCATTTGAGAAGCACAGTGTTGCTATTTTCTTAAACACACACGCACCCATCTGAGTACAGTTTTCATTTATTGAATTATTTACTTTGTAGATACTGCCTTGGTTTATATGTGTGTATATATAAGTTTTCTAGGGCTGCCATAACAAAGTACCACAAACTGGGTGGCTTAAACAGAAGTTCTGGAGGCTGGAAGTCCAAAATCAAGGCGTCAGCAGGGTTGGTTCCCTCTGTGGCTGAGAGGGAGAATCTATTCCATGACCCTCCCCTGGTCTGAGGGTTTGCTGGCAATCAGGCACTTCTTGGCTTGTGGAGGCATCACCTGATCTCTGCCTTCATCTTCCCAGGACATCCTTCCTGGGTGCCCGAATTTCCCCTTTCTATAAGGACACCAGTCATATTGGATTGGGGCTCACCCTATGTCAGTATGATCTTAACTAACTATATCTACAACAACCCTATTTCCAAATAATTTCATGTTCTAAAGTACTTGGGATTGGGGCTTCAGCATGAATTGTGGGGTATAGGAGGACACGGTTCAAGCCATGACAGTATGGCTAATGCCTGAAATGTTGAGATGACAGACATTGTCATTTGGCAATTCTGGATAAGAGAGATGGGTAGAAATGACAATAAATTCCACTGAGTGTGCTTCAGAGACTTGAAAGACAACTGTTGCAAGATCGTAAATCCTATCCTATGAAATTGTCTGATTATCCTTGACATACTAGGTATAAAAGAAACTTATTTTACACATCTCTGCTCCGGTTTTTCTGATTAACTCTTCGTCAATATAGTGACATAATTTCTTCAGGGCCTTTGACCAATGGAGGGAGAAAAAGACCTTGACCACGTTTAACTTATTTTTAGCCTTTTATTATGTATGTTTCCAAATATCTGCAAAAGTAGAGGGAATGAAGACCGTATACCCATCTCACAGCTTCGGTAATGGTTGGCTTTTGCCAATCTTGTTTCATTTATCCTTTTTTTTTTTTTTTTCTTGCTGGAGTCTGTTAAAGGAAATTGAAGACATCCTATTTTTTAAAGATAAATGAAGGAGGTTACAGTTTGTGACTATTAAAATTAAGAAAGAGAAAGGTAAAACTGCTCCATAATATAAAATATACCCTGGTTTCTGCATTATAACTGACGGAGAAAAAAAGTGGGAGATAAAGGGGGGAGGAGCGGACAGAGAAGATGTGAGAGACACCTCTTCCTTTACATGTTTTTTTTTCTTAACTAGACTCTGTGCTCCTTAAGGGCAGACACCGTCCTTGAACCTTCATGCCTGGGGGAGTGGGGCTGGACGGTAGGTGCTTGATAAACGTGTGCTGAGTAATTGAATAAGAGTGAAGTTCCCCCAAAGCCTTGCACAGACCCACTGAGAAAAACACATATTTGGCTATAGAGCCAGAGAAAAGGAGAGATCCCCCAGTTACTTTCCCTGACATTCACTCCCAGTGCAGCATTTTCACAGCCCTAGCGAGAGATAGGTTTCTCCCTGCTGCGTGCTCGTGCCCCAGGCGAGATGGGATTAGTTAGAAGCTGGAGGTTTCGTCTACACTGTAGGAGATCATTCTTCATTTGCACTGAGAATTGAAGCATGATTCCTAAGTGTATTTACCACCTTCCATCCTCCCAGGATTCTGGAGCTGCAGCTTCTTTTGCCTGCCATTCTTGGAAAATTCGGGGTGCTCTTAATACAAGTGGCATGCATTTTGCTGAAAGAGTACAGTCTCGGGTGTCCTTACAGCAGGCGGACCTGTGCTCTTGGAAGTGAGTTACCTTGGTGCAGAGGAGACAAGTCCTGTTCTGCTAAAACAAGGGGGTTCTAGACTGGAAGGGGAGAGAGAAGGCAAAGCCTGTGGTTCTAGAGCCCAGTTCAACCTTGCCTCCTTGCAGGTCCCTCACAAACCCCAGCTGAAGTCATTCCAGACTGAGAAATAAAAGACTTAAAAATACTGCAGTGAGAGTGAACCCCAGTGTTAACTATGGACTTCGGGTGGTATGTCAATGTAGGGTTGTCTGTTGTAACGAATGCCCCATTCTGGTGGAGGACGTTGGCAACAGAGACAGCCGTATGTGTGTGGGGACAGGGGGTCTGCATGGGAAAGCCCTATTCCTTCCACTCAATTATGCTATGAACCTAAAGCTCTTAGATTGTTAAAAAGTGTTGTAGAGAGAAGTCTAGTATCACGGACTTGATAAACCCTTGTGTAGAACGTGTGCAGTGTTTAAGCATCAAAACAAGGAAATCTGAAGGGCGTCCTGGGTTATGGGTGTTCAGATAGGGGCTCTTGTTGCCAGGGTAGGAAGGCTTTATGCCCTTAAGAAGTTACAAGGGAAGTTGGATTTTTAGATGATGTTGAAGTCGGCACAAAAGCACTGCAGATTTGAGCTTAACCATCAAACCTTAGGGTTTCCTTTCAAACACTGTTGCATGATTTGTCCTCTACTTTAAGGGAGGCTTTTGGTTCCATAAAGCAGCTCAGCCTTTATACTACGGTTAAGGTAGTCAGATTTTATTACTGTATATTGATAGTTGGCATCAGAAAAGGCCATTCCATTTCAGTTCTGAGTTGAATATGGGAAGAAGTTGAGATAAGTAAAAGAAGACTGGCTAGCAGCTACCTGTCGGCATGTACAGGGCTGTCATCTACATTCTTCCATGACGCTGGGGCTGTGATGGGCCAGTAATCATCAAAGCTTAGCTTTATTCTGTGGCTGCAGAGGGAGCTTCTATTCTGGAGACTCCTATAAAATCCTTTCTTCCTTCAGCCTCTCCAGGCCCCCCGCACTCTCTCCTCTCATACCGCCACCTCCTTTCCACGTCACCTGCACAGGTGGGTGTCCGCAGGACCCCCCCTTCCTGGAGTCCTCGCTCACCGCCTTGCCCTCAGCTGTCAGCCAAGTGATTCCTCTCAGACCGTCGTCTGCGGTCGCCAGCTGTCCTTTGACCCCCAGCTCTGAAGCTCTCTTGCTGCCTGACGCTGTATCTTGGTGACCCCCCAGGACGTCACGCGCAACTTGTCGAAACCCGAGACCCCTGTTTAAACGAAGGCACAGGGAAAAGTCTCTCCTCCTTCAGCTAGCGTAATTCCCGCGAACGGCTGGCCCAGGCTGCGGGTCCCCACGTCCAGGTCGGTTCTTTGTTGCCTCTTGGTCTCCTCCGTTCATTTCCACCACCTGCCGGTTCTCCCTGTGTCATTCAGGTCCTTCAGCTGCAGATGCAGACAGCTCGGGTCCAGCTGGCGTTAACCATAAAAACCACATATGACGCGCGCTTCTGTATTCAGATGTATTAAATTAGATGGGATGTATGAAGGTACAGGTGTATATGAAGGAAATGAAAAATTTAAAGGGTGTTCGACAGATCACGGACCTGGAGGGCGAGTGCCACGCCGACGCTGAGATCCGGTCTCTGTCTGTCTGTCTCTTCCCCCTTGGTCTTCTCTGCGCTGTTCGCCTCAGGGCTCTCCTCTTGGCTGTAGCATGGCAACACTGTTGGCCTAGATCCTCTGGCTAAGAATGTGGGGACCACCTCTGGCTCCTCTTCCTTCACACCTCGGGTTCCGTTCCTCAGCTCTTTCTTCAAAATACATCTCAGTTCCAGCCAGGGAGGAACGCAAACGAGGAAGCATCCGTGGGACTTGGTGACGTTAGAGGGAAAGTTGAGAGGACGTTAAAGGTGATTCTTCTGGGGAGGGGGAGAAGGGGGCTGCCTGGTCAGAAATAGGAATATTAGGGGGTTTGACAGGGTCTATTTGGGAGAATGTGCACAAAGGCATAGGGGCGGAATCAGTGTGCCGGCTGAAGAATGGCATTCCTTATATACTATGTGATAAAGCACATTGATCTGATTTGTTTTCATACAACTTTAATGTGTATCACATGAGAAGACTGTTTGCATTGTTACACATCTGAGACCAATAATTTTCTTTTAACATGCAAATATAATATAAGCTCAGTTTTTCGTTCCTTTCCCTACAAAGCTGAAAGCAGCTCGCTCGCCTTAGAGATTTTCATTTCACTGCGTTCCGACGTGACATTACCTTCCATTAATCCCTTCCAGCTAAGCAAAATTTAATTAAAACCATCTCACATGATGACAGCCATTTATGTATTTAAAAAAAGGAACTCGCAGAAGCTCAGCTACCCATCTTCTGCTCTAAATGAAGTCAAACTATTAAATTTAGTAGGTTCCTTTTTTGAATTCAGGATTCGTTACATAATGGCTTTTACCCCATTAATTTTGGACAACAAGGTTTTTATGCATATGTTCCATGTTACGTGACTGTGAACTGAATTTGAAATGATATGGTCTTAAGACTTGAAGGTGAAAGGGAATTATTGTTTAAAAAGAGATGGAAAATGATACCTAAGTATGTATTTTTTCCCCGCAATGAGCATGGCGATCTTTGTGAAGTGTGAACAGGGATGATCCCATTTTGCGTGTAATGAAGTGACAAAGTATCTCAAGGATTTGGTAGGAAAGCCGGGCTCACAGGGTGTGAAGGTCCTTGTTTCCATCGCTGGTGCTGTTGCTGACTATTTGCACGTGGGATGTGAGAGTCAGAGGAGCCCATCTCTAATCCTACACGATCGTGTGAGTCCTTGGCTCTGAAACTCAATTTTCCCCATGTCCCCACTCTGATCTGGCATGGACTTTGTGTAAAATCTTATGAAATGGAAGTAAATACTTCCTTGGTTTTGGAGCTGTAACTCCACTGTGAACACAAGAAAATCATAAATTCACATAAGCAAGACTCTACAGCTGTGCCCCTTGTTTATAACTTCATAAATGTCAGTCACTCTAGTTTGACGCATTACTTAAATTATATCGTGGTAAGCTATACATAACATAAAATTTACCATTTTAACCATTCTTATGTGTACAGTTCAGTGGCATTTAGTATATGCACAAGGTTGTACAGTCATCACCACTTACCATGTCCAAAATCCTTTATCATTCCAAACAAACTCTGTACCCACCCACACCCCGCATAACCTCTGTTCTACTTTACATCTCTGCGAATGCTAGGGATCTCATATGAGTGGAATCATACGGTATTTGTTCTTTTGCGACTGGCCTACTGCACTCTGCATAATGTTTTCCAGGTTCATCCATGTTGTAGCAGGTGTCAGAATTTCCTTTTTAAGGCTGAATGATGTTACACTGTATGTATAGAGCACATTTTGTTGATCCATCCATCTCTTGATGGACATCAAGGTTGTTTCCACATTTCACTACTGCAGTTAAGTCTGTTATGAACACCAGGGCACAAATCTCTGCTTGAGATCCGCTTCCGGTTCTTTTGGTCTTATACCCAAAAGTGGAATTGTTGGATGGTAGGGTAGTTCTGTGTTTAATTTCTTGAGAAATAGCTGTACTGTTGTCCATAGGGACTGTACCATTTTAACATTCTTACCAGCAGTGGACAAAGGTTCCGGTTTTGTCTCATCCTCACCATCACCTGGTACTTTGTTTTCTTCTTTCTTTTAATAATAGCCTTCCTAGTAGGTATGAAGTAGTGACTAATCACCTTTTTTGTGTGTGATCGTGTTGGTGGCATTTTTAAGGAGGAATTTGCATTGATGAGCCAGAAGCACTTAACTGCAGCTGATTCCTTGTTATGCGGCATCAGTTCACCATGCTTTTTTTCTTTTTAAGTAAAGCTCTGTGCATGAGTGGAGGATGGAAGATGTTTCTGGGCTTCCCATTTGCCCACGGTCACTCTAGGAAACATCGTCCAGTATCACGAGCTCCCATTTGTCCATCTGTGTGACGATGACATTTGACACAGAGACAAGCACTCAGGTCCACCTGGTGTGTGTGATGGGCCAAGACCCGTTACCGCTGAGCCCGCTCATATCAAATTCGTGGGTGGGGGAACAGAGTCAGAAGGGGGTGTTGTTCCTCTGGGTGGATTTCAGCCCACCCTCTACTGGTTTTTGTTCTCTTGAAACTAGCAATCGTGATTGAGAACCGCTGTGAACATCAACAGGTCAGCGCCACCACACACACCTCTATTTTTGGGGTGGGGGGGGAATTTTTACGAATTCTTGAGCCAGACATAGGTGGCTTATTTGTTCCGTATCTGAAATGTACTTTTGACAGATGGCGAAAACTCGCCTTAATCTCCATGCATTTGACTTCCGTGAGTAAGACCAGCCTGCAGTATGGATGAGGAGAGTGAGTATTCTCAATTTTAGAGCCAGGTGACATTAAGCATCGCTGTCTGTCCAGGCCTGTGGTCTTGATGATTTTTTGTCCTCCGTGTCGTTTGCTCAGTGCCGTGTGTCATCCGTCACTGCCAGGCAGCAGAAGTGCATCACAGAGGATTAGAGGAAAGCCATTTTGTGCTCAGAAAATAATTGAATGAAGATTTACTTTGTGGCTTCAAGCTGCAGGATAGCGTCGTATTTTCAAACCTCTCATTTGGTTATGTAAGCAGAGGTGACCCAAAGTCTTTGAAAATGAAACCCCATCCGGAGTCGTATAGGCCAGCCTGGGTTGGCTTCAGCAAAGGCTCCTTGAGGGGCCAGGGGCCCAGCTCCAGGACACAAACCATGGGGCAGGAAGAAGCTGCCAGGCCCTGTGTCTCTACTTCTTCCTCCTTGCCTGCCAAGGTCAAGCAAATATGTATGGAAAGCATCCTGTGTGACCTCTCTGACCCTCTACGCTTCCCGATTCCCTTGCTCCACAGAACGTGGTGAGATGCAGACTTTCAGAATTCCAAATAATAAAGGATAGAAACAGTAGCACCTAATTGTTAGCCCAAGGAAGTCTGTGCTCACCTGGTGAACCCAGGGCATTCTCTTGTTTTATTCAGTCCTTTCCTCATTCTTCAACTGCACTAGCAAGACTTCTCAAATGTTGGTGTTTTATTGTCTTACGAAGTAAGAATTACCCAAGTTAGTTTAGAACCTGAAACCAGAGGTCAAGGCCAGCTGTCCGGGATTTTGGAGCGTGTGGCCCTGGCTCAGTTTCCTGGGCAGCCTTTCCCAGGCAGCGCTGCTTCCGGCTGGAGTCAGCTCTGGCCCAGCTCCTCTTCCTGGTCGCCCAGTCTCCCCGCGGCTGGGGCTGGGAGTGGGCCGAGGGGGTCTCTGGTGCTTCCTCTCCTTAATCAGCCCCCCATCCCGGGCGTGGGTGCTGGCATGTTCTTCATTAGGTCTGAATCTTGAGTCTTTGAACAGGCCTTGCAGGGTCTTTATCCCCTGATAACTCTCCTGGGGGAACAGCTCTCTGGACCCTTCTCCCCGCCCCTCCCGTTGCGGGAGTGAGTACAGGCACTTTAGATGTAAGGTGGGGCGAGAGGGGCCGCTGAGGCAGGTCGGGGAGAAGTGATTTTGGGGTGGGCGGGGGTTTTGCTGCCCTTTCGGATTATATTGTGCAGTGAGGGTGTGGTTCTTTTCAGGATAAAATTGGACGTGCGATTTAAGGCGTGCAATCGATACACGGCCAGCTGGAGGGATGTAATTGCACTGACAGGTAAAGGGGGATTGAAAGGACAGGTGCAAACACCGAACTAGCCAAAGGGATCTGATAAATGTGGATTTTCTTCAGTGTCCACCTGAATGAGATGGACAGAAAAGAGATGAGAGACGCGACTGTTTGAATGATTAAGTAGGGAATCAGAATGCTCCTTCTCCCTTCAAAACACCACATCCATAATAAACTGTGATGAGGAAATAGGGCTCCCGTGGCCCTCTCCCTTTAGTGGCTTATCATCCTAATCCCAGCGAGTGAAAGCTGACTGTGTCTGGGGAGAGCGAGCTGACGGGATTAATCTGAGCCCATTATCCATCCTTAGGGAGCGTCGTGATGGGGGCGCTGCAGCAACACCGGGAAAGCCCGCTGCTCCGAAGGCTGTTAGGAGTGAAGTGCTGCCCTTTTGCAGCGTCTGGGCCCTGCCCGGGCAGCCAGGGACTCTTTCCTCTGCGCCCTTACAGTACCCGCCTCCGGCCCCAGTGGTGCCCCGTGGGCAGCAGCCCGAGAGAGCCCCTCCCTCTCAGGTTCTCTCTGCTTCTGGAAGGGTGCTCCTTATGAGATCTTGAGCGCTCACTTTCCCGTGGATGGTCCCCTCACTTGTCCGATTCTGCCTGCTCATGCCGAGCCTAAAGTTTTTTATAAATGATGTACTTTTACAGTGACCTTGTATTATGACCATAATACTTAAATACTTAAAATAAAACTGTTTAAAAAGAAAACAGTCATCCTTTATCCTGCTTCCCTGACGTGGTTTACCCCCATCTTCATCCTCCAGGTTTCATGTGTATACGCCCGCATAGATACACACACACTTACATATATGTACGTGTATGTATTTATTAAGTATACTTAAGATCATGTTTTCATGTACCCATTTTCCTGGCACCCACGTGCGGAATCTCGGCATCACCCTCAGCATCTTTTGCTCTCCTGCCCACCAGTGTGGCGTGGTGGCGGGAAAGGGCTGTAGGGTCCAGCAGACCTTAGGTCGAGTCGTCGCTCCGCTACATGGAGGAGGGTGACTGTACCTAAGGCCCTTTTCTGTCTGCCCCGTCCGTCTCTCCGTCCGTCTCTCCGTCCGTCTGTCCTCTCCCACCATCTCTTCTGTCTGCAAACGCTGTGCCCTTGTAACATGCTAGACGGCAGAGATCAGTACAGCGTTTTCCCTTCCGTAAAATGTAGGCGTCAGAGCATATTGAGTAGTGTTATGAGGATTCAGTGAGATCGTGCAGGTGAGGTGACCCATCCAAGTGACACAGAGCAGGAGGCTCGACAGACGGTGTCTGTGGTCAGCTGGCAGGTCCCATCAGTTCGTTGACTTCCCTGACATCTCTTACCTCCATCTCTTACAGACTGAATAGTGATGGGTGATCACTTTCATTCCCAGACTCTACAGTGGGCTTCCACCGGCCCTTACGGCCCGATCTGTTCCAGTGCATTCTTCCCATCACCACCATTGGCCCTTCAAAAGCACTGCTTTTGTCTGTGTTATTCTGGTTCACACCTTTCAGGGCTGCTCATGCTGACCACAAATATCCTGAATGTCTTGCTGGCCCCTAAACGCTCCCTTAGTTTTAGTGTCTTGGCTCTGGGCAAAACCTGCCAGCCTCTCTCACCCTCTCCTGGGCCTGACCCTCTTCAGTTGGCTTTATCTACTGACACATGTGCAGGAAGGTGTACTGATAGTATCGCTTGTGGGAGTAGACGAGAGCTAGGAACCTGGGAATTTCTAGCCTGCCTTCTGTACTAAAGACTAAGGACTCACCCAGTATTTCTGAGGGAATATTGTTTCTTAGCGTGCTGTTCAGCAAAGAACAATAGAGTAGTGGGTTATGCCCTTTGGAGCTGAACCGGATGCTTTTAAGGAAGGGTGACCTCAGTCATTTATTTGTATCCTCCATGTTATGCTTTTCATAAAAATCTTAGGTTACTTATTAATTTCTATAACTAGTGATTCAGTTACTGATTCATCTTTGGGAATACTTACCAAACCGTGCTGAGTTTGGAAAACGCTTTGTGTCGTGGATTTGGTAGATTTGCGGGTCCCCTCCCAGCTAGTGTCGAGCAGGCATAGACAAGAGGGATGTGAGGATGCACCCTAGCTTTTCTTCACTTCAGAGGGCTGTTTTCTGTAGGTTGGGTTTGTGTCTTCAGGAGTTCTTGACGTTCAGAATTCTTCTAAGGAAGTTCTGCACCCACAGTTGCGGATATACACGTATTATTTATAATAAATTATTCTCTTACTAACAGGGTCTAGTGTTTGTCAACGTTTACACACCTCTGTGTTGGTGGAGGAGAGTGCACAGTACTTTACATATTGCTTCCTGGTTTATGCCTTGGGAGAACTGTCTTACAATCCCTAGCCCTTCCCCTCAACTTTAGAGAAGAGGAACTAAGGTTTAGGTCTCCCGGGGCCCTGTCCGTGCTGGCTTTGTGGTTCTGTTATGTAGGAGTCCAATCAGTACCAAATGTGGGGACTTCCCTGGTGGCGCAGTGGTGAAGAATCCGCCTGCCAATGCAGGGGACACGGGTTCGAGCCCTGGTCCGGGAAGATCCCACATGCTGCAGAGCAACTAAGCCCGTGAGCCACAACTACTGAAGCCTGCACACCACAACTGCTGAGCCTGCGAGCCACAACTGCCGAAGGCCGCACGCCTGGAGCCCATGCTCCACCATGAGAAGCCCACGCACCATGACGAAGAGTAGCCCCTGCTCGCTGCAACTAGAGAAAGCCCGCGTGCAGCAGCGAAGACCCAACGCAGCCAAAGATAAATAATAAAGAAATAAATTTATTTAAAAAACCCCCCAAAACCACATGTGGCTGAGTCTCGAGTGAAATGCCTTCTGATTGCTGTTTGTGAGATTCTTTCTGTAGTGAAATTAAACTGACTTCTGACAGCATGTAGCCCTGTTGGGAAAACGAAGCTTTGTATATTCAATCTAGACTTCACTAATTTTAGTTTTCTTTTCTCTCCGCCAGTTTGCTGTTTTGTGGTTCACAAGAGGTGCCATGAGTTCGTCACTTTTTCTTGCCCGGGTGCAGATAAAGGACCCGACACGGATGTAAGTAGCCTGGAAGCTGTTACTTTATGTTGATGACGGTTTCCGAGTTTAATTTTTTTAATGCCTGAACTGCTGTTGTTCTGGCACATACTGTTAACGGGAAGACTTACCGGTTCGTTTCGTATAACTTTGGCTTTTACTAATGGATAGATTTATAGTCCTTTTGAACCCTGGCAGGACTATCCCAGGCTCAGAGGAGAAGTTCCTGTTATCTTGTTTGTACTCTTCAGCTCTGGGTGGCACGTAGGCTAAATCTACCAAATTTATAGTCGTAGCTTTCACAAACACAAGGCAGTTCTTTTTGGAAAATGTTGACACATTTTACAATGAACATAAATCGCCCTTCAGTTTATTTGTAACGGTCGATTAACTAGTAGGGCCCTCACTGCTTTTGGCCGAGGTAACAAACTGTCCCTAGTTTGTTTCATGGGATCCTTGCTGCCTTTCATTAGGTATTATAAGTGCTCCTGTTGACTTGAATAATTCAGCGTCTGTTTCGCTGAACAAATGATCTCTGAAACTGCCCACATGTGAATACCTCATCTCTCTGATTTGTGTCCTAACTCCGCCCGTCTCTGCTGAGTCTCTCCGTTGCATCCCTTGTTGGCTGAAAAGCGAGGTCGGCAGAGCAGAGTGGGAGTTTGGGGGCGGGGGAAGCACCAGTGCCTAAAATACATCCAGTGGAGGGGAACTTGAGCTGTTACATGGAAAGTCATATTTTTAACTGAAAAAAAAAAAAAAAAAAAATTGCAGGGTAGGCCCGGGAGAGTAGGCATTTCTGGATGGCGTGAGCTGGACCTCTTTGGCCACTAATACTTAAATGATTTGCTCCAAATGATTCCTACCTTTGGTGCTTGTTCTGATTGTTCTGGTTGGTTTTTTTTGGTTTTTTGGTTTTTGTTTTTTTAAGGCATTCCGAGTGGATCATCTTGCCTTGAGGGAGATTACAGAGGTAGAAGAAAAGAAGTTAGAGGCCAGGAGAGAGCTCTGAGCTCCATCCTGCAGATCGGATGGGAGAGGAAGGCAGGGAAGGGGACCAGGAGGAGGCCAGGAGGGTGAGAGGCCAAGTTCACGATTCCCTAACGGGCCTGTCGGCCAACACTGATCACATCTGTGATCTTGTTCTGAATCCTCTGTTGGCTCCTAATATTCCACGTAGATGGTAACACACATCCGGGTTTGCACTTGCTTACCTAGGGAAGCCTTGGTTGATGCTTGTTTACGGCTGTTAATTATCTTCAGCAGCTCCTTTCCCGCTCAGAATTTTATCCTGTTGTGGCTGATGGCTGTGGCCATCCTCCTCCCAGCCAGGGGCCAGGTGGAGAGTGTTAGCAAAGAGCTTTTCGCCGTGAAGCACAACGAAGGGTACACCTGTGATCTGCTCCCGCTCATCTGTGTGTGTGCTGACTTGCCTCACATTGTAATATACTCAACATTTAAGTTACGAGATGAGCTTTTTCGAATCTGAGAGAGAAAGAAGTGGGCGAGGTACTAAAAAGGTACAGAATAATCGGCCAGTCCTGCCTGTCTGATCAAAAAGGACCGTGCACTCTTTTCCAAGGGGAACTTTTGCCTTTTGGTCCTTGGCTTCCAGAGACTGTGATTGCAGGGCCCGGCCGGTGGGGGCTTGAAGGCCCGGCTCCTCCTCAGGCCCCTTCCCTGCGCTTTTAAAATTTCCATCTCGAAGCCTCTTTGTCCTTCAGTCTGGAGCTCCTCCCTGTCCTTAGGACAACCTCTGTCCCTCGAGAATTGTGTCTCCGTGTGACTCCCCTCCCGCCAGAGGGAACACGAGGTACCTGGGTTTCCAGGGTGTGTACGCGTGCTTCTGTGTGTGTGCGCGTGTGTGCGTGTATGTTAGCGCTTTAAATCCTTGTTTTCCATACTTTGTTTTCTCTGCGCCTTCAGTGAGAAAAGCCACGAAGCGTCACTTTTAGAGAGAGGCTCACACCAACCTCAGTCCTGCTGTGAAGGATCATGTCCGGACGCACCCCCTTCAATCTGTAAAAGAGTAGGGAGAGGAGAGTCTTATGTGACGTGTTTAAGATGACACAAGTGCTCAACAACTCTTTAAACGTGATCCTTGGGAGGTTTGCCCTGTGTGCTGGGTATGTGGACATTGGAGAAGGTGGAGGGGGGGTCTGTTGAAAGGCTTCAAGCCCTGGAGGTCATCGGCTTCCCGGGGTTTGGTCTGCATTTTGCTCAGTCTCCCTGCCTTTCTTCACCTGACGCATCCTCACCGGCCGGTGCCCCTGGCCTGTCCGGGGAGAAACGATTCCTGATGGGCTTTGCTCTTCTTATATCTGAGCCGTCCAATTGAGCCGAGTTCAGGGGATTTAAAAATAACCTCCGGGGTGATCACTGAAGCCTCCCGGGCCAGGGGAGTCCCCTCCATGCAGGTGGCATCGGGAGGTGGCTGCAGCCGCCTGCATGTCTGCAGGAGCACAGGTGAGGAGGTGAACCAACTTGTTACAAGGCGGGGAAGCTAGCTTCTGATCTGGGTGCCCCTTCAAGTCTGTGAAGCCCGTAAAACCGAGCCATCTGAAGAAGCCGAGAGCATCGACCGTAAATGACTGACTCACAGCCAAAAACGGGACCCAGTGCACAACTTGCTGCAAAGCAGGAGCAGTGTCCGGAGGGAGCTGGACCCCGCGGGCAGCCGCGTGTCCAGAGAGCGGAGCTGCCTGCTTTGCCTTTTGACAGCCTGCAAATTCTTTTGTTCTCAAGTTCTTCTCGGTGTCTTAGAAACTGAGCAAAGGAAGAAAGACTGCTAAGTTGTTTAAATTTCAACCTTTCAAAGCTGCATTTATAACCAAACTCGAAACATGTAAAATAAATCTAGAAATAAATTTAATTAGTGGATCTTCTATTTTCTCAAAGTGTGCTTTTACATGTAATAGGGAAACAAGACCATTGTGTGAGAAAACCCGTTATACGCCAAACAGTTTTTACATTCCTGAACCAACAAAGTGTGATTTGTAAAAGGTGCAGGCGCTAAAAAGTGGCATTTAAAATTCAGCAGAGGTACTTCCCGGGTGGTGCAGTGGTTAAGAATCCGCCTGCCAATGCAGGGGACACGGGTTCGAGCCCTGGTCCAGGAAGATTCCACATGCCGCGGAGCAACTAAGCCCATGCGCCACAACTACTGAGCCTGTGCTCTAGAGCCCACGAGCCACAACTACTGAGCCCGTGTGCTCTAGGGCTTGTGAGCCACAACTGCTGAGCCCACACACCACAACTACTGAAGGCTGCGTGCTCTAGGACCCGTGCTCTGCAACAAGAGAAGCCACTGCGACGAAGGGTGGCCCCCACTCGCCGCAACTAGAGAAAGCCCTGTGTGCAGCAACGGAGACCAAACACGGCCAAAAATTTTTTTAAAAAAAAGAAAAGAAAAAAGAAAATAAGGAGAAAAATTTCCCTCCCCTTCAAAATAAATAAATAAATAAATAAAATTCAGCAGAATGAGGTAAAAAGAGTCTCAGAGCAGGAACTGGGAGCCTTGCCCTGCCAAGTCACTGAAAACCTTTCTAGATCACGCTTTTCTTATTCATCAATAGGGAGATTGAACTTGGTGATCTTTACAGTTGTTTTCAGCCCTAAATAATATTTTGTCACCTAAATGTTTACCGAGGGCTTCAAGCTGTGAAGATAAAAAGGTGACGACAGGTCCTGCCCTCCCAGTGCCTCCTCTCTGATGAAAAGGATGCAGAGCCTCACACTCTAAGGTTGCATGTGACGGCTGCTGTCAGTGGGGGAAGAAATAAGCTGTTGTTGAGTTTGAGTGGAGGGGAGAGTGCATCTCATGGAAGAATGAGGGAAGGCTTCCTGAAGGTGGTGACATTTTTAAGATTTATTTCAATTTTTTTTTTTTTTTCAAAATGTTCTTTTAAACACAAGTAGACCAGTATTTTCCTGTTTCTCCTGCTGGCTTAAGGGAGTTCATCCCTCGCCAAATGCTGCTACCTGGTGGTGTGTAAACTCAGGTGACACATCCTTGCAAGAGGACCCGTTAAAAGAGCACAGGCCAGAGAGACCCGCCGTGTTCTGCAGATCCTGGTGGGATCCCCCCAGGTGAACCTCTGAGTGGAGGCCTCGCCGGTCCTGAAACCCCGCTCTTCACTCCTCACGTGCCATGCTGCCACGGGAAACCTGGAAAAGAAGTTATTTCGGGGAAACGAACCCAACCCAAAGCTCCCGTGCTAATTCTGTTCTTCAGTGGGTGGATTATTTTATGTACCAGATTCACAGTAACAGAAGTATTTCCTACAAGGGAAGGGACTCCTGCCACTTTTGCACCAGATTAATTTAGCTGAGAATTAAAAATAGCCTCCAACACTTGCATCCCCATCTGCAGTTCTGATGCGCTACAGGGGGCCGCAGAGGGTGGGACATCCGTCCTCTTGATGCACCAGTGAGGAGAGGGGGTGTGTGTGGTGTGAAAATAGAGACGGTGCCCTGTGCGGGGACCAGGGGGCCCGGAGACCTGTTCTTGAGGGGGTCACCCCGGGGGCTTTTCAGCTTAATCCAATGGCTGAAGTTGGCACTGCGCGAATGTCTTTGGAACTCTTCGCTCAGAGTGGCACGTACGGCCAGCAACTCATTCTTTTCAAAATCTCTCCTCTTGCCCCCTGTCAGCCTTTGAGAGTGTGGTGTGATTGTTTAGAGGAAGCAGTCAAAAGCCCAGTGGAGCCAGATCTGAAAAAGGGGTGTGATTAAGGTGGGTGGTACCATTTTTTGGTCAAAAAGGGGGTAAGATGATAAGGTGGACAGTGATTTTCTTGGGAAAATTATAAACTGTCTCTGACATCAGATTTGAAAGCGACTTTTGTGCCTGAAGCATGGAAAACACGTAGGAATCATTGCGTAGCTTCTCACAGACACTTTTAGTTAATACCCATTCTAGAAAATTGTTGTCTTCCTTGATGGTCATGCCTACACAGTGAATTCTTCATGGGGCTGTCCCCTGTCGTTTCCCTTTGGAAACCAACAGCCCGGTGCAGAGCCTGGCACAGAATGGGTGCACAAAGAATAGTTGTTGAACCAGAGAATGAGTGGATGATTGTCTGATAACCTAATTTGATCACCAGTTGTATTTACATGATCTTGAATTACTTGGCTAGTTTTAGCTACGTGTGAGATTGTTACTGAACTTGCCCAGAACTTAGGAATGTATGTTTCATCAGCATTATTATGTCACCTCGCAGGGTGGAAGCCACACCTGATGGGCTTTCCTTCTCTTTACAGTAGGCATTTCAAACCATGGTCTCAGCTATTTGGAGTTTAGTTTAAAAAATAGTGAATTTGGACAATAGCTTTTGACTGATTGGGGTCAAAAATTGGTATGAAGGCTTCGTTATTTTTTCTGACCCATACCAAGTGACTTAGTAATATCAGACAGTTCATGATGTACAACCAACCAAATTAACCTGTGCCTGAGAACTGAAGTCTGGGGCCACTTGTGGCTCAAATCATTGGGAGCTCAGAGCTAGAGGTTCTGCTTCACAAGTCATGACATCTTTATGATGGTACCTGATGTGTACTTAGCATCTCTATGTCTGGTGCTTTTTCTGTTATTATTTGTAATTGTTAAATGTTTCTTGAGCGTTTATTTCATGCCAGGTGCTATGAGATGCAAAGGTTAAAAAAAAAATTGGTCTTTGTCTTCAAATAGCTTATCCTTAGTGGGAAGTCATACATATGAATCAACATGATTATTTATTCAGATGATTACTTCCATGGATAACCCACATAAACGCACACGTTATTATCTTCATTGTACAGATGTGAAAATGGAGGCTTGGGGGTGGTTAAGCGACCTGCCAGAGTCCAGCAGTAAGTGGTGAGCTTTGACCCAGGTCTCTCTGCTTCCAACCCTGTTCTTTCCTTGGTGCCGCATGGTTGGTTAGTAAAAGCCAACTTCAGGGGCAGGCTTTCTGTTGACGAAGCCTCTGTTTTGGGGGTCGGAGTCTGGGGTCAGTGTGTCTATGAGAAATCTCAGAACAGTAAGAAACTTGAGATGATAAAATCCCAAGATGTTAACAGTAAAAGCGTTCACCAGGAGGACTGACAGTGCCCACTAGTGAAGACTACAGCATGTGATGGGACCAGCTGAGAGCCTGGAGCCATTTGGAGACTTGATTCTGGTTCTCCTCAAGAAAATGGGAAGGTAGGGCTTCCCAGGACCCTGGGTTTCTGGAAAGATTCATTGCAAGTGGGTTCACGCTGAGCTGAAAGCCAGCCCAGAGAGCTCTTTGGCTTATGCCAGAGCTTGTTCCTGGATTTTAATGAGTCACTCTTTGATAAACTGAAGTAGGAGTCCCATTCAATTAGCTAATACCTTCCTCACCTTGGCTCTGTTTTTGCTGTTTAATAAATTGCCAGTGGGAGACTCAGGAAAAGTCTATGGACAAAAAGAAGTGCATTTCCTAGGGGATAGGAGAGGAAGGAAGATGGAGGGTTTTCTAGTTAGCGTTATCACTGTGACATTTCTTTATTTACAGTGAGAGCAAGGGTCCAAAACAATGACAGCAGTCAGTGAACCTACTTAGTAGGAATTCTGTCTAGGCCTTCGACAGTGGCCGAGAGAGATGAAACCAGTGGGAGAGTCGCTTTGCTGACAGCTGTTTATACTGTGTTGCACCAGAAGCTGTGAGCAAACGCCCTCAATCATAGTCTATTATGAGCAGGAGGGGAGTTGGACAGAGGGAAGGTCGATTGTTCTAATCATTTTGTTTCATTCCACATTTCTATTTATTTTTATAATCCAGCCTGTTCCCAAAACGCATTTATCTTGAGACTGATAGTCCAAGGGTGGAAAGCCAGGTTCTAAGAAGAATGTCACTGCCGTGACACGACTGTACCACTCTCCTGCTTCACATTGTCCCAGGTTTCTGCAGGGTCACACGCGATGACTCCGCTGGCTGTTTGCTGGGGCTGTTGGCCAGGAAGCCTTGGTCCTCCTCCACCTTGACCTTTCCAGAGGAGGGTAGCACAGGTTTCTTACATAGTGGTGGCAGTTTTCCAAGAGGGCGAGCCTTAGCGCACTTACACGTTATGTGTCCTGATGTCTCACGACCAAAGCAAGTTACATGGCCGAGCTCAGGGTCCCTGTGAAGGTAGATTAGTTCGGGGTTCTCCAGAGAAACAGAACTGATAGGCTGTGTGTGTGTGTGTGTGTGTATTTGTGTGCACAGGTGTGTGTGTGTGTGTGCAGGTGTGGGTGTGTGCACACAGGTGTGTGTGTGTTTCCCACAAAGAGATTTCTTATACAGAACTAGGTCATGAGACGGTGGAGGCTGGCAGGCATTTAAATGTTAATCTCATCCAAAAACACTCTCCCAGAAACACCCAGGATAATGTTTGAGCAAATATCTGGGCACCCCGTGGTCCAGTGAAGTTAACGCACAGCCTTAGCCGTCGCAGAGGGACGGGGGCACAGGTGTGGGCCCTGGGAGGGCTGGGTCGCTCGGGCCATTACTTTAACAGGTTACCACAGGATGACTTACTGTGGTTGTGTTGTGATGTTTTCTTTCCCCTGAACCTCACCCATCTCTGTATTCCCAGTGCCTCGTAGGATTTCTGACTCACAGGCGATCGTGAACGTGTGTTGCAAGAGTGAATGGAAGAAAAAATGAAGTCTCTGATCCCAAAATAAAATAAATATCTGTAAAATGTTTCATGAGATTCTCTCAGATCAATACCAGCCGTTTCTTGATTTTAAATTAGTCTTTAGGAAGTGAATTTCCTTTAGAAAGTTGTTTTTCTTCCTGTGTCGAGAGAATTGTCCATGTTTGAGGAACTTTTGCAGGATGCCCATTGCACTGTGCTTTGCTGAATGTATGACCAGGATTTGTAACTTGGTGAACGTTTTTCGGCTTAAATGTTGGTGGGGAAAGAACCTATTAAAAGGAAATGCTTGTTTTGTCAACTGCATGTTTTGGATTTATGTTCCTTGAAGTCACTGCTAATTGTACAGTTAATCTGGAGAGGTTTATAACAAATCACAGTTCAAGAGGAAGAGAAATGATAAAGCTGAGGAGTCAGGAGTCTTGATTTCTTTCCAGTTTGAAATCAGAGGTGCGTGCCTAAGACATGCCTCATTGTGCCAGGATAAATAATCCATGCAGAAGTCATAGAGGTTGTTATTCATGCTCATGAGAAGTTTGTATTGTTATGAGATTGCTGTATGAAAGAATATTTTGAATTGCACAGCCTACACACTGTTTAATAACAATGGTTGAGGGTTTGTTTTTTTTTATTTTTCATGTCACAAACATCCCTAAGACAAATACCTTCCAGAAGGCAGTGTGCACGTCGCTTGCTGTCTGTAACCTCAAGTCCCTAGCCTGTCCCTCCCCACCTCTTTTTCAAGGCAGGAAGCTTTGGAGAGTTAACATGGGGTAGAAATTTCATACCTGAAAATGATATTTTCCGTGCAGGAGGGTGATTTTAGGTTTCTAAGATATGAAGCTGTATCATGACTCATTTGTTCCTAAGCAGGTCGTTCTCCCGTTACTAAAATTAATCACAAAAGACCAGGGAAGCTTGAACAAGGAGAGTGCACACAGCAGGTCTTAGAATTAGAAAGGGAGGCCTCTTTTCTTTTGCATTTGCGGAGTTTGAATGATGCACCAAGGTTTAGGTAATTCATGTTACTCAGGTTTTTTTTTTTTTTTTTTCATTACAAGTCTGTAATTTAGAGTAACTGAAGGTACAGAGCTGGAAGTGAGGAAGAAAAGTGACAAGTAGAAGATTTAAAAAGGAATCAGGTGCATGTGTGAAGCAGATCTTCCTGCAAGTCCACATGCCCACCGTCTGCTGGGAGCTACGTGCTTTGGTTTGGTCATATTCTCACTTACTAAACGCCTGGTCGTCCAGGAGCCCAAGGATGGGGGAGTCCGACGAAATAACCTCTGGAAAAACGTGCAGTTTGCCGAAGAGCATCTTGCTGTGTCCCCTCCTGTCCCCTCCTGTCCCCTCCTGTCCCCTCCAGGTTCTCCCCTAGGCAGCATCCCCAGTGGTGTTTTGCATGTATCGGGCAGATCACATCATTGCATTGCTCTGTCCACACCCTGCAGTAGCCTTCCTTGGCCATTAGAGTGAAATGCAAACGTCTTACTCTGGTCAACAAGGCCTGTGGTGATTGGGATCTGGTTCCCGTCCACCTCACGGACAGGACAGGCTACTAAGCTCATTTGCACCTGAGGGCTTTAGCACTGGTGGATTCTTGTGCCCGGATCTTCACGATGCTCGTTGATACCATTCCAGTCTCTGCTCAGGTGACTCCACAGAGAGGCCTCTTCAGCTCCCACCCTCCCCTCTTCATTGTCCATTAGCGTGTCCTCCTTATGTACCTTTGATGGTCCTTGTCACCCTGGAAACCGTGCTATTTATTTGTCACTTGATTGCTCTCTGTCTCTTCCACCAGCGTGAAGCACCGTGCGACCAGGGCTGTTGTCTCACTCACTCTTCTATTTGACTTAGAACTGTGTCTGCCACGTACTAAGTGCTCAGTTAATATTTGTTGCCCAGATGAATGTATGTGACTTTTACAAGAGAGATGAAAAAATCTTACAGGGTTTTGTTTGTTTCCTTCCAATAATGTAACTAAAAGGAACTGTCCTAGCATCAGTGGAGATTTTTCCTTTTCTATGACTGTAATGCCATACCATATGATAGTCAACTGGCCATGCTAGTTGAGCCTAAGGCCTACTGTGTGATTGGACGTATCTCCCCGACAACCAAAAAAGCATGTTCTTCATAATCTTAACGTTAGGACTATATGGTCTATAAAATTCATTAGAAAATAAAATGTATACGATGAGTCTTACTGAAGCAGAATACCCAACTACCCACCAGATTCTGAATGTCAGCCATTCTAGATAACTACCATAAGTCTTGAATTTGAAACCTTGAGAATAATTTATACCTAATAGGATCTTAACATTGAAGATTAGGGTATGGCTATATATTGGCTTGAGTTCAGTGTCCTCTTAAGATTTCCCTCTGCAGTCATCAGTTTCTTTTGCTAATAATCTTGTGGGCGGTAGGGAGTCGTTAAGTCAATTGTGATACATCCGTGCGATAGCATAGGTGCAGCCATTAAGAAGGATGACTGTAAAGACACGGAAAATGCTTGTATGATGTCTCCATGCAAAAGCTTAACGTAAAGGTATTACTGTGATTAGGACTATGACCGAATTTATGTACCGAGGGGCAGGGACTAGAAAGGACCCTAGGAAACTGAAATCATGATAATTTGATTTTTAAGATGAGTTGACATAGATTATTTTTCTGGATTTAATCTTGTTGGAATAGTACAATTTTTGAAAAGCTCTAATTGGCATATTTGCCCCCTCTCGAATCTCATCCACGAAATTCTTTTGAAATGTGACCAAGTGCTGTGGTCTCCCAGGACGTCATCTGAATGGAGCAGACCCACCCACCCGAGAATAATTCTTTGCCCAGCAGTGTGCTGGCAGAGCTGTTTGCTGCAGACGTCTAGGCTGCCACGGGCTAAGTGTATCTGTTTGCAACACAGGTAATAGAAAACCTGGCCAAGCGATGGTTTGAACTAAATAGGGGTTTTGTTCTCATGTAACAAAATGTCTGGACTGGGAAGTCTGGGGCTCATGTGGCATCTCCAGGATTGCATAAGGACCCAGGCTTTTAGTTCAGCCTTCTTATCGTGTGGCTTTCGTCCTTTCATCCTCATCTTTGTTGTCCTGGGTGTAAGACGGCTGCTGCATCACCATCCCTTCCAGGTTCCACGCAGGAGGAAAGAGAAGGGTGAAGGTCAAAGCAGGAGGAAAGAGAAGGGTGAAGGTCAAAGCAGGAGGAAAGAGAAGGGTGAAGGTCAAAGCAGGAGGAAAGAGAAGGGTGAAGGTCAAACACAGATGCCTGTTGAGTCTACTCCCTTTTAAAGGATCCCCCACGAAACCCAATCTGACAACCTCATTTACATCCTATTGGCCAGAACTGTATCACACAGCCACTCCTACTTGGAAAACGTGGGAGTTTTATTTTGTTTTGTTTGAAGCTGGCTGTATTTCTGCCCAGAGCAAGGTCAAGGTAGTTCAGTAACAAAGAAGAGGAGAATGAATACCAGATAGGCAGGTAACAGTGAGTTCTGTGTTGAAGTTGCCAAGGGTACATTGCCTTCTAGATGTAACTGCCTTCACCACTCGGGGTGCGACATGCCCTTTTCTGTACCACTGTTGCTATGACTTCATCTCGGTGGTACAGGAAGGCTTCTGTTACTGACATGGTGTCATGAGGGGTTTTCAGATACAGTCGAATTAACTGAGTTTCTTGATCTGTTCATGATAGGAAAAGGAGACAGGAATGAGGAAGTCTTGTGATAAGTTTTTTTTTTAGCAAGACTTTTCTGAAAAACAAAACAAAACTTGTTCTTTCTGTTGGTGATAGTACTTCTAAGTTATCTTGTGAGGAGCATTTTTTGTTTTCATAATGAAGTATTTTGAGATTCCATCATTGTGTTTATTCCGTCATTACATTCTCATTACATAGTGGTTTCTGACAGTGAATAATAAGGGTTGATTGGCGCAGAGTGGGTATCCCAGTCGCTCGCTGTCTGTTGAAGCAGCTTTGGTCATTCAGAGCAGCAGCAGCGTCCTCCATGGGTACCAGACATCACTTGGAGTATGAAGTGCAGGATGGACAGCAGGTATTAAGGAAGGTGTTGAGAAACTGGTATGGTCAGGAAACCACAGGACAGAGACCCGAAAACCAGTCAGGAGTGTTCAGCGTGAAGAAAGGGGTAAGTTGTAGGCGTTGATGAGCACTGGCTTCTAGCCTAGAAAGAAGGGTGGGCTTATCTTTGGAACTCCAAGGGACAGACCCACCCCGATGACTAGGCGTTAAGGCAGAGTGGAGTGTAAACTCCAAGAAGAACTTCCAAGGAGCGGGCGTTACTAACCATAGGAGAGGGACCTCAGGGCGGGGAGCCCCAAGAAGGGTAACGAGGGCTGCTTGTCGTGTTCTTCCGAAGGAGCAGTGATGGCTCCCGTGTACGCTCTAGAGTTTGCGATGAGACTCGGAAGGATGCTGGGTTTTCTCTCTGGAATGCCTTCCCCCATGGCACCCGGCCAGTCCTTAGTCTTCCTGTGAGGACCACACTGGACATCTCTTCTCTCAGAAGCTTTCCCCGACCATCCCTTCCATCTCCATGGACTCCCCGCCCCATTCAGCTGCTCCTTTAGTTCCCCCTGCACATCCCTCGCTGAAGACATTCACAACCCTGCGCTGTCATTGTCTCTGTCTCTACCCATAGGTGGCTGTCCCTTGAGGGCAAACCCATCTTTTACCTTCCTGTCTTCTGTGCTTACCCAGAATCTGATGGTTTCACTGGCTCTCAAACATTTATTGAATTAGCAAGTCAGTGAGTGGAGATTAGTGAGATTGTGCTTGAGTTAGCCTTGACCTTACAGAGAATGTCTGTTTCGACTTTATTGACACTGATGCTGTTCTCGCAGGTGGTGGTTGAGCCAGGTAGCATCATGGACGGTTACTGAGGACAGTGAGTGATGCACGGTTCTTTGTGCAAGTGCCGCCTCGCTTAGACGTCTGACCTCCATGCTTGTGGTGAGGTTGAAAATTGCCCACAAGCTGTGTTCTCAAAGTGCTTTGAGCATTCAGGCTTACGGGTGCGAGTTCCGTTCTGCATCTCTGTTGAGGGTCAGGGGGTGGACCATGGAGCAGCTGGGATGCTGGGAGTGAGTACAGGAGGCTGCCAGGTCCCCTCTTGTGTGTTGAAATAGAATAAACAGAGAAGAACAAGGCAAGTTTTTAAAATAACTTGGTACGCATGTAGGTGAAATAACCTTACCTCCCAGTAGCTGAGAAAAAAATAGGTCCCAATTCTGGCTCTTGTTCTGGGATATTTTTAGTATGAGAGGGCTCTTTCTTCTTTGATGAATGAAGGAAAAATCATGGTAGAAAAAAATTAGGTGGGGAGAAGTCTACTCAAGCTGTTTTATTTTATTTCCACCTCATCCATGAAAGAAAAGCAAACATGAGCAGAGGCTGGTCACAAGCACCATAGAAAAGGACAGCGTAATGTTTCCTTCTCTCATATTTGTTTATAATATGATTTAGTTATAATACACACCGCTGTGAGTTGTTTTCAGTGCGTGGCTTGGTAAATTATCTGAAGGGCCTGCTAAAACTCTTGTTTCATAAGATACTTCCCATTTTAATTTTATTTGGGGGAAATTATGGGTTTTTGGAGTTTGTTTTTAGCTTTTAAATGAATGTGATTTATTTACCATAGCATTTGAATTATGAGCATTTCCCTGTTATTACCCCCTGAAAGGTTTGGTCTATTTCTACTAGAATCTTCTAAGGGAAATTGATGAACCTAGTAACCTAATTTTAGACCTCCTGAAATTTGGCAGATGGATGGTGTTTATAGTGTTCTGAATCCGTTCCTATTGGACGTTTAAAAATAGTCGGAGTCATTAGAGAATATGTTCAAGAAAAAAAGATTTTAACCCCAAATCGAATGCCCAGATCATTGTTTTTAGTCTCTTAAACTGGGTATGCATTTTGGTAGCAATTTTTGAAGAGCCTTCTGTACTCTCTTCCTTTTCTTTCCTGTGCGATGCTGCTGTTGTCATGGAAACAGATCTTGGAGTTGCTTTGTTACACAGTGTAAGGGACTCCCTGATATGGAGAGTTACTGCAGGTCATATCAACACAGAGCCTTGATTAAATGTTGTGCTACAATGCATATTGTATAAAACATGGAGCTCTGTGTTCCTTGGAGCTTGCACTAAAGAAGACATAACTCCGACACCCATAAAACACAAAACGAACATCAGAGTCCTAAGCCTCAGGAGCCTTGAAAAAGTACAAGCAACAGGCACACGTCATTTCTATTGTAGGTGATGTGTTATGTCCGTGGTCAGGACAGGTCATTACTAGACGTCCAGTTAGGGTTAGCTTGTTGAGGAAAGAGGCTTGGGAGGTTTGAGTGGTCCAGGAAAGGCGCAAGCCAGAAGTTAAGAGGATTAGTTGGAAATTCCTCACGACCGTTTAGAGGTAGAAATTGGATCCTGAGATGAGAATCAGCTGCGCCCAATGGTTTGCATGCTTGGAGGCCTCCAGGTTGTAAGGTAGCCCAGTCAGGTGTCCCGAGAGGGTATGTTTATGATGTTTGTGGTTGTGTCGATTGGGGTCGAGCGGAGCGAAGCAGTTGAAGGGCATGGTGGACTCCCATGGCCCTGGGTGTTTGTCTCTTGCCTTCTCGCTTCCAGCAAATACCATCACCTCCCTGGGCCTCAGGTTCCTCGATCACCTTTCCATTGGTCATGCGCCCATCAGATGTACTGAGGTTGAACTAGGGGGCTGATGACAAAGACCCTTGGCCCTTGTGCTTAGTTCCTTCTAAACTTCAGGTGTCCAGATTTATTATTTTTAAATATACATTTTGCTTTGGCTACAGAAACAATTAACCACACTCTAACGCTAGTATCCTGCATTCTTATTCCTAAGTGACTGCTGATTTCCCAAGAGATTTGCCCCTAGACTTAACAGGAAAAGTATAATGATTCCAGTACCCCTTGCAACTGCTATTTTAGACACACTGAAATTCTCCTGGGTCTGTCATGACCAGTTTTGCCACTTTAAAAAAAAACCTGCTATGGAGTATTTTTTTTAAACTGCAGTGATTTAAAAGTCTCACACCAGGGCATCCCTGGTGCGGTAGGAGACCGGGGCCTTAACTTATGAGATGCTTCAGATACTGTGTGACATGCAGCAGAGTCGGGACTCTTGGGGGACCTGCCCCCTCGGTACAAGCCAGATCGTAGCTTCAGCTAATTTTGATTTGGAAATTGCCCCCTTAAAAAGAAAAGTCCTAAAAATGTTTGACATTTACAGGATTTCTGCAGCAGTTGGCAGTTTCTCTAGCGAGTGTATTCACAGACCTTGAAAGAATTTGGCAATTGCTAACTCATGTTTTTATATCGTGTAGGAGTACAAATATAGTCCTGATGGTACATTGTAGTGATGGGTATAGAGAGTATAATGGCTATCAAAGTCAGAATTCTCATTTTTTTAGTCTATAAACATGTTTTCAGCTTCCAGATATAAACTCATCTATAAGGATAATAGTAGTGCGTGACCACAGAATTTTTTCTCTGATTTCTCAATTGCTTTTCACTTACTTTTTCTTAATAAGTACTGTCTCTAGGATCTCAAAATGTGGTATAAATTGACAAGATGAGGTTCAACATTTTTTCCTCTGGAAAATTGTAATGTGATTCCCCCCCCCCCCTTTTTTGGTTAATCAGGACAGCTAAAAGTAAACATGCAATTATGCAGTGATGAATCTAGTCTGGCTCAATCTGTATCCTTTAAGAAGTCCTAAGTTACAGGGATGTGTTGGAAAGAAGGCCAGTCTGAGACAGATTTAGGTTCCATGTAAAGAGCCAACTCCTCTCAACTTTATGGACTGATATTATGTGTGTAAGAAAAGAAACGGGGTCAAGAATTGTCTCATCCCTTTACTCTGAAAGGCGAGAAAGGAAACGGGGAGACCTGGTTTCTACTTTTAGATCAGTCCTCAAAATACTGAATGTTCTTTGAAATAAAATATTCAAGTGAAGAAAGAATTGAGGAACTCAGATTTAGCTCCAAAAGAACCCTGCTTGCAACTCATGGCCCCTTTAGCTGCATTCAGTCTCTCATGCTTCCCTTGGCCATATCTCAGCTCCCATTACGCGTGCCTGGGATACGGGGGCTCTCTCTTGGTCTGGACCAGAAGGTCCCTCAAGGTGTCCAGTAGGGAGCTGCCGGGGTCCCGAGGTGGGCACCCTCCCGGTGTTGGCAGACTGGGAGCCCGAGGAGGAGCACAGGCCGCACGCTTGGGGGGAGATGACGGACGTCCCAGGACAGTGGGCGCCCTGGGCCCGAGCCAGTGAGGCCGGCCGTGGCAGGACAGAACACCTACGCTTGATAAGCCCCCTCCCCTCCTTTTTCTTGGCTGCTTGCAATTTCTGTGCTTATTTCCTTTTACTACCATTGAGTGATGTCCCTGAGTCTGTCCCAACTCTGCTAGGCAGAAAGGAGCTCCTGCTATTGGTGGAGCCCAAAGGAGAGAACAGCACGGGGTGGAGGCGGAGAACAGGAGTAATTGAAGCAGGAGAGACAGCCCCGAACGGCATGAGGCTCGGGGCCGACTGGGAGCGTGTGCTCGTGACCTCCTGGAGAAGCTCAGTCCTTGCTAGGTATTATAGTTTTTAATTACAGAGGGGCTGGATTAGTCCCTCACGGGTGGTTTGTGCTAAACCCCACGGGGCCCTTTGTAGAGGGAGGGGGGACCAGCTGCCCCAAGTGTACTAGAAGGCTGCTGCGGGTGTTTCGTGACGCCCGGTCTGCTGGGCGTAGCAGTGAAAACCATAGCTTCTCTTCAGAACTTGGGCGGAATGGTGTGAGCCTGAGTAGGTGGGTCTGTCATGGGCTGACACGTGTGGGTGACTCACTGAAGAAACAAGTCAGGCCCCCAGAGAAGGCCGAGAACGTTTTTCATTCGTCAGACCCGCTGTGAACTTAGTGGGGCCTTGAGCTCTGCTCCCGGCCCAGGCTGTGATGTCAGGACCCTTGGCACCGCTTCCCCATGAATTCCGTCACTGCTCCTGGAAGAGCGATCTGGTGCCCTCTGGTTCCCATCAGTATCCAGAAGTGGCGGTGGAGGGTTCCAGCGGGCAGGATTGGGTACCGGAGAAAGGGCAGCACTCCCTGTGGTGTGGGCGGCCCGAGTCGCCTGAGCAGAGGTGGCCGCGTGGGTTTGGCTCGGGTTCTAGGCTCACCACTAGGCTGGTTTCAGTCAGTCAGTGTGGGGCGGTGACCCCAAGCCCGGCTGCACATCTGGATCACCTGGGGTGCTTTCCAAAATGCACTTCCTGGACCCCCTCCAAACTCAGGCAGGTCTTAGTTGGGAAGGACCAGGTCTCAGGAAGCATAAACTTTAGAGGCAAAGAGTCCTGATGTTGAACCTCAGCTCCAGACACCCTTACTAGTTGTGTGACCTTGAGCAGGTCAGTGAACCTCTCCAAACCACCGTTGCTTTATCTGTGTGCAGAGGGGAAGTAATCGTACTTGATCTATAGAGTTTTGGGATGAATTCAGTGAGAAAATGCCTGTAAAAAGCTTATTAGCTCGTGGCCCATCACATAGTCATGATTCAGGAGATACTAGCTGTTACCGTGCTTCACCAGAATGTGCATCCGCTGCTCGGTGCTGTGGGAATGTGCAAGGGAATTGGGAAGAACACGCCGCCTCCTCTGACGAATACTCGATGCAGGTGGATGAGACAAGCAAACGCACACGCGTGTTGGGTGAGCTGTGGGAGAAGGGAGTACTCTGTGATGAAGTTCAGATTGCTGGAAGACGCTGGAAGGAGAGAGTCTGGGCCTGGGGGTGGGGTGGGGCTCCGGGGTGGTGCCCGTGGAAGCAGAGAAGGCAGTGACTCCGGAGACATTTCAGAGTGAGCACCAGAGGGGCCTGTTACCCACAGAAGTGCCTTCTGGCGGTGGCACTGTATCTAATTCCAGACTCTGACTAATTGCTATTTTTAGTTGCTTGTATTCAAAAGCTTGTTTATACCTCTGAAAACTGTCAGCTGGGTGTAGTGCAAGGAGCTTAAAGCTCAGTCCAAACTCCGGAATTCTTGTCCCCTCCCTGCCCCTGACTAGCTTCTGAGGCCTGGGCTTCCTCGTTGTGGGGACGGGCAGGAGGACCAGGCAGCTGTCGGGGGTCTTGGGGCTCCAGCACGAGCCATCATTCAGCAAATACATCTACCGCACTTCCCTTCCAAGGCATTTATTGCACATCCTTGCTTTTCAGTTCCTGGTGCTACGGACCAACCATTGTTCGGTGGAAGACTTAACGTATTTCGCTCATTTGTTGGTTGAGGTTCACATTCCTTTAGTGTCCGCAGAGATGGACATTTCCTCTTAGAAAAGCGTTTTTGTTCAGTTTGGATTATATAGAAAGTGTACGTCATCATGCGTTTGTTTGGTGTCTAGTCTCAACAAGCTGTGACTGTCATTTTGGAAGACAGATGTGGGAGCATCCTAGCGTGTCATTTCTCTGCTCTAGTTCTAACTAGTGGTGGTCCCCGACTTCTAAGCGGTTGACTCCAGCTGACCCGTGTTTATAAGTCAGTGTCATCCTGGGTGTCAGGGTGTAGTCCTTCTCATCTCCCACTGCGGACCTGCTCAGAGATGTTCGACTCACACCCCCGGGAGGCGCTCCCTCTGCCTTCACAGATCTTCCTGTTTGTCTGCTGTGGACCAGGTACCCCCCGTGCACAGAGGATCCATCAGTGAACTAAAGAGACAGAAATCCCTGTGCTTGTGGAGCGTCTGTTCCAGTGCCGTGAGCCTGGAGGTGTACCTGCCCTGTTGTCCCTGGTGGGGGGTGACCTGTGACAGGTGCCCAAATCCTTCTTCCTTCATCCAAGATTCCTTGCCTCCCAGTTCTCCAGAACCTCCCTCGTGACTGTGCAGGGAGACTGAGTCATGGAAGTGGCAATGCACTTTCGTGTAGAAACAGTGGACCATGTGATCATTGGGTATCCGTGGTACACTGTGAAAAATGGCCACGAACCCTCCCACGCGTGTCTCGAGCTTCCTCGTAACACGGTTGTGCAGACCTTCGGTCAGCAGGCGGAGTCCATTTCTGCACTTTGACGAGTCCAGACTGGCTCCATGACTTCCTGTGCCCAGTAGATGTGGCACGAGCAGCATTGGGGGCCGTTGTGAACCAAGGCACTGAGGCTTCGCGGCTCCCACTCCCGCTTGCTCTTTGGAACGTCTGTCGTAGGAAGGAGCCCTCATTACCCTCCTTGAGGATGAGAGGCCATGTGGAGCAGAGGGGGCTTTCTGGCTGAGGACCCCAGGCCAAGCCTCATCCCCCCAGGCCTGTGACTGAGGCCGTTGTAGACCATCTAGACCCGGTCAGCTGCCGGATGGACGCAGCTGCGTGAGTGTCCCCCCCGCTTAAACCCCCCAGAGGCTCACCATCAGCACCAGTACTAATTGTTTTTGTCTTCGATAATGGGAAGTTGTAAACATTTATGTATTTTTTAGTATAGATATTGATATATTTGCCATTTGTTGTGAATGACACAGTCTTTGGAAGGTTGGCTTTGGACAGTGGCTTTCATGTTTGAAATCGTCCACTTAGAGACGAGCTTTCTCAGCAGAACCTCCTGAGACGTGGTGACTGGATGAGTGTGTGTTGTGAGGAGAGAGACGAGCCCTGTGAGTGTGGTTGCTGCGGGCGTGGATGGGAGAAGGTTCCTGGGCGCGTGACCTGCTCCACGTGGCTGCAGATGGACAGGCGGGGGTCTGAGGTGACCCTGGCCGGAATTTGCACAAATACGATTTCAACGAACTGAGACTTGTCTCTTTGCTGGAAGTGCTGATGAAAGTGATGACTTGGTAACATCAGTCCAAAGTGGAAAACGGGCAACTGCCGCCATCAATTAAACAGAAACATGGCAGGGCCGCTCCACACGCTTTTCCCTCTTTTCCAAAAGTTGTATTTTTTGCTTTGTTTTCTCGTTCAGTTCAGAAGGACATCTAGGAATATTCTGTTTGTAATTGCTTTATGAATACCGTTTTATTTAATGCCCTTGCTAATCATACTTCCTGTATATAAACAGTCGAAGTCAGCATGGTTCCACATTGCCTTAATAACGATGACAAGCCGTATGTTTTACGAAGTGGTCTGAAAATGATATACCACCGGGATTGAAAAATTTTGGAAATTGCTTAACTGTGTATCTGTTCTGATCCGTAGATAAAAGCAGCTATACACTACTGTAAGGAAATACTGAGAACATTTATTAATAATGTAGTCAAACAAGTTTTCAAGTAAACATATATCTGAGATATATAAATATATAGCCAAACTGTATATGTCACTATATATCAATCAGCCTGTTGTTCCAAGGCTTTCTACAGAGAAGATTTCTGGGGATATAATTGGGTGGGTTTGAAATACAGAGGTAGTTTGCTTTATGATTGGTGCACCATCCGTTATCAATTTGCTGGGTGACCTAACAAACCACCCCAGAAGTCGGTGGCTGTAAAACAACCCTGGTGTTATCATTTACATAATTTGCAGGTCCCAGGAGGCCTGGCTGATGTCACTTGGGCTCAGCTGGACACCCCGCCTTCTCATGGTGGGGCTGGGGTCCAATCTGCACTACACCCCTCTCATCCTCCTTTGACCTGGGTGTGTCCTCCCAGGGCTGGCAGAAGCCCAAGAGGGTAATAAGCGAACCCCAAGTTTGCTTCCTTTAGGGTTGGAACTGGCACATTGGCATTTGTGCCTCTTTCTGCTGGACCAAGCAAGCCACTTGGCTGAGCCCAAAGTCAGGAAGCAAGGAAGTATATTTGACCTTTATGGGAGGAATTCCAAAGTCATGTGAAAAAGGGCATGGATATAGGGAGGAGAGAGGAGTTGGGGCCAGTAAGGAGATATACCACCTTATCTGACTCTTAAAAACAGCCAAGACTTGCTAAAGATGAGCAAAAAGGTAGATTAGATTAGCAGTGGTAAAGAAACAGTTTGGGGATACTTTCGTCTTTGAAAGTATCCCCAAACCGTCCTCCTTCGATACCGAGGGTTGTAAACGACAGCTGGTGGGTCAGATCCCATGCGAGGCTTGTTTTGTAAATGTTTCCCTGGAACCCAGCCATGCCCATGCATTAATGTGTGAGTTGTGTATGGCTGCCCTGGCCCTATAGCAAGAGTCGAGTGAGTGCCTGTGACAGACTGATTGGCCCGCGAAGCTGAAAGGTGTTACTCTCTGGCCCGTTACAGAAAAAGTTTGCTGACCCCCGTTTTATATTATGTGCCTGTGAAGCAAATTCAGTTGTAATCTCCGTCTCCCTCGGCCCCCTACCACCCCGGCCCCGCAGCTCCTTTTAGGGTTTTTCTGGTTTGCGTGGCATTCTGATTCTTGTGCGTTTCTGTAAAATAGGGAGATAAGGTAATCCTGGCTCTGGATTCCAATACAATTTACATCCACAAGCTCTAATCCTTCAACCAAAGTTTACGAGCTGACAAATTAGACTAGAGCACCTACAAATGAGGGAGCCGTGGCTACTCTGTTGGTCATTCATGAGGTTAGACAATAGGGTGATTGTGTCTGTTCTGCTGAAAGACAATCTGATTGTCTTTTGTGTAGAATAAAGTACAGACCCGGGTACCCTCCGCCCAGGAGAAATACTGCAGACCTCTGTGTGCTCTGACCTCCTCCTGTCGGCTTCTCTGTTGCCCTGCAAGCTCCGAGCCTCTGGTCAGCATGTCTTCATGCTGCTTTTCATTTTCCTCACTCCTTTTTTTTTTTTTAATTAAAAAAAATTTTTTTTTGGCAAAATACTATAAAGAAAATTTATAAAGGAAAAAACTATTCATTATATTATACCTATCGCCCCCTTAGTATATATTTATAATGGGTTTTCTCAACCAGATGGAACTTTATATGGTTTAAAAACAATCTTGATGACTGTACGGAAATATGGGAAATGTTTGTAATACAGTGTTTCATTAAAAAGATATGAAATTGCTGCAGGTACACTGTTGGAACCATGTAATAAATACGTATCTATATGTAGCAGACAGATACCCTCGTCCTAACACCCAGAACCTGTGAATGATGCCTTATATGGCAAAAAGTACTCTGCAGAAGTGATGGATCTTGAGATGGAGAGATTATCCTGCCGTTATCTAGGTGACCCTTCGTAGTCACAGGGGTCCTTATGAGAGTGAAGGGAGTCAAAGTCAGAAAAGGATAAGGAAGCAGAGTGTTTTGCTTTGAGGATGAGGAAGGGGCCATGAGCCACGGAGCCTAGGTGGCCTCTAAAGGCTGGAAAAGGCAAGGAAACAGATGTCCCCGGAAGGAACACAGCCCTGCCACCACCTTGATTATAGCCTTATAAGACTCGCTCTGGACCGCTGACCTCCAGACCTATAAGATAATAGATTTGTGTTGTTCTCTGCCACCAAGTCTGTGGTGCTTTGTTATAGCAGCAATAGAAAACAAATGTAGCACATACAACTGAAGGGAAGATGCTTCAAAAAGTTACGAAGAGGTTTTATTTTACTTGGCTAGTGTATTTTGATCCAGCCTTGGTGAGTTTATTTCGGTTGAGTGGTTAACACTAAGAGGCAGCCAGTGACTTTTAAATGTTCGAGGAGAAGGAAAGTGGTTGAGTCTGAAGTTCCAAATCAAATGATACGCAAACCCAGGAAGCTGTTACCTGGTTTGGGTTTTGTTACGTCAGGGTGGCAGATGACTCCAGCCTTAGAAGGGAAGCCAGTCTCTCTCTCTCTCTCTCTTTTTTTTTTAAAGGCTCTTTCTGGTTTTCAACAGACTTTCTTTGGGCTGAAATGTTACCTTTCATAACTGGGTATTCTTGTAATTAAGATCTTTGCGCAAGGTTAAGTGCAAGCATTAAGCTAAAAACATGTTTACAGACTCTCATCGTATTCTGTAAGGTGACACTAGCCTTCTGGGACATAGATGTGTGTGATGCACCAAGCTTCCTCTCCACCCCTGCTCTGTCCTAAGAAGCTGTCGTGATAGGGCTGGCCGCTCGTTTCCCCGGCAGCTTGACCTTGTGGGCCTTTGAATCCACTGAGTCAGTTCCTCGTCCTGCCCGCTCTGTCCCGCGGTCCTGTGACCTTGCAGAGCCTGGTTCTTCACTGGTGACGGGAGCCCCTGCCACGCCTGGTGGAGCCTGATAAGGGTCCGTGCACCTGCAGGCGGAGCCACCAGCGCTTGACCGCCTCCCCCTCCTGGGGGGTGGCATGGCCCACGGGGGAAATGCCAGAACCTCAGAGTCTTGGCATTTCTCTCCACAGGTAAAACGAGGATTTTGACATTTTTCAATTCTTTTTATTTGTCCCGAGGCTGGTCTTACATGTTTTGAGCCACTAGATGAAGATCATTATGGAAATGTCCTCACGGGGTTCCCTGGGCGGTGACTCGGTTAGGTGACTCGGTGACGCTGTTACCGAGTCCAAGCCCGTACTACTCGCTGCACGACAGGCCAATAATCTGAGAGATGAGTTGTTGGGACCAAGGAATAGCAACTTCATCCAGAAAGCCAGCTGACCAAGAAGATGGTGGGCTCGTGCCCCAGCGAACCATCTTGCCTGAGTTAGAATGCAGGCTTCTTTTCTACTAAAAGGGGAGGGAGTAAGGTCAAGCATTTCCTGGTTCCGGGCAGACTCTGGACGGGTTGTGGTCATTTCTTCCTTCCTGCAGCCATTCACAGGTGGGCCTGGGCAGGATGTTTCCTGTGAGCTGAACAAAGGTATTTTAGCTTCACGCTGATTACCTGGGAGGCAGGGCTCCCAGAGATGGGCCATGATGTAGAATTTAAGCTTCTCTAGGCAACATCCCTTTAGTGATGAACTTGTAATTAGCATACAGAGGTTCTTCCCTGTTACAACGTGAAGTCCCTGAGTGTTGCGGTCCACGGCTTAGCGGATTCTCCGGGGTCAGCTCTTCTTAGGCCTCAAAGCAAGCCGCTGAGGGTACTGCCCGGTGGCGTGCAGGCCGAGCAGATCGCCAGGACCTCTCAGCCGACTCACTCCGTGCACCTCCCCTGCTCCCTGTCTGTCCTCCCGGGTCAGCGAGGTGCAAGGGCAGCGGCGTCGGGGAGGAGAGGGAGCTCCAGTTGCTGTGAACAGAGTTAGGAAGCGTGCGCTTTGGGCTTTGATCCATCCATCGAATGCGCCCTTTCAAAGTTCTTCGAGAGTAGATGATATGAAGTTTGGCCCCTGGCCCCCTGGGTTCACTTCGCTCTGACCTGCAGCTCCCTAGTGTATCTGAGCCTTATTGTCTCGAAGGGGATCAGCTATTCTGAACTCTGAGTGGAGATGTAAGCTGAGTACATTTATTCCAAATGAGACCATCTTTTGATTGGAGAGATGGAAGGAGGGATAAACACATCAAAATATTTAATTAAGCCAAAGAGCACGACACGAAGTCTTACTGATGCACGCAGACGTGCATGGCAGGGTGAACTTCCCGTCCTTTCACCAAGGGTCCCCCCCAAACAGGGAAACTGAGAAATACTTGGGTAGACAGACTCACCAAGTAGCACATTTTTTCAGCTGTCGAGGTGGCTGGATGTAAACAGCAGGACTGGACCTCTGCCGTTTGTTACCTGTTTCACCGTCCTCAGTTGGACTCTGTTTCACCGTCCTCAGTTGGACTCTGTTTCACTGTCCTCAGTTGGACTCTGTTTCCACGAAGGATAAAATGGATGTTTTCCGAGCGTCTTCTTTTCTTTGTTCCAGAGAAGTTCGGGGAGGTGTCGATTCCCAGACCTTCTGTATTTTTGTTGTTGTTAGCGCGATGGACTTCCTGTGTCTGAAGCACAGGGAGGCAGGCTCACTGCCCTTTTTACAGACTCTCTCTAAGCTGGGCACAGGTATCCAGGGATTCCTTATTCAGGTTTCTGCCGCCGTTCCCATGCAGCCATACGGCTTGAAACCACCGATGTTCCTTCTTTGTCTTTCTGAGGGGTTAATACAGGTGGTTCCCTGTATCTGCGATTCGACCAACTACTTTTCCGTTTTACATAAGGGACTTGAGCATCTGTGGATTTTGGTATCCGAGGGGGTTCCTGGAACCACTCACCCATGAATACCAAGGGACAGTTGTGTTGGGGCGAGCGGTGGAGATTTAGAAAAATCATCCTGTGTTCCCCTCCTCGCCCTGGCCAGGGCCCTCATCTCTGCCTCTTTCTTTCTCCCTCCCTCCCCTGGGCCTTTCAGGTCCTCCTGACACCACCTCCAATTACTTAATTGATTACCTGGATTTTTGATAATTAGGATCTTTTCAGTAACATCCGTTGTCCCAGCGGGTGCCTGGCTGGCTGCTGTATACTCAGCAAACACCTAAGTGCGGGGCTCCAGGAAAACCTGCGATGGGGGAGGCCAGGGGACCGTGCCGCGCGAGGGCAGAGCCTGTGCCCAGCGGAGTGGCAGCCGGCCGGCCGGAAGGCGGGGGGCTGCGCCAGCGTCCAGATCTGCAGGCCGGAGGCTGTCCCCGCCCAGGGCTCTGTGGTCAGTGCTGCGTGGCTTGAGCTGCCCCTGAGAACCGCCCGAGGAGCTTCTCCAGGGGGGCACGAGCAGGCCTGGGCGTCCTCCGGATCAGTTCGGTCTGAGGCCCAAGGCGGGAGTGGGTGGCCTCCGCGTGCGGGCGGCGCTGCCCGCGTGGTCCCGTGGGGGGCCAGGGCTGAGAGGCTCTGCTTCGCCCGATGGCTTAGGAGTATAGATCCCTCAGTGCCTGTTGTCAGGAGACAGAAGTAACGGCTCTGGGTTCCCCGGGTCTACCCTGTGTTTGCGACGTGACTGTGCCAGGCGAGGTGACCTGGCCCACGCTTTCGCAAGTCGCCCTGCGGTGGCCTCCCGCCCTTGCCGTCTCCCCTCGGGGGGAGCTCTCTGCCCATCCGCAGGAGCCGAGGCTCAGACTTCCCTCCTGACCGCCTGTTTTCACACCCACTTCCTCATCAGCTGGTCTCGACCTTTAGCTCAGCAAATGGACCTGCTGGGTACCACACATCACGGATGTCTGGGCGTCCCCGTTAGCGGCCGGGACACAGAGAGAGCGGACTTCCTTCTGAACTTGATTCTCTGAATGCTTAGCTCACGGTCTGGAACCCGCGTTTCCAGCGGGGGAGTTTGATTTCCCCAGAGGGGAGCTGCGTTCCGGCTCCAGGGACCCGGCGTCCATGCGTCGTCCCCCCCCTCACGGCACATGCAGGCAGCCCTGTATCCCCCGAGCCTTCCCTGGCTTTGCTCCCGTGCCACTTACTGCCTGCTGCCCTGGAGCGCCGTGTTCCGCTTCTAAGCAGATCAGGGTGCCTTTCCCAGAGGGAACACTGCAGATGGCCTCGCCCGTGGGGACGGGTTTTCTCCCCCAAGTGACTCACTCCTGCTGAAGACCAGGCTCTGGCTCGAGTACGTCTCGCCCACCTCTGTGCAGAAGGAAGTAGAGCCAGCAGAGGGCTTTGAAGAAGTTACGTGCTAATTCCTTCTTTCTGATGGTTGTTTTTCACCAAACAGTCTCAGTTCTTTCAAAGTGTTTGTTTGTTTGTTTGTTGTTTTGTATCATTGATGCTTATTTTTTTCATAAGCGTCTCTGTCTTTTTAATTTAATGGCATGCCCATTGCCCTCCCTTCCTTGATTGGGGTAAGACCGTACGCTAAGGGCTGGCTTGGACCCACGTTCTCACCCACGGGTGACGTGGCTGTGGACAAGCCCCCCGACTGCCTCGCCGACAGTCGGTTAAAGGACGCTCTCCTTTGAGGCTGCGCGAGGCACCGTTCACCCCCAGCATCTGACCTGCTGCGTGGTGGGTCTGGTTTGCGCACACAGCCTGCGGGGGGTGGGGGGTGAGTGGCACGGCGCTTTCTTAGCACAAGACGGACACGTCTGCTTTCCTGCCTGCGCTGAAGGGAAATCCACGGCTGGAAAATACCTGAACCTTAGGTGGTCGGCAACACTAGCCCTTTGAAAATGAATTTGAAGGCAAAAGAGACGTCAAACGTTAGAGCTTTTTGTGCCGTGCCTCTTAGATACTACCTTCCCTTTCCTACACTTCCTCCCCCCTTACCGGGTAGTACTTAGGGGGGACATCCAAAAAGGTGCAGACGAGTGATAGAGCTCTTTTCTTCGTTTTAGGAAGTGAGCTGTTTTTCTACCCCCAGCACCTTCTCATAAGCAGTGTAAGTGCCTTTGGTTTGCCTAAGAGAGAAAACATTTCTTCTGCTCCTTTGTTTGCCTTTCCCTCAGGTAAGCCATGCCTCTCTAGCCTCTGGAAGGCAGTGCAGCATTTGGCCACGTCCCTTGTTTTCCTGCCTCCTTTTCCGGGGCTCAGAGTTTACCTGTCCCGATCCCCACTGGTGTGCCTTGTGCTATCAGGCCGTGTGTCTTGAAACACATAAGCGTCCGAGGCTGGGAGTTTGCACGTTAACCGCTTGGTTTACGATGAATTGTTAATTTGGCTACGCAGAGGAGGGCTGTTTTGAGGGTCAGCCCTCTGCTTCTTCCTCTTGCGTTACAGACCAGCCTCGCCCATCAGGTTTTTCCATCTGAGGCTCTAATTGGATACCTAGCGGGTCGGTCAGAAGCAGCCAAGGAAAGATCCAGGGAAGATTCTTCACTGCTGCCCTCCTACCCTGGCCTGGGAGAATCGTTTCCTCTTCCAAGGTTCGTCCTGAAAGAGAGGCCGCTGTCGACTTTGGAGAGCGGCGTTTGATGGCTCGGGCTTATTTGTGCCGCTTCAGAGGAATCTTCTCCACTGCGGGGGCTGCTGCTCGGGCATTAGAACAAGTTGTCTGAAGGTTGTCAGGCTCCGTGGGGCAGAAGTCAACCCTTTCCTTCCTTCTTTTTAGCACAGAAGTATTCGTGGAGCACTTCCTTTGGGCGGCGGGGAGGGAGCTGGAGCTTTCAACTTCCAGTCTGTTTCTCTGTCCTTTGAGGCGATGTGAGGATCCTTTGCTGGTCCCGCCCCAGCCCCAGCCACTCTGAACATGATTAGTTTTAATCACGTTAACCTTTACTGTGTGAGTGGCGCTGACCATGATTCTGTGTCAGAGCCAGAGATGCATATTCACATGGTCCCCTCGGATGGGAACTGTGCAGGGGCTCAGTTGGTGTCTCCGGAGCATGAGGGAAATTCTGTGGTCTTCTGTGGATTCCCCATAAGTCTGATGAAAGTTGCATTTTATCCCTAGATGTCCGGCTTCCTCTTGAGTTTTGTATTCTCAGCATTCAGAGTCACAAGTTGATCTCTTTGAACTTCCAGGCCAAATGTATTTGAATAATAAACTTCCAGCATGAGGGAAATGGTCAAATAAACATCAAGACTTCTAGTCTGGCCCATACCTCTATTATTCATTACTGACAACGAAATGAAGGAGGATCCCTTGGGGCAGACTTGGGCTGGCTATGCTGGTTTTATTGATCCAAATGATTATGATTTGAATATGTTTCAATTTGAGTGAGACCAGGCTCTAACTAGTGCTTTACTGTCACTAGTTACTTGTAGCAACAGCATCATAAGTAACAGTGGTTAACATCAACTACATACACATTAAGTGCCAGGTACCATCATCCTCAGTGTTTTACATGAATTCATTTCTCGAATCATCCCCAGACTCTGAGGTGACACTATCATCCTCTTGGCTTTTCAGCAAAAAGAAGCTGTGGCTTAGAAAAGTTCAGTAGCTCATCCAGGGTTTACTAAACGTGACAGCCGGGATCTGAACACCTGCGGCCTGATCTGCGAATTCACACGTGACCACTCTTCACCGCCCATCTCTCTGGCCTCTTACACAACACTCATATTTTGCCAGATGGAGAGAACTCACCAAGGATGAGGCCTACTTAAAAGATTCTTGAGAATAAATAGACATCTGTTGACCTCCGTGCCCATCAGGCAACCCATGGCGGAAAAAGAAATATACTGCCGTCTTGAGGGACAGCTAACGAAACATGCACAGGCAGGTTGGCTGCTTTAACCTGCCCCATCGTGGACCCAGAGCCCCTGCTGCCCTGTTGGTGGACGTTCCTCGCTGCTCAGGGCTGGCCCCTGACCGGGGCAGACAGCGCGGCTCTTAAGGGGCTCCTGCAGGTCCCTCTGTGGCTGCTGCCCGCCGCCTTGCTCTGCCCCTCCTGCCTCCGTCCCTGTGCGCCCCGCGCTGTTGCGTCCCCGTCACCGGCTTCTCGTTCTCTCAACAGAAGCAGCAGCAAGCAGAGTCCCGGGATCCCAGGGTGTTGTGAGACCACAGGGTCCTCTGGCCCTCTCCCCTCATTCTAACGAGGGGGCCAGGCAGCAAGGTAGTCATGTCACCCGGGCCAGATCTCCGGTTTCCTGACTCGCCTTTATACTAACATGCCTACGTTTGAAATCAAAGTGAAGACTAGGGCCCAGAAGAGAGCGTCATGCCTAGCACGTGTCGGGTGGTCGGCATTTGTTTTCTTTCCTTCCCCTCCCCCGTGGTTGCTCATCTGCCCAGTTCTTGGGTAGCTGTTGGCTTCTGCCCTCTGGTATCCATATACTCATGATTTCCGTCTCTTACCTGGGTTTGACTCGTTGCCTTTTAGAGACATCTCTTTTAAAATTCTTATTTTTAAATGTTTGCACGTGCCCCACTTTCCTAATCCTGGCGTTTATTTCTGGCAGTCCCCTCCGCCTGCTGCCCGTCACAGGCCTGGGCGGCGGCGCCGTGTCGTGGTGTTGAGACGTCCCGATGGGACAGTGGTGTCTGAGAGACACGGGCTGTTCCTCTGATGGCTGTGACCTTGGCGTGCTCTGGCTAATTCAGTCCTTCTGAATTCCGCTGCATGTGGATGGATCCTCCATGAGTCAAGCAAGGCTCATGCACAGAAGAGTCACGGAGAGACACACAGATGGGAAAATAAAAGCCCTAAGGAGATGCTTTATGAGGTTACAGTGTGCATTAGATTATACAGTCTGGGAAAAGGAGGATAATGCAAATTAAAATATCTGGGATGCTATTAGGACAGCGTTTAACATGGTTGACTTCAGAGTAGGAAGACCTGGGTTGCAGTGGCTTCTCCACTTCCTGGTTCTGTGGCCTCGGGCTGCCTGCTTAACCCCTGTGAGCTGTGGGATGGCGGATGCAAACGCCGTCACCCTCAGCAAGGGCGCCCTCGGGCTGCTGAGAGCACCTCCGGTGCCTTCAGAGGCTTGTCGTGGGGCTGAAAAGGGCAGACACGTGTGCGTGTGCCCTGCGCAGGGCTTACTCACAAGAGGCCGTGGACTTAGCTCTCCTTTCTCTCACTGCCTCCCTTTATCCTTTTAAGTGGTTGTCACTATCAGAATCCTTGTTAACAGGAGGGGCTGACAAGACAGGCTCCAGCTGCTCCTGGAGAGCGTGTGGCTGGCCAGTCCCCAGTCGGTGCCTCCCTCCTCCTGGACCCATGGGACTGAGTGAGAACCTTGGGGGCCGCGCCCTGGGCTGGGTGCTGGACAGACAGAGGTGAACGACTTGGACCCGCCTTCCAGGAGCCTGGCTCTAGAATCCCTCCCCCACAGCTAATGCATGAACCGAGGCATTCTGTCTGCAGGGGTCACCCCGCTAGGTTATCAGCATCTCTGTCGTAAGGGCTTCAGTAATTCATTCTCTGGCTCCAGCTCTTCCTTGTGAGTGTTACTCTCGGGGAGCTCCACCGTGTGCCTAAACCTCTTTTTACGCATACTAACTTAGCACGCATCCAGGCGTTGAAAAGTCTGGCTGGCCCTAGGTCAGAGGGGGCAGAAAGCTACAATATTCCCATTTTATTTTTCTTTTTGACAACAGTAGTTCACCAAAGCTCCCTCAACCAGAGTAAATTATTACTGTAACTTATGGCGAAAATTATTAGAGGGCCCCAGGTATCATAGTCTTGCAGGGAGGAATCATTGGGAAAATAAAACGAAATTTTGAAACAGACCCTAAACTTGCGTGGCTCTGTTGCTCCAAAGACGAGTTTTAGGAGGTGGTGGTGAGAATCACAACTAAATCCTTAAAGTCTAAGTGCATTTGGTGGGGTCTGTAGTTGAGATGTTTTGTATTGCATATGTGGGGCACCACTTAAAAATGAATGTTCGTGGGAAAATTTTGTACTGACAGGTTTTCCCTGTGATTAAGTGACTTTTGATCTTCATGTCACACTGGAAAAGTCACGAGGCACGGTTCTGATAGAACTCTCTTCAGTGTGCATAAGACTTATATTCTTATCTCATCTCTGCTGTAGAAAAGTTGCCCTGAACAGAATTGCAGTATTCTCTATTTCCCCATTTCTGCCATCGTCAAATGTTTATCTTTCTGCTGATTAAGAGATTGCCTTCTTATCCAGAGGCCTCTCCACAGCGCTGTTCTTGATGTTACTGAAGACTATTTTGGGAGCAGCGAGGCCCGAGGCCCCGGAGCTGATGCCTTCTGGAGATGTGTGAAGAGCACGGCTTTGGAATCCTGGCTCTGTCATTTAAAGCTGTGCATCTTTGAGAGCTACTTAACCTTCCTGAGCTTTAGTTTCCCATTTCTACAAAATGGAAGAAATCATACATACCCTGGGGTGGTCTTGTGAGGATTAAACAACAGATAGACCCAAAGCATCTGGTGGAGTGTCCAGCAAGATAGCACGTGGCCGCTGTTATTTTTGCTTTTACAGTCTCGTCCGTTGTCGGCAATACTGTTCTGGTCCAAGAATGGACATCAGTGGCGTTTGGGACTTGAGTGTGACCTTCCATAGGCTGGAATGGAAACCACAGCAAAACAATTCTCCATTTAGCCAGAAGGCATTCAAGTTGGCAAATCACCAGACAGGGTGCTGTGTCCAAGGGACCCCAGGAGGGCCGTTCCAGGGAGAGCAGTGCAGCCGTTTCTGCCTACGGTGTGCTCTTCCTTGGGCCCTGAGTCTGAGGCCTCATTCCAGGCACAGCCCCATCAGTGATTAGACTTTGTCCTTTTATCATCCAAGTGCCCTGAAGAGTCCACCCCCTCTTGACCTCTTTAACACTCAGCTGATTCATGCACAGGTAAATGTGGTGAAATAATTTTTATGGGAGGCAGTTTTGTGTTTTGCCGTCACAGTATTTCTGTGTCGCATCCTCAGATTTTCACTGTTGGCTTTTTTGGTTTTTCCCCTTGGCTGTCTCTGCCTTCTTTGAAAAAGCTGCTTTGCACTCTTCAAAGCATCAGGCTGGGTGTGGGTGCGGGGTGTACTGTGTATATAAGGAAGTGCTTTAGGTGGAGAGTATCTTTCTGTCATGTGATCAACAGTTAACCGGTGCAGCAAGAAAGAACGCATATTTGATTTGCAAATTATTCCTACATTTCCCCTTCTCAAGCCTGACAATTCTGTTATTGAATTTAAGCTTTCAGTCTCAGTAAGAATGGCTAACTTTGCATGAGACTTTTACATCAGAAAACCGCATTGTGCCCGTGGATGGGTTTTTTAATTCAGATTTGAAAGCATGGATTCACCGGCTCACTCAGATGCACCAAATAGACGTAACCTGAAGTCTTAGGTGGCACCAATTAGAGGAGAGTGAAGGGCATAAAACAGCTGTAGAAAAGGTCGCCACACTTAGAAATAGGAATCCAGCGTTGCTTGTGTAACCTGAGGGATTTGACAATAATTTTTAAAAATCAGTTTAGACGTGTCAGCCACTGGCCTTGTCTTGGAGAAGCGCAGCTGGCGTCTCTTGGTGTCAGGAGAGCTGCTGCCTCTGATTCCGGGGAGGCCAAGTTTTCCCCACCGGGCGCCCCAGGCCAGCAAACTTCTGGAAGTGTCTGTGGCAGCTTGAATGCTGCTATTTAAGGGCTGATGAAGAGGCAGATTGGAGAAAATCTCAAAACTAAATACTCTGATTCATCACTGTTGTTCGGGCTTTCCAGCCGTCAGAGCCTGCCCAGGGCTTCTGAGACAAAGGGTGACATTCAGCCCAAGTCAGCAGCCCCGACCTGGGTGAGGGGGTGGGAGGAGCCGGGAGAGGCCGCTGGGAGGACAGCGTGTGCTGGGTCGGCTTCCTGGGGAGAGGAATGAGTAATCTATGGAGTGAAGAGGCAGCCCCCCTGGAGGGGGGCCTGGCTCAGAAAGAGCCCGGTTGGCGGGTCGGGAGGGGCTGCAGCCCCCTGAGTGGGGGGTTCCTGCAGCCCTGGGGGCTCCAGCACGTTGCTAGGGCCGCAGGGCGGGCGTGGAAAGCCAGCTGGGCTAGAGCATCTGGACTTGTGCCAAGGGTTTCTAGTCGCAGAGAGGGCTCTGGCCGTGGAGCCTGTTAGACCTGCTGTCACATCAGTTCCGCCCCCGTCACTCTGACTTCTTTGCTTGCCTGCATCTTCTGTCCGTCTGGGAAGGAGGGTGGCGAGCCTCCCTCGTGGAGAAGGAAGACGAGGCCATGGGACCAGCGCGTGGTCAAGGGTAGCTGTGCGTGCATCATTGGATGCTCACGGGTGTGTATCCCTGTGCATCTTGCCTCAGGCCCTCTGACCCTCCGTGCTCCCCTCCCGCCACCCCTGCAGAGAATAACCAGATAAGGCAGGGTGTGTGCGAGCATTTACTAACACTCCACAGAGGTAGGAAGTGGCTGTTTCTCGTTGAGCCTCGCGTGTATGTCCTCGGGCTGCTGGCCGGTGACTCTTCTTGCCACATGGGAAGGCGAAGGTCTTAACTGGCTCTCAGAGGAGTTCGGCTTGTTCTTTGCAATAGCTCTGATAAGAAAGTTTGATGAACAAAGATGTGAAAGTGAGGGTTTTTTCTTTTTTTTTAAACTAGATTTTAATCTGTCGTGTGCTATCTTTGCAGAGATAAGCAAGAGTCAGCTGAAGATTACCGTTCAGTGAGACGGTCTAGTGGAAAGTGCTTCTGCCAGCGCCCCCCAGCGGGGCTCCTGTCTCTCCTGTTCTTAAAAGGGCCTGATGGAGGCCTCCCTGGCGGTCCAGTGCAGGGGGTGCAGGTGCGATCCCTGGTCCGGGGGTTAAGATCCCACATGCCTCGCGGCCCAAAAGCCAGCACATAAAACAGAAGCAATATTGTAACAAATTCAATAAAGACTTTAAAAATGGTCCACATCCCAAAAAAAAAAATCTTGACTGATGACCCTTTGCAGAGCCAAGGGAAACCAAAAGATTTTGGAGGCTTAGCTCCCTCATAAGTTGTTATTTTTCCCTCTGTGGCTTAAATTAATTTCTGCAACAGGTGAAGCGCATTTACCTGGGAATCAAAACGAGTTTACCCTCCTGGACTTGGATGTGGGAGGAGAACGAATTCCACTCTCCAGACAGAGGCCACTGCAGAGGCAGCGCATGACAGCTGTGGTCTCGAGGGCAGGAATTACACATGCAAAGTGGAGCTGCCTTCAGCCCCTGCTCAGGGCCCCTCGGCCATGCAGAGGACGCCGAGTGCCTGCTACACACAAGAGCCGCACAAGGAGGGGGACCACTGATGCTGAAAATTAAGTAACAGTGTCACCTCTTTATACCACATTTACTATTTGGGAGGTTACAGGAAAACATGTGCCCTGTCGAAATGTATAATTACGTGGCTTATAAGTCTTGGGGGTCTGTTAAGATTTTCCATCTGTGTATGCTTCCCAGTTAACAATTAAATGTCAAAGTCCTAAGCTTGTATGAGCCCCTAAAACATTGTTGGGTCCCACAGCAGATTTTTACAGATAGTTCGACCACGTTTGTTCTGTGTGAGGCTGATAGCCCACCATGTGGGATCCCGTAGTGGGAGCTGAGTATCAAGCATTGACAGAGGCCTTAAACTCTGGCTGCAGTTGTTCTGGGCCTGTATAAAACCACAGGGGGAAAAAGTCATTTCATGCTTTTAAAACTTAATAGTTAATGTTTAAAGATCTTATACAGAGTGGACGAAGCCAAATATTTTTTCCTTACCTTAAAATTATTAGAGAGGTTATGAGACTGTTCTGTATCAGCATTAAAAATAGGATCTTTTTCTTCTCTTTTTGTTCTGCCTACAGTTTCCATAATACAGTTTGCAGTTAACTTACTGAGGTCACATTTCTCAGCATCATTATGTGCGGGAGTTTTGTGCCAGTTTCTCTGGGCATCTAGTGGTGGTCCTTGGGTGTGGATGAGAAACGGGCATCCACGGTTTACCCGTGGTAACTGCCCGTGGTTTACCAGAGTTTAAGGCCTCTGGTAAACCGCGGGCGCTGGTAAATAAAGCTGGAGCATGGACGTCCCGGATGAGAAGCACTGAGCACGTGAAGGGGAGAGCAGGGAGGGATTATTTATGCCCAAAGGAGGCTTCTTGGGAAGATGCTGCAATCAGACTTGGGTGCCCAGCGGGCAGAGCACAGCATTAGAAAGTTCAGAGGCTATTCAGAAACTAAGAGCTGGGCAGGATTCCCCGGAAGAGGCCTATGGTAGGACATGAAGCCTGGAGAAATAAGTGGGAGCAGATTGGAGAGACCTGACCATCACCTGCCATTGTGTGTCACGTGTTGTGTTTCTTTCCCTTGAAAAAATTATCATCATGCTATTAAATGACAGAGTACAGATTAATGCATATTTTTGTTTTACCAAATTAGAATTACATTATATCTGGCAGGCCATTTTATTCTAGTGTGTGCATGTACTTTTCTCTGATGGGAGTAGCGTTTTAAAGGTAGAATTTGAGGAGCCATTGAGGCCTTTCCAAATAAAATACTGTACTTGGAAAAAGTGATCGTTATAAAATGCCTTGGAATCACAGCTGAAGAGTCAATTATTGTTTCAATTATTGTTTCATGTCCAGGAATCCAATTAAAGTTGAGTTAGGCTGTTATTTTCATACAATTTCCAAAGCTACACACTTCCGTAATTCTTACTCTTGTGTATAATCAGTAAAATATTTAATACTGTGTGCTTGAGTTAGCACCTGAACTATTACAAATGGCCTCATAAACGGTCATCTGCTTGTTTCCTTTCTGTGACGGCAGATGTCTTTGAAGTGAATGAAGCTGAAGATGTTTACGTAAAATATAATTTGGGGGGCATTTCCTTACTAATAGAATCTTCAGAAGAATGCCAATGTTTCTTGTCTGCTTGGCAGTCTTTAAATACCATGCGTCTCTTCTTTCTCTTCTCACCAAAGCCCTACTCCATTTCTTATTTATATAATGAGAAACTGTAAGACAGTAAAACATATAAGTGACTGTGAGATAAGGCTTTTGATGATATCAACTTCTCTTTTTTTTTTTTTTTTTGAAACTGACTGAAGGAAATCTATGCGTTCTAGCTTGTCTGCTGGTTAATACGAAGCAACAGAGTGCAAAGTAGAAGTAGGTCTGGGGCAAGATGAGACCCTTTGCAGTTTTGGGAGCCGGACCCAACACTGCAGAAATGGCCACACCCAAAGTCCGTTTCCCAAAACAAGCCTGTTCTCTGGCTTCCTGTGTCCAATGTCAAAAGCAGAAAATGGGAGGACAGGGAGATAGTAGACTCATTGACAGCAGGACTGAATTTCAGCAGGTCCAGTAATTATACAGAAGAAGTGGTCAAGGCCACTTAGTGTAGGAACAGAAGCCCCATAGAGCTCGGGAACCCCGTGAAGTGGACCAGAGTAGTATAAACACTGATTTAGGCTCATCGTTGGGAAGATGTTCAATTATATTGATTTATTCTGTTTAAGAAAGCAGAGTACTGGACAATACATTTTAGAAATATTTATACACACACTGGCTTTAAAAAAAAAAAAACTAAAAACAAGACTTGGTACATAAAAAGAGACCATATAATTATCTAGGAAATGTGGACATGCTCTTATAACAAGAGTTACATGAAGCCTGGTCATAGTATTTTGGGTCTTTATTCAAAGATAAATTCCAATATAATTTTTAAAAAGTAAATTCTCACAACTGCCCTAGGTGGATTACTATTTTCTCCATTTTACAGATAAGGAAATGGTAATTCACTTGCCCAGGATTACATGATTTGAGTCAATCAACAAATATTTATGGATTGCCAGACATTTGTTTAGGCTTAAGCAAACATTAGAAGATTTTCCTCTGTGAGCTTTCAAAGATGTTACTTCTACTTGTCATTGCTCCAAGAGTTAGGGAGTTTATCTTCACACTATATGTCTTTAAGTTTAAGAAAAAAAAAATTTATTTCCTTATATTAAGAGTGTTATTTTTTAAACTCCTACATCACGTCGTGTGTTTCTTAGTACAAGCTACTAGTGTTTTGCATCTCTAGTTAGACTGCCAGAGCTAAAATAAAGAAAATTAATGAGAAAAAATGGTTTAACCATCTCAGGTTCTGTCAGTGGCAGTTGACTTTTTGTTCAAGGAAGAAAGTGAAGCACAGCTTTTTAATGACAAACAGAAGAGGAGAACATTTTAAAATCTGATCATTCTAGGAATCACATTCAGTATGGAACGTGTCCTGAAAAATCCTAAAAGTCAACAAATGCTGATGGAAAGCATGAAATGAGTAATGTGTAATGTCATCAGAAAATACAATAATATACTGCATTTACCTTTACCTAAAAAAAAGAAGTAAAGTAGATTTTGTGTAATAATAACCTTATTCAGATGTGTTAATTTTGCTCTGAACTCTATTTTGATGTTAGTATAGCCATTCTAGCTGTCTTTTGATGAATGTTAACATGGTTTATTGTTTTCTGCCCTTTTACTTTTAACACTTCAGTGTCTTTAAAGTGGGTTTCGTGTAGACAACATGCAGCTTGGTGTTACCTTTTTACCCAGTGTGACAGTCGTTGCCTTTTAATTGGAGTCTTTGCACCATTTACATGTAATAGGATTATCATTCATTTACATGGGATTGTATTCACATTTCATGATCACTACCATCTTTCTATGGTAGTGCATTCAGTTTGTTTTCCTTGTTTCCTATATTTTTTTGGGGGGGATAATTGAGTATTTTAATCTATTTTATCTTCATCATTGGCTTGTTAACTCTATTAGTTTCCTAGGGCTGCCAAAACTAATTACCACAAACTGGGTATCTTAAAGCAAATTCATTCTCTCATAGTTCTGAGACCTAAAAGCCCCAGACTCAGGTGCTGGCAGGGTCGTGCTCCCTCTGAAGCCTTTAGGGTCCTTCCTCGCCTCTTCCAGCTTCTGTTAGTTGCTGATGGTCCTTGGTGTTCTTGGCTCGTAGCTGCTTTGCTCCAGTTCCTGCCTGTCTTCACACGGCCATCCTTCCTCTGTGGGCCTGTCTCCAGACCTCCCTCTCCGTGGAAAGACACTCGTCCTTGGACTCAGGGCTCATGCTAACTCAGTATGATCTCATCTTAACTTGATTCCATCTTCAAGGTCACATTCACAGGTACTTGGGGTTGGAGACATCGTCCTGGGGGACACAGTTCAACCCCCAACTTTAGCTGCACCTCGTTGGGGTTTGTTTGTTAGTGATTGTTCTGGGGTTTATGATATTATTACAGTCTGCCGTCCAATAATATAATATCACATCACATATGGAATAGGTCCCTTACAATAGTTTACTTCCGTTTCCCCTCATTTCTGTCAGGTGCTATGCCTTTGGCCCCTATAACATCTCCCATATCTGTCCCTTCTCTACTGACTAAGGCAAGCCCCTAATTTCCTGCCCTGTGTCTTCAGGAGTCTCAACTTGCATTATTGACCGTGGCATTCAAGGTCCTCTGCGATCTTGCCCCCGCCTGCCTCTCTACCTTCATTTCTCATGCAGGTACTATTTCTGCGCCTCAAAGTAAGCAAGGATGTGTCACGTCTGTACTTTGGCTCCTGCGAAGCCATGAGCAATGCCCTGGTGTCCACCTCATCTACCTGTCAAGCCGTTACTTCCCTTTCAAAACCTACACAAACCCGTCCTCTTCTGTGTCATCCAGCGGTGCCAGCTGCGCCTCGTGTACCTGCTGTGAGGGACGCACACCCCACTCCTAGCTCCTGCCTCTTTTCACTCTACAGTCTGTCGTGCCCCCTCCCAGGAGGGCGTGGACCCAGGAGTCACATCCATCTCTGAACATCTCAGACAGCATCAGACTTACAGTCACCGATCAATCAGTATACACCGAGTAAAACTGTGAAGGAATCATTGAATGCTGGCTTCACCCATCCTTACTGCTTAGACTTATTTACAGACCACGTGTTCCCATTGTAGGTGCTGCGATTAATTCTGTCCGCCTGGGCTGAGCTCTTTGTCCGTTCACTGTTCCTTCATAGAAAGTCACTTGAGAGTGGAGTCATTTTCATCGTTTCAAACAGTGACAGAACACGTGGATATATATCTTCCAGGCGCCTAAAAAATTACGGTGATTTTCCACATCGTTGTCGGAAATAATGAACCGTTACTACCACAGATTTGATTTGCATATTTGCCTTGGCAGGTGATTTTTTTGCAAGCAGAAAAACCATCTTAGGGAACTTTATCCTCATGCATCAAAGCACGTAAGATTCTGTAAACATCTGTAAGATGATCATGACTGGTAACATTCAGAGACGTTAATGACGCATCGTGGCCACTTGGAACTTTGTGAAACGTGTGGCTTTGCCTCTGCACAAACCCCAAGTCGTTCTTGAAACATCGGAATGTTCAAAGGGTTTCATTTTCCTAATTAGAGAAGCCAAACCAATTCTAGCTGTCATAGTGGGCCCGAGCAAGCAGAGGCAGGAGCGGATCCTCTCTGGAGCCTCCAGAGGGGGCACAGCCCTGCTGACACCTTGGTTTTGGCCCCGTGATGCTGCTTTCGGACTTCTGGTCTTCAGAACTGTAAGGGAGTCCATTTCTGCTGTTGAGAGCTACCAGGTTTGGGATAGTTGGTTACAACAGTGGTAGGAAATTCGTGCAGGCGCCGTTATTGCCTCATTTTACGGAGGTGGAAACCGAGGCTTACAGAGCTGGATCAACTGCTGTGAGTCAGAAAGTTGAGCCCAGGTACAGCTGGGATCTGCACCCATTCCTCTGGCTGGAGACCCCTTTGTCCAGAAGGGATGCTCATCTGCTTCTGTGGCCGATGCCAACAGGTGGGCGGGGACCAGCCAGGGTCTCAGGCGGTGCTGCAGACCATTCCCTTCTGCTTCGCAGTAAGACCCACTCGAGGTCCAGACCCCTCTCAGGAGACTGAGTTCTTGGACGGGAGAGAGTGATCCCTCTGGAGACCACAGGAGGCCACAGGCACCAGTGTTATTTGACTGTGTTCATCCACTTTTTTTTTTTTTTTTTTTTGGCATGGACCATTTTTAAAGTCTTTATTGAATTTGTTACAACACTGCTTCTGTTTTATGATTTGGTTTTTTTTTTGGCCGCGAGGCATGTGGGATCTTAGCTCCCCGACCAGGGACCAAACCTTCACCCCCTGCATTGGAAGGCGAAGTCTTAACCACTGGACCACCAGGAAAGTCCCTGTTCATCCACTTTTAGTCAGCGCCAGAAAGGGAGCAGAAACAACAGATTTCATACAAATTGGTGTGTAGCATCTGTATGGGCTCCTCTGGTGGTGATTCTGACCCAAATTATTTCAAGTATGTGGTAGGAATGCAAACCACTTGCCAGTGAGAGAGAGAGGCTGATTTTCCATTCTGAAGTTTTATTTCTTAATTACAAGAAAGGAATCCTGAATTGTCTACTGTGTTGCCCTTTCTCCCACCTCCCTTTATTGGCAATGGGGTGAGCGGGGTCTGCTCCTTCATGGTGATGGTACAGAGAGAATTCATTTTGAGCACAAACAAAAAGTGAAAGGGGCTTATGAAATCCAGAAGGAAAGAAGTTTACGGCAGCAAAAGCCACCTCTCCCCACGCACCGCACCCCCTCCCCCAATTAAATTCCTCTGAAATTCCCTACATGTTTCTCTTTAGAGAGACTCTTCAGATCTCTGTGTACTTGCGTCTCCACTTGAACAGCTTGAAAGACTATCCTGGCCTCTTGTAGTCCGTGTATTTTTCAGTGTCTCGTGTATAAACAGACATGCATTTCTGACCTGTGCTGGGTTTCTTTCTTTCTTCTTGGGTGTAGTAGTAGCCAAGAGGGGGAAGGAGACCATGGGACTGAAACTGATGGTGTGAGACCATCATCTGGTCCTGAATCACGATTCTCTCTTGGAGCCTGATGTCCCTGGTCGTGGGTCCTTGGGGAACACGTGCTGAGTTTCTGCACAAACCGTCGATTCTCCTGACAGTTGAAAGTTCCCTCGCGGCCTCAGGAAGGCTCTAGGAACAGAAGTGGGAGAGATTTGTGCAGGGTGGGCGGGGGGTGGGGGGGGGACGCCTCAGCCCTCACGGGGGCCTCCGGCCGACCTCAGCCACCTCCACGGTGCAGGCAAAGAGAGACAGACCATCAGCCCTTCTCACAAAGAGCAGGCCGTTTTTTTCTTTTCGTGCGTGTGTGTGTTTCATGAAAATATCTTTTGTTACCAAGCACAGCTCTTGTTAAGTGGCACCTTCTATTTTAATACACGTAAATTATGAGTTATGTGGGCAGTTATATTAATTACATGTTGGGGTATAACACATTACCCCAAAACATAAGTGGCTTAAAACACTGAATGTTTATTGTCTCACAGTTTCTTTGGGTCGGGGTCCGGACCCAGCCAAGCTGAGTATTGGACGCAGGCTGCGGTCATGGTGAGGCTGGCCTGGGGGGTCCACTTCCAGGCTGGCTGTTACTAGGATTCGGTCCCCTGCAAGCTGTTGTCTGAGCACCCCCGCCCAGTTCCGTGGCACACGGACCTCTCGGCTTCCAGAGCACAGCTCACAGCTGCCGTCAGAGTGAGCAGGAGAGGGCAAGCAAGCCGAAACCCAAAGTCCATTTATAACCTGACCTCAGAAGTGACCGCAGCGATCCCATCACTTTTGCTGCGTTCTTTACGTTTGAAGTAAGTCTCTGGGTCCAGTCCACGCTCACGGAGAAGACAGTCCAGGAACATGTGGACACCAGAGGGTGGGGGCTGCCGTGGAGGCTGTCTTTCCTATGGGAGCAGGAGAGTGAGTTTCCCTTTACGCAAGCCCGTTCTATGAAAACCCCCGTTTATACATGAGAAGAGAAATGAGAAGAGAATTTTTGTCCTTCTTTCCTTTATTGAAGTGTATCTTCCATGTTATGAATGCATAGACCTTAAGTGTAAAGTGTGATGAGTTCTGAAATATATATAGGATTTAAATTTTTGAATAGCCTGGACCGTGAGGCTTTTTAAATGCCAAGTACTGTGGATTTGTATTAATGCTGAATGTATTAGTCATCTCTTGCTGCATAACAAGTCATCCCAAGGCTTAGTGGCTTAAAGCAAGAGTGTTTATGGTCTCATGGTTTCATGGGCCAGGAATCCAAGCAAAATGCAGCTGGGTGGGTGCCTAGACTCGGGGTCTCTCAAAGTCTGTGATTCAGGACTTGGCTGGGGTCTCCTCGTCTCAGGCCTTGGCTAGGAGAGGGTCTGATTCCAGGCTTATGTGACTGTTGGCAGGGTCGCTTCTCATGGCCTTAGTTCCCCGCCTCACGGGTTTCTTGCTTGCCTCCTAAAATTGTGCAGCATCGAGAGAGAAATGCCAACAAGAGGAAGAAATGGCAGCAAGATTTCAGTCAGTCTTCTGTAACCCAGTCACAGAGATGACAGCTCAACACGTTGCCCTATTCCATCAGTCAGAAGCCGGTCGCTAGGTCCGGGTCACCCTCGGGGAGGGGAGACCCTGCAGGGCGTGGACACCAGGAGGGGGCCTCACTGGGAGCCTGTCACAAGCTGCCCACCACGGTGCAGAATAAAACGTGCCCCTCGGTTCTCTGATCCCAGGTGTGTCTTTTCAGTGGGACATCTGAATATAGAGAGCTGTAGGAAAAAACCTAAATTCCATAAAAATCTGATGAGTGATTTTAGTTTGTATTTTTATTTTTTAAAAATATTTATTTATTTATTTACTTTGGCTGTGCCGGGTCTTAGTTGCGGCGTGCGGGATCTAGTTCCCCGACCAGATATCGAACCCCGGCCTCCTTCGTTGGGAGCTCCGAGCCTTACCCACTGGACCACCTGGGAGGTCCCTGATAAGTGATTTTAAATCGTGACTGCTTTGTTCTCAGATGCAGTTAGGTCAAAGAATTGTTGTCCCGAGAAAATGAATGAAATAACCACGCAGATATGAAGGCAGGTTGGTTGAGTCATTTGTCACCTCCTGGTTCCCCCTTTTCCCCTGCATGTCTTCTGGGCTCCCCTACTGTGATTCTGAAATATTTTCATAAATTCTTTTATATCCCTCCCGTCAAGAGGCGGAGCTTAACGCCCATCCCCTTAAGTGCACACTGAACTCAGTGATTTGCTTCTAATAAGTGGAAGATGGTGACAGTGACAGTGTGTGGCTTCTGAGACTAGATGTAAAAGGCACTGTAGCCTCCTCCTTGTTCTTCTGGAATCTCTCGCTCTGGGGAGGCAAAGGGCCCCGCCGTGGGGACACTCAGGCAGCCCTCCAGGGGTCTCCTGGTGAGAAGCTGAGTCCTCCTGCCAACAGCCATGGGCATGAGGCAGCCTGGAGGCGAATCCTTTCATTTATCAGGTACCGTGTCAGCGCTGGAGGTGTCACCAACAAGTGAAGGATACGGTCCTTCTTAAGTTGCTTCGGAACTTGTCAAAGAATGCACGCAGGAGAGCTTGTGCTGCCTTGTGATTCGGAAGCTGAGGTGTGGGACGGTGACCCGGAACGGCTTACTGCACGTACAGGGGTGATGAGCTTTGGGCCTGGGATGGAGCTTAGACAGGCTGATGGAGAGCCAGAGGGGTCCACAGGCTGGGGTATGGCCTGAGGCGATGGAAGTTACCAAGGTGAGAGGCCGCAGGCCTGTAAGTAGAGGCACACGCGTCGGGATGGGGCCGAGGAAGAGGATGTTGACCACATTCTGAGGGGAGCTTGGAGAGTGCCCGCCAGGGCAGGGCCAAGACGCTTCTCAAAAAGCAGCTTTGAACTTGTTCTGACTTGGAACAAGCATGAGTGTGGGGTCCTGGAGCCCCAGGTTGTAAGAAAGAAAGCCTGCACAAGGCATCCTTGACCCGGAAGATTCTCAGGGCTTTCATCAGCAGCCGTGCTGGGGCCCATGTTTCAAGCCTTGGGCTGGAAGAAACCATTTCCGTGACTGCGCATGCCCTTCCTGCCCCCTGGACGCCCCCTTTCTGATACCAGCGGACCCACCTCTACCTTTCAGCATCCTAACCCTTCTCCAAAGGCAAGACCATCTTATATTTTAAAGGACTTTTTTTTTTCACCACTAGCAAAAAAAGTTAAGTACATGGATGTGAAGGTAGTTTGGTTGTGACACCTGCTGCCCTGGTATCAGCCTTCTCCTCCCTCCTGGGTCCCCAGGCTGTGGATTTTTATCCAGGGGGAGGCCTCTCCTTGCTACAGGGAGGGACCAGCCAGCTGGGACTCTGTTGCTCCTGAACACTTACAGTTTTGTGTGGATTCTGTCCCATCATACTTCGGATCACACAGTTGTCTCCTTGGTAGATGGTCAGCTCTTTGAAGGGAGGGATTGTGTTTTGCTGAGCAGCTGGCATGACAGGTGCTCAGGAAGGGCCGTCTGCCTTTCGGAGGGTGGAGGGAGCTGGGTCGAGTATTGTTGCTTTTTGTTTTGCACAACCAGCCTTCTCGGCTGCAGCGTACACACGACCTCCTTTATGGAAATTGCCACCGGCAGGTCCCTCGCCACCGAGGACGTGCTTTTCTACCGTATTCCAGAATCTCGTGGAGGGACGCACCCTCCCCCATGTCACCTGGGCATCTTTGAGCAGAGAGGCAAGATTGCTGCTTCCTCATGGAATGTGGTAGAAACTCTTCACAAATGGCTTATAAAGGTGCCTTCATTCGAGTACAGGGACAAGAACCCTCGGGATGATGATGATGATGGTGATGATGATGATGATGGTGATGATGATGGTTATGATGAAGATGGTGATGATGATGATGATGGTGATGATGATGGTTATGAAGATGGTGATGATGGTGATGATGATGGTTATGATGAAGATGGTGGTGATGATGATGATGGTGGTGATGATGATGATGGTGATGATGATGGTGATGATGATGAGATGATGGTGGTGATGATGGTGATGATGATGGTGATGATGATGGTGATGATGATGATGAGATGATGATGATGAGATGATGATGGTGATGATGGTGATGATGGTGATGATGATGATGGTGGTGATGATGGTGATGATGATGGTGATGATGATGGTGATGATGATGGTGATGGTGATGATGATGAGATGTTGATGATGGTGATGATGATGGTGATGATGGTGATGATGAGATGATAATGGTGATGGTGGTGATGATGGTGATGGTGATGATGGTGATGATGATGGTGATGGTGATGATGGTGATGGTGATGGTGATGGTGATGATGGTGATGATTACTGGCACTTATGAACCACCACAGTGGACAAGCTTAGTTCTGTAGTAATTTTAGGCTGTCCTTAGGGGAAGGGTTCCCCCCAGATGCTATGTAAGATTAGAGATGCGTGGAATCCAAGAAGAATTCATAAAGCATTTCGTTTGTCAGACCTTGGCAGTGAACGCTGCTAATTATTTTTTGTTCCCGTCGTTAAATACAGAGCCTTCCCGTTTGTTTTGCCAAATGAGTTTTCAGTTCTCTACCACTTTTTCTTGAGAGAAAATGTTCAGTGAAAAGGCAGGCGCTCATCCAGCTCCGCAGGGGCGAGCGGTCCAGGGCGCCGCCTCTCTGAGGCCAGGCCGGGCGGCTCTGGGGCTGAGCTTCAGCTCTGAGGACACCTTCGGGCATCGAGTTTCTGTTTACAGCCTGGAAGCTTTCCGTTTTGAACACATTTGGGTCTTACACTGAAAGGCCCCTTAAAAAATTCAAGGTTTACTTTTTATCACCAGAAAACATCTATTAAATATGCATCTGCACCCGGAGCCATATACCAATGAGTCAATGCCTGTGCTCCAAGGAGGACCCTTTTTTTTTTTTTTTTAAAGTCCAGACAATAGTTTTCATGGGCATTGGGTGGCAAAAGCTATCCAATTCCATTTTAGTCCATAATACATTATTTAAAGAGAAGATTGAAGAGAAGATTGGAGCTACAGAAATGGGGATATTTAAGCAAAGGGAGAGGGTGTGAAGATCTCAAAGCTGTCTTTAGACATTTGAAAGGCCCTTGGGTGTGGTGGTGGCAGGGCTCTTCTGGTGCCCCCTAGGGACAGGCCAGGTGGGACCAGGGCTGGGAACACGGAGGCCAGCCAGAGAGACTGCAGGAGCAGACCTGCCAGCAGGCCGGAAGCTGGACTCAGCCCTTCACAAGATTGTAAACCTCTGGTCTCCAGAGACACTCAGAGACTGGGTGACTTCCTTCCCCCTCTGCTGCAGGGGGATTTGTCCACGGGTGGGACTCCTTTAAGGGGTAGCATATTAGCTGCAGTATCTCTGATTTGGTTTTCTTTAGAGAGACTTGGGTGCGGACGTAATGAATTATTCATAGACTCCTCTCTGTGAAGCAAGTTGCACAAAGACAGACAACTTGGTACAAATTACGATTCTGAAATTGTTAGTAGCATATTTTATTCATGCACTCTACTTACAAGAGCAGATTACCTGCTTGACACGTCTTAGCTCACTGATGGTCCCACAGTTACTCTTTGAATGGGGACAAAATCTGATGCAAAAAAAAAAAAAAAAAAAGATGTGTACGGTCTAATGGGTATTCAAGTCTTAAAAACTGGGGGGAATGCATTAGGGTTTTCGAATGCATGTTTTCAGTATAATCGTTGGTGTGCTAGCTCCCTCGTGTAACAGGCACTGAAATATGGCTTATGTTTTCTGTGGGGGTGGGGCTCTTCCGAACCGTTTTCGTGAAGGGCCAGTTGTCTCTTTTTAGGTGCTTTGTGGCAGAACCCACAGAGTGCTTCAGCAGACACAGTGGTTTTTCTCCCCAGACTTTCAAAATGTGGAGAATTCTTTTCCAGCGTTTTCCCACAACTTTCCCTAATGAACGGTGAGAGACCCACCTCGGTAGGTTTTCTGAGACCTGTGATGGGGGGGGGGGTTAGCCCGAGAACCGTGTTTGAGTTCATGTGCAAAACAGATGCCATAAGGTACCAGTCTGGATGCTGGTATATATGCCTATAATATGCCAGATAACTGTACGAATGTAGTTCACTCCACAGTTCTTAGCGAGTTCACCCACCTACGTTTTGTAGGTGTTTTATCTTTTTCACCTGCAGTCAGTATGTGGGCCTCTGAATGAAGCCCACAGCTGCCAGACTCTGAAATATTTAAGGACTTCACAGCCCGAGCCAACACGGGAACAGCTGTGCATTCAGGAATTCTCCTGGGACACGGCAGGGCCCCCCCCCCCCCCCAACTGCGAGGTTCGAAGCCCAGGCTAATGATTATTGGTTTGATTGGTGGTTCGTTCATGCACCAGATATTTATTTAACAGCAACTACATGTCAGGTGTCCGGTAGACACTGAAGAGCATAAACAGACATTTCCCCTTCTGGGGCCGATGGTCTAGGTGACAAGACGACAGTGAACATGTACACAAACAAATACATAATTTAAAGTCGTGCTGGGTGCCACAGGCGCACAGAAGACATGGTGCACTGGTGGGAAACAAGAGGAGGGTTTTCTTCCTTTGGGTGGTGGGCACGGCTTTGCTGGGGTTGGGCCTTTACGCTGAGCCTCCTGGGAGGCGTAGACGGGCTCCAGGACAGGGCAGCGGAGAGCACTCCAGGGAGAGAGGAGCTTGGCCGGGCAGAGAGGGGCGAGGTGCAGGCTGAAGCAGGGGTGGGGGAGGCAGAAAGTGCCGGCCTCCTCGGCTGTGGTCAGGGACTCGGTTCTGGCCGAGCTGCAGAGGGAAGCAGCTGCAGAGCTCTAGGCCGGGAGCGACATGATCAAAAAGATGGCCCTGACTACCGCCTGGAAAAAGAGGGAGAGGGAGATGGGGGAAGGGGAGAGAGAGAAGAGCAGCGGGGTGACTGCAGTGGCTCTGGGGAGGTGATAAAGGCCCCACCCGGGTGGTGGCAGCAGAGGTGGCAGGAGTCGAAGAGCTGCCAGATGGTACCTTGTGGGTCGTGATGGGCTGCCTCAGGATGGCTGGATTTTTCAGCTAATGTCTGAAGCGTCTTGCTAGAGGCAGGTGGATGGGTCCAGTGCAGACAGGGCGGGAGCGGCGCTGGGAAACCGTGAGCACCAGGACGGACTCAGGGCTGGATGGAGGGGCTCTCTCCACCCTTAACTCGACAGCTGAACAAGCACGTGGTGTCCCTCTGGGCTCGGGGGGACCAGCTCAGGGACCCTCACATCCGGCCCCGTTATGGCTCTTGCATCGGAAGGCTTGGGCAAAGGAGCCTGTGAGTCCGACGGTTCGGGGGTGGGGGGACGAGGCTCAGCGGCCTTGCCTTAGAGTGGAGGAAATCGAGGCTCAGAGAGCTTGCGGGTTATTCGTCCAAAGACACGCGGCCAGTTAGGGGCAGAGCTGCAGAGAAGCTACCCGTCAGAAGCAGCGCTTCCTTCTTTTACTGAGAATTTTGGGCAATGCTTTTGGAAATCTTCGTTAAATCCTTCTCACGTCTAATTTTTTTTTTTTAACATCTTTATTGGAGTCTAATTGCTTTACAATGGTGTGTTAGTTTCTGCTTTATAGCAAAGTGAATCAGCTATATGCATACAAATATCCCCATATCCCCTCCCTCTTGCATCTCCCTCCCTCCCACCCTCCCTATCCCACCCCTCTAGGTGGTCACAAAGCACCAAGCTGATCTCCCTGTGCTGTGCAGCTGCTTCCCACTAGCTATCGATTTGACATTTCTCACGTCTAATTTTTAACAATCCTTTCACAATTAATTTATTTAAGGATTAAGCCAGTCAGAACCCCAGGACTGTTTCAAGTAGACAGCTTAAAAGTAGAATCTTGCTGTTACCAGGATCATTTCCTGTGTGTGTGGATTGCAGTATTTGGGCTCCGGTCTCTCTGTGAGAAGCCGAATAGCTTCAGATCTAATGAGTCCTGGCCGCTGGGGCAGATACATTTTGGAATTCACTCTTGGTGGCATTTTTAAGTGTCACTTTCCCCCTTTTCTTTTAATAAGCCCTGAGCTGTAAGATGGCCCCCAGAGCCTTGGAACATCAAGATGGGGGCTCTGAAGGATTGTGGTGGGGATGTCAGATTTGGAGGTGAAAGTTTAATTTAGGGTGTCGGCTAGTCTTCGTAGAGGAGGATGTGCTCTCCCAAATACACGGTGCATCAATCATTTACAGGTTGTAGAGCTCAGAAGGTGGGTGTGTGTGGCAGAGGCTGATTCTTCCTCCAAAGATTTGCAGAAGGCAGTGGCATTGTGAATGCCCAGCAAAGGTGTATAATGATTAAATCCAGGGTATAAAGAAATGGTTAGGAGGGCTTTGGCTGGGCCCAAAGGAAATCAAGAAAATGAGCAAATGAGAAGGCAGTTTAAAATGTAAATACAAATGGAGATCGATGCCATTTCTGTGAAAAATAAGGAACATTCCATGAGTATTGCTAGTCAGGTTCAGGAAAATATAAAAGGTTGTCTGTGTTTTTTAGAGGGGGATTTGGTTCTTTTGGGAAGTTTTCCCAAGCTGTGAAGCAGCACGATGTGGTGGGGAGAAGGAGAATGCTGGGCTGGGACTCTGCAGCCCCGAGTCCCCTGTGGGACCCTGAGCACATCATCTGACCTCTCAGAATCTGTTTCCCCATCTGTAAAATAGGAATAATGGCATGAGTCCATCTAGCCGCATGGAATTGTTGAGAATCCGCTGAGATAATGTACAGAAAAGGAATCTGTAGGCTATGTAACGCCATCGAGATGAAGTCTGAATCTCCTCCCATGCTCTGTTTTTTAAATTCAGGCTGTACACTCAAACCACTTTGGAGAACTTAAAAATATGACCAGCCCCACTTCCGGCGTTTTTCTTCCACTTGGTCTGGGTTGGTGCCAGGCCTTGGAAGTTTTCAAAGTGCTTAGGTAATTCTGCTGGGCAGGCTTGGCTGAGAACCGCAGACCTGACCGGTAGGAGGTGGGTCTGAGGGCCCATCCTGGCCTCGGCCTTCAGGGGGTCGGTCATAGGTCAGAGGAGATTGTCAGCTGTCTCCTCCTCACAGCAACTCTGCTTTCCCCTCTGCTTGCTTTCACCCTTCTCAGGGCTTCCCTGGAAGTTTTCTCATGCAAATGTCTATTCAGCCAAAGCCTGCTGGGTTTTGAAGTGCTAATGAGACAACTGCCTGAGAAGGTGGGCCTGTGGAGAACAAGAGCTATGATTTTTCTCAAAACCTATCATTTTAAATGATTTCGAAGCCTGTTAAATTAGACTGGTGAGATTAATCTTATAAAGCAGTAGCAGGGTAGATGTGCAGAAAGGATCGTTTTCACATGTTTTTTAATTCAGTCAAGATTAATAAAAGATCTTGTGTTTACCAACGGAGCTGGAGTTTAAATTTTTGAGTACAGAATTCATTAGCCTGTTTTAATGAAGAAACCCAGCTTCCTCGTCAGGGTGTCAGCTGAACTAGAGAGTACAGCTCGGTGCTGCTTTGAGTTGTAAACATCACAAGCCAAGAGGCGGAGGAAAGTCACATTTTACCTTGAGGCAGGGTTAACCCCACGCTTTGATCGTGCCACTGAGAATGTATGTTCTGTAATCAGAAGAGAGTGAATCCTTGACTTGATATTGTCATTCAGTGTGTGTCATTTCCACACCCAGGGATGATTCCTCTCTCAAAAATAAGGTGTATGACCCAGCAATTCCATTTCTGGGTATTATACCCAAAAGAAGAGAGCCAGAGTCTTGAAAAGATGTTTGCACACTCATGTCCATAGCAGCATGAGTCACAGCAGGCGAAAGGTGGAAGCAACCCAAGGTGTCCATCAGCGGATGAAGGATAAACACAATGGGGTCTGTCCTTGGGATGGAGTATTATTTGGCCTTAAAAAGGAAGCAAATTCTGGGACTTCCCTGGCGGTCCAGTGGTTCAGACTCCACGCTTCCACTGCAGGGATCACGTGTTTGATCCCTGGTCAGGGAACTCAGATCCCGCATGCCGCACGTCGTGGCCAGAAGAAAAAAAAGGGAAGCAAATTCTGACACATGCCGTAACATGGACAAACGCTGAAGACAGCATGCTAAGTGAAAAGCCAATCACAAAAGGACAAGTACTATATGATTCCACTTACTGGAGGTCCTTGGAGGAGTCAGATTCATAGACACAAAGTGGAACGGTGATTGCCGGGGGCTGGGGGTTATGAGGGGTTAGTGTGAGGTTGATAGCAGAGTTTCAGTTGGGAAGATGACAAAGTTCTGGAAGTGGATGGTGGTGACAGTTGCACAACATTGTCAGTGCCCTTAAGGCCACTGAGCTGAACACTTAAAAATGGTAAAGTTTGTTATATGTTTTACCACAACAAAAAAAATTGCAAGGAGAACAACAGTGAAAAAAATAGGTGTATCAGCAGGCCTTCTCTACCCTGGTTCAGGAGGGTCCTACCCTGGAGATGTTGGTGAACTCGTCAGTATTTTTGCCAGCCTGGCAACCACAGTGCTTTTTCTTCTTGCTCAAAGCTGTGGAAGGGAAGTAGCTGTTACTGAGATACATTTAGGGCAGCTTGCGAGGGAGACCTTGAAGGAACCCAGAACGTGATGGAGACAAACAGAAGGAAAGCCGCGACTGGTCCGTGGCATCCGTCACCAGCGAGGCACCTGGCGTTTTTCTAGGGCCCGTGAGTCCTTTGTGTCCACCAGCTGGTGTTCTCAGATATTGCAGTGTATGTGAAAATATGTCCAGTCCTGTGAGAAATGCTTTACATAGAACAACCTCAAAAGGTTTATTATTATCCCCATTTTAGAGATGACCGAAATGAGGACAGAGAGAATAGTTGTCCAGGGCACTTGGCTGGTAACAAGCATCAGAGGCAGGATTTAACCAGGATTCGGCCGCCTGGGATCAGTGTGGGTGAGTGCTGTGTGTCCCTCTTGTGTATGTGGTCTCTGTGGGTAGAATGAGTGCCCATGAATCAGCATGGGAAATTTTTGTACAGAATGATTTTCTTTTCTTTAGTTCAGAATGGAATGATGATTTCTCCCCCATGATTTCTGGTGAAAGCACCAACAACTATAGTATGTATTTCATACTGTACGCTATTTTAAAAATTTTTTTATTTATTTTTGGCTGTGGGCTTTCTCTAGCTGTGGCGAGCGGGGGCTACTCTTCGTTGCGGTGCGCGGGCTTCTCATTGCAGTGGCTTCTCTTGTTGCAGAGCACGGGCTCTAGGCGCGCGGGCTTCAGTAGTTGTGGCATGCGGGCTCAGTAGTTGTGGCTCGCGGGCTCTAGAGTGCAGGCTCGGTAGTTGTGGTGCACGGACTTAGTTGCTCCGCAGCATGTGGGATCCTCCCAGACCAGGGCTCGAACCCGTGTCCCCTGCATTGGCAGGTGGATTCTTTTTTTTTAATTATTATTTGTTTATTTATTCATTCTTGGCTGTGTTGGGTCTTCGTTTCTGTGCGAGGACTTTCTCCAGTTGTGGCAAGCGGGGCCACTCTTCATCGCGGTGCGCGGGCCTCTCACTGTCGTGGCCTCTCTTGTTGCGGAGCACAGGCTCCAGATGCGCAGGCTCAGTAGCTGTGGCTCACGGGCCTAGTTGCTCCGTGGCATGTGGGATCCTCCCAGACCAGGGCTCGAACCCGCATCCCCTGCATCGGCAGGCAGGTTCTCAACCACTGCGCCACCAGGGAAGCCCCGGCAGGTGGATTCTTAACCACTGAGTCACCAGGGAAGTGCCCATACTGTACGCTTTTTAAAAAATTAATATTCTATTTTAGGAGCAGCGTTTTCAGGTTTATAGAAAAATTGAGTGGGAAGTAGTTTCCATATTACCATCCCCCTCACACAGTTTTCTCCATTCTTAACATTTTGCATAGTATGGTACATCTGTTATAATTGAACCAATATTGATACATTATTATGAACTAAAGTTCATAGTTTGCATTAGGGGTTCATATTGTGTGTTGTATCATTCTGTGGGTTGTGACAGATGTACAGTAACATGTATCCATCATTGAGTATTTTCACTGCCCTGAAACTCCTCTGTGCTCCTATTCACCTCTCCCTCCCCTTAACCCCTGGAAGCTGCTGATCTTTTTATTGTTTCTATCATGTTGCCTTTCCTGGAAAGTCATAGAGTTGGTATCATAGTCGGGAGCCTTTTCAGATTGGCTTCTTTCACTCAGTGACATGCCTTTAAGCTTCCTCCTTGTCTTTTCATGGCTTGATAGCTCATTTCTTTTTATCCCTGAATAATAATCCATTGTCTGGATGGGCCACAGATTATCCGTTCACCTACCGAAGGACATTTTGGTTGATTCCAAGTCCTGTAGGCTTTTAAAAATTTTCGGCTTCCTACAGATTTTACCCTTGAAGTCCTGAGATGAGAAGGTCCATGAAAAATATTCTTTTTGCCCTATTGTCTTAGGGTCTGAATAATCCAGACTCTAGGGCTGTGTCGTCCCCTCGGGGAGCTGCAGACCCACGAGGCTGGGGACACTTGAGGTGTGGCTGGTCCGCATGGAGATGTGTGTGCTGTCTGTGAAAGATACTCATCAGATTCCAAAGACTTAGCGTAAACAAGAATGTGAAGTATCGTTAATAGGTTAACGTTGATTATGTATGGAAATGATAGTATTTTAGATATACTGGATTAAAGTACATTAACATTGTACCAGTTTCTTTTTATTTTTGAAGTGTGGCTACTAGAAAAATCTAAATTATCTGTGCGGCTCACATTATGTTTTTCGTTATGTTTCTATTGAGCAGGTCTGCTAGAAAAATAATGCTTGGCCTTGATCTACCATGCCCCTTTCAGAAAGTCATTCAGCTGATGTTTATTGGGCCCCTACTGTATGCCAAGCACTGTCAAAGCTGTTTCTTTCCCTTTCGGCTTCAGCTTCCTGTCTGTAAAATGGGAGTAAGTCGTTCCCCTCTGGTAGTGGGAACTCAGTAAGTCGCCCTTCCTCAGCTTCGGTCCCAGGGTGAGCTCGGCAGCTGTGAGGTCCCAGCCCAGCTTGCGGGCAGCTTTGCAGCCTCGAGGGCACTGGGGTGGGGGGCGGCAGCGGGGGGGGGCGGGATGGTTGCTCTAAACTTCCAGGAGCACTGTCTTCTCCGTTTACATTTCTTGACCTTTCCCTTTCTCAGCCAGCAGTCCCCGGGGAGGCTCGTTTTCTGAGGCGCCCACCTGGCCTCTTCCTGAGTTTTAATCCCAAGCTCCCGCTGAAAGCCCTAAAGCCAAATCTGAATTGTGGTCGCAGAATTATAACGCGGGACTTTCTGTACAAAGTGAAGGCCAATGCAGTTGCTGTAGCAGAAAGCTGAAGCTGCAAATGAGTCGTGGTTTCATGATCTGCAGCCTCATTTTTGTACCGGGAGGTCCCTTTTTCTGCCCCGGGGGTGGTATTTCTCTCAGTGGTCTTCCCAGTACCTTGAGAGACAAGATAGCAGTACCTAGAAACTTCTGGAGCCTGTTTACTGTTTCCGACTAAGGCCTTGACTGTAACCCACCGATTTGCTCACTAGCTGTATGCATTTTAAGGCGTTTTTGGAGACCGTGGACTCCGGGAATTTAGATTTGGCAGCCCCAGTCCTGGTTCCCAGGTGGTTTATGACTAAAGAGGTTATGTGGCCATACTAGAGGGTGTGATAAGATGCAGGGGCTGGAAAGGGAGCCCCAGGAAGGGTCACGGGCCCACCGGCTGTCGGTGATGTCACCCTGACGATGTCTGGGAAGCGCTATGGTCAGATTTCAATCTGAGATGAATTACTGCAGCGGGAGAGGCAGAGGAGGGGCAGGGGGGTGAAGTGCCTCCATCCCGCCTCTGCCTGGGTCACCGGCACTGCCCTTGGGCTGCGGTGCACCCCTGACCGCCTCTCCTTTGTGGCTCCTGTTAGATCTGTGGATGGCCCTTGGAGTCCTTCCTTCACAGAATGACCAGCCCAGGCCCAGCGAAGGGGCAGATGGGGCCTGTGGCTCGTGTCAAGGTGCCCTCGCTTGGTTCTCTGTTGAGGTTTGGTAGGTGCGGAAGGGGGTGTGGGCACTGTTTGTTTCAGGACCTTTTGTTGTTTATTGTTTATTGTTTTTTTGTTTTGTTTTGGCTGCACCACACGGCATGCGGGGTCTCAGTTCCCTGACCAGGGACTGAACCTGCGTGCCCTGCAGTGAAAGCGCAGAGTCCTAACCACTGGACCATGGGGGAAGTCCCTAGGAATGTTTTGTATTTTAGGGAGAAGGAAGCAGAGAACATACTTTCAGATGCAACTTTATCATTTGAGTAAAGTAGACCACTTGTTGGAAGGAAAGCATCGTGAAGACAAGAAGAGCTGGTTTTTAGGGACAGCCTTTCCCACTTGGGTAACAAGAACTTTCTTCCCTCCTGAATGTTATATTTGATGGGCCTTAGGTTAAGGGGGTAAACTGTTTAGAGGGAAAGGTAATCTATCTTACCAACAGGAACTATGATCATTTATTTGACTAAAACTATTTGTTAATTCAGCAACGTGTCCTAAATGAGAACCACCCTCAAAATTGAAGTACAAATAGCTTCTCAGTCTTCCCGTTTGACACCAGGTTTTCTTTGCTGGCGTCCGTCTGGGCACCCTTGCTGCTCAGTATTTGGGGCCCTGCTTCACAATAAGGCCGGGAAACCCGGGCGTGTGGAGTATCAGCTGCGTGCCTCACCAGCCTCCCAGGGACTTGGAGCCGGGTACGTTTGGGGGAAGATGCTTAATGAAAAGATGTTTTGTAATTTAGAAAGTTCCCACAGAGATAATTGAAGCCTAAATGGAAATATTAAAAAGCATAATCGTCACGTTATATAATGTTTAAACATCTTCCATTGTGAGTGGGGGGTCCATCCTGTACCTGGTGTGTGAAACGTGGAAAAGGCAAGCCTTTCTGCTGTCACTGGTAACTAACTGTCAAGGGGAAAGGAGGCCACGTATGCAACACTGAACTTATCATTGATTCAGTTCAGTATGAAAAATTCAGGATGAATGTAAGCAACTAATTTCTCTGAGTATCAAAGTTCAATACTGAGCAAATAGGAAAAGGGGTGCTGAGGTGACCGAATGAAAAGACAAGGGGGGCTGGACGTGGTACAGCATTACAGGCAGCTTCCGGGAAGGTCAAGAGTGTGACTGTGGCCCGAGAGGCCGGCTGGCTGTGATGGTGAGTGAGCCTGACCCCTGCTGGTGAGTGGCTACCAGATTGTGGATGTGAAGGAAGCAGGGTGTTGGTCCCTGAGGGGTCAAAGATCCTACCAGGCCACCTGCAGGTCTGTCCCCAAGGCCGAGGCCAAGCCTTACACCAGCTCTCGATGCCGCTGCAGGAATTCCGCGTGGGAAGGGAAATGGACCTGGCGGTTGATAGGTTTTTGGTTTCGACCATCCATCATTCCTGCCCTTTCCCAAACCAGGACTTCACTGCTTCCTCTCGCTGCCCTGCCCTCTGTTACCTCAGGGTTTCACGGAAATGAAAGGTGGTTCCTCCACAACAGCACATAAAGGTTGGAATTCCAGGTTACCTCGGAATTAGACACTTGACAGATTGATGCCAAGGTATGCCGTGTTTTGGAAAACTTCAGTGTGATGTTCATCTCAGAAATATTTGAAACTCTTCATATCTTAGAAACGACAGTCAGATGGGAAGAAGTCCAGAAGCTTGAGTTCTTGCCTTGACGGTGATATCAGCAGAGTCTTAGTGAGCCGCTGGACAGGGAAGGTGACAAGTGGTGACGTCACGGAGGACTCTTGTTTGTGTGTTTCTTGGAAAAAGTTATTGATAGAACATAAAAAGCACTAAACGTAAAGGAAAAGATTAACATATTGGACTGCATTAAGAAATAGAAAACCAGAGTCCCCGTCCCCTTTTTCGGTAGAGGTTAGCGTTTTCCCCACTGGGCTCTTGAGCTTATTCTAGGCGATGCCATTGGGTGCTGCAGGTGAGAAAGGAACCCACGGTTTAAGGAATGGGAATCTGGCTCTCACTCAGAAATGCCGTTTACGTGAGGGTATCAGAGACCAAGAAGGCTTGCGCTGCGGTAGCCTGATCATCTTTAACTCAGGCAGCCAACTGCGGTTGCCCAGGACGGCTCTTTGGAATAGCTTTTGGGGAGTTGATGACATAGGGATGTTTTTCAAATGAAATTTAAGAAATAGGCTTTGAGATACATAAGGAATTCCTTGTGGTACAAAACAACATTATAATCTCTTCATTTTGAGATGATTTAAAAATCATTTCCTTGTGTTCTGTTTTCTAAAGCTTACCAGTCAGGAAAAAGAATAACTTTGTATAAAGTGGCAGAATTGAGAACAAAGGCTTTCTTTTCATCTTTGGGCTTCTGCTTCTATATTCCTACAGGGATTGGGCAGGGATATTTAGGTGAAAGCTTGGGGTCTTTGGGAGTTTTTTCTGTGTACGTTTAAGGCCAACATTTTCATGTTAAAACTATGTCTTCAACTGCTGAGGGGGGGAGAGGGATGGTCTTTTTGATAAATGAGGCTGGGCCAATAGGATATCCCTATTAAAAAACATCTCACCCTCTGTTCCCACCCCCTACCAGGTCCCACCCTCCAGAAAACCCACTTCCAGGTAGATGGTAGATCTAACTGTAATTGTAAAAGAGTAAAGGTTCTAGAAAATGAAATGACAGAGGAGAATGTGTGTTTAAGCGGAAAGTAAAGAGCACCAACCAGAAAAAGGAAATGATTAACATATTGGACCACAGTAAAATGAAGAGTTTCTGTTAATTACAACATGGAGAAGGCTTCCCTGGTGGCCAGTGGTTAAGAATCCGCCTGCCAATGCAGGGGACACGGGTTCGAGCCCTGGTCTGGGAAGATCCCACATGCCGCGGAGCAACTAAGCCCGTGCACCACGACTACTGAGCCTGCGCTCTAGAGCCTGCGAGCCACAACTGCTGAGCCCACGTGCCACAACTACTGAAGCCCGCATGCCTAGAGCCCGTGCTCCACAACAAGAGAAGCCATCGCAATGAGAAGCCTGCGCACCGCAACAAAGAGTAGCCCCCGCTCGCCACAACTAGAGAAAGCCCGCGCGCAGCAACGAAGACCCAACGCAGCCAAAAATAAATAAATAAAATAAGTTTAAAAAAAAACAATTGAAATAATTGTTTTTTTTTAAAAAAAAAACAACATTGAGAGAATGAAAGGCAAGGTGGGAATCGGGGAAGATGTTGCTACACCTGTAACTACTGAAGGGCTTGTGTCCAGAATAAAAACTCCTGCAGATCAATAACAAAAAGAGGGACAATTCACTTACTGCCTGTTTAGGCAGTAAATCTGCACACTTTGTAAAAGAAGGTACAAATGCACAACAAACCTATGAAAAAGTACTTGACCTCGCTCACCAGGGGCACGCAATTTGAAACCGTAACAAGGTACCTGCACCTCTCATAAGAAAGAACAAAATAAGAAGGCCCGTAGTACTGGGTCGGTACCGCTGCTTTGGAAACCTGGTCAGTAGCCACCCTTATGACACAGCAATTCTGCTCCTAGGCGTCTACCCAGAAGAAGTACATACATACGTGTCCCGGAAGTCAGGTACAAAGTGGTCATGGCAGTGGTGTCCATAATGGCTTGAACCTGGAAACAACCCAGATGCTCCTTGCAAGTAGAACGGAGTTTATCGTGTGTGTAACCCTACAGTGGAATAGCGTGTAACGTCGAATGGAAAACCTGTTACGTGCTACAAAAATGTGATTCTCTCAGACATCATGTTGGGCTAAAGAATCCAGGCCCCAAGTTAGGTGTTGGTTGTGACTCCGTGTATACAAAGCGGAAAAAGAGGCAAAACTCATCAGTACTGCTTGCGGGGGAGGATGGCCGACTGGAAGAGGCCCTTGGGGTTCTGGACTATCCATTGGGCTATGGCTACACCAGGAGGGGGTTCATGGGATAATGCGTCAGGCTGTGCGTTCTAACGTGTGCACGTGGAAACTTTGTTATACATGATGAAAAGGAAGCTTGTTTTAGAGGTGCCCTCACACACCCAGGGGACCGTGCGGTTTGCAACAGTGTCTGTCCGGTGCCCGCGAAGCACAGGGAAGAGAAGGAAAGATGCGGAGGAGCCGAGAGCGAGATCGCAACGTTGCCAAGTCCCTCGTGGCTGGAGAGACTCTGCTTAGCTCTTGTTTTGGGCTCCCCCTCCATCCTTTACTACTTTGGGCAGTTTTCCTATTAAAATTCCATGTCGCGTCTTGATATAGCCACGCTTGTCTGGAGCTGAGTGCTTAGTTTAGACACTTCAACCCGAATGGTAAGGGTTAAATTTTCAGTGCAGATTGACAGCAGAATCCAGTGGGATAGACTATGGGGACAGGTCATCTGGCTGTTCTCTCTAGGTATCCACCCCACCAAGTTAGTGACGGTAAAGCCACATGAAGAAATCATGCCCCATCTCTGAGGTTGCTAGGAAGATAAAGCGAGGTAATATCTGTGCACACAATTTGCAGATTGTGACAGTGGAGTAATAAATCTGCTTGCATAATTCACACATCCAGGGAGCTGCTAATCACATCTGCATGTTTCTTAAATTTCCTTATTAAAGTCTGTAGACACATGAGGTGTGAAAACCAAAACACAGTTAAAAACAGTCAGCACGATGGAGGAATTTTGGAGAAATCTTCATGTGTAGAATTTTCTTGTTGCTAATCCCTGTCGTATTGCAGAATTGCACACACCTATTTCTATGTTTTCCTGTTATTAGTGGACCACAGTGGATGGCTGGATGTACAGGAGACGAGCTGGTTCAGGAAATGATGGGGTTTTTTCACCTGTATTTCTGGAGTAATTTTTGTTGGTGTATACAGATATGTTCAAATTTAATTGTTTGCCTGTTAACAAATCATTATGCCACATTAGGAATAAAGTTTCACACCATGTAATCGTTTTAACTCTTATCACCGATACTTGGAATGTTCTCCTTGATGGAAGAAAAAGCTCATTTGGAACCTGTAGTCAAATTTTTTAAGAAAGATTTATTTATTTTTGGCTGCGTCGGGTCTTAGTTGTGGTGCGCGGGCTTCTCTCTAGTTGTGGCGTGCGGGTTTTCTCTCTCTAGTTGTGGCGCGTGGGCTCCAGAGCGCGTGGGCTCTGTAGTTTGCGGCATAGTGGCTCTAGTTGAGGCGGGTGAGCTCAGTAGTTGTGGCGCACAGGCTTAGTTGCCCCGCGGCGTGTGGGATCTTAGTTCCCTGACCAGGGATTGAACCCACGTCCCCTGCATTGTAAGGTGGATTCTTTATCACTGGACCGCCAGGGAAGTCCCTAGTCAAATAAATTGATCAGGAGAGATATATCTGACTGAGGAGAAGAAAACCCATGGGTTAATCAACTTCATTTTAATTGAACAACCTTCCTAAGTGAGTTCTTTGGAAATTGTTGTTCTCGGAAAATCGACTATTCATCTAGACCAGTGGTTTTAAAATTGTTGTTTAGCAGCAGATGTATATTCTTGCAAATAAAAACCTTCCACTGAACCTCAATATATAGGACAGATGAACGGGAGGTCGCTGTGTTTGAAGGAGCACGTGGGGCGGATAGGTCTATTTTACTGAGATTTGGAAGGACCGTTGGGACGAGTAGAAAGCTGGGGAAACTATTACTCCGTGTTAGGACGTGAGGAACATTCCTTCCGTGTGCTGTGGCGTGTCATCCGTGTCACCGGGGAGTTGTCTGTTCAGCACACCGATGAAGGTGAAAGCTGATGGAATTCAATGACTGTGGTCCAGCCGTCCTGTGATCCTAGACAAAATTGGTTAAGCTCCTAATACCGCTAGGTGCTGATAGATTAAACCTCCAGTTGAATGTATACAGTTTCCAGAACAAATATTGTGCTTTGAAAAAAATTAATAACGACTTCAGGAAAATATCCAGCATGAATCAGCTTTCTTGAAATTCTAACCCGAAGTGTAACATCTCCTCTCCACCACATTGGAAAAGCTTTTGAGAACTGCTGGCGTGGGAGCTTTAAAAAGTACACGTTTGTTTTTATGAGTTTGGGGAAAAAAACTGTGTTCTGTCTGCAGAGGAACTTTTCCATGAATCTCTCAAGACATTTTATATAGGAACACTCATTCACAGCTTGAACCAACAGCATAGCTGGGAAATGAGAAAATGGTTAAAACACACACACGTGCAAACATTACGTCTCCCTCCAAGGTGAGCTCACCAGTTGTTGGTTGATGTAAGAACCCTGCCATCCGCAGCTTAGCCCACGCTTCTGAAATGCCCTTATGTTATAGACATGAAAGGTAAAGGAATTTTGAACCAGTAAACAGAGAACAACCTTAAAACTTCAGACTGTATATATTATACCTCCAAGAACTCCTGATCTCTTCTCATTCAGCTAAAATCAGGGATACTTAGGTCATTACTCTATTCAAACAGAAAGCAAAGCGCATTATCTATAATAAATACAGCCATCTTTTTTTCCTGTTTGAAAAGTGTCTGTGTTTTTAATTGTGCTCATTACAGACAATTCTAACAATGTCAAATATGAAGAATAAATAAAAAGTAACTCCAAATTCAGGGGATGGATTGTTAGAAAAATGTGTACAAGCATTTGTAACAAAACATAACACTCGGGCTTCCCTGGTGGCGCAGTGGTTGGGAATCTGCCTGCTAATGCAGGGGACACGGGTTCGAGCCCTGGTCTGGGAGGATCCCACGTGCCGCGGAGCGGCTGGGCCCGTGAGCCACAACTACTGAGCCTGCGCGTCTGGAGCCTGTGCCCCGCAACGGGAGGGGCCGCGACAGTGAAAGGCCCGCGCATCGCGATGAAGAGCGGTCCCCGCACCGCGATGAAGGGTGGCCCCCGCTTGCCGTAACCGGAGAAAGCCCTCGCACGAACCGAAGACCCAACACAGCCAAAAATAAATAAATAAATAAATAAAGTAGCTATAAAAAAAATAAAAAAAAAAAAAACAAAAAAAAAACATAACACTCCTCTTTGACTTTATGCTTTGCTGAGTAATATCTAGCCTCCTAAGTAGTATTTTTCATTACGGAGGGCCATATCCGCCCACCAGAATATATACCCGGCCCATAAAAGTATTCCACCTTCTCAGAAGATGAAATACCACTTGTAAATAAACATCTAGAAAAATGGACTCGAGGGTAAGAAAACAATGTGAAATAAGACCCTACTTATTAATGAAATCATAGCGCCCTGGATTGATAAGGGAGATGAAATACACATCTCATCTTGTCTGTGGCCTGTGAGTTCATAGGGTCTTTTTGGAAATGAATTTGGCAAGATGTATCTATAAGCTTTACTATTTATAACCTTGACCTAGACTTCTGTGTTGATTGACCTGAAGAAGGAATCCATATTTTAAAAGCTATTTTATGAAATGCTCTTCCCAGTTGAGCGATGGTGCAGTTGGCTGTCCGTATCCGAGGGCACGGAACTCGGGGACCCTCCGGGCCTTGAGCATCTGTGGATTTTGGCGTCTGCAGGGGATCCTGGCACAGCCCCCGTGGGTACCAGGGGATGACGGTCACACCATACAGAGGGACAACATCAGTTAGACTTGCGTGCAGACGGCTGTCCACCTGCTCTGTGCCTCGGCAGGTTACTGAACCTCTGAGCCTCTAAGTCTGTAAATGGGAATGACAATAATCTCTCCCTCTGAGTGTTTTCGTGAGGATTAAAATGAAATTTTAATGTGCAGAGCACTTAGAACCTTGTCCAGCACATAGAAAACACGCAGTAAACATGGACTGTTATCACTTTATATATGGTTGTGAGTGTGAAATGAAGTAACGCTTGAGGACAGTGTCTGGCTAGAGTAAACAAGCCCTCTGCGTCAGGGTTAGTGTTACCATTCGTCCACAAAGTTAGACCCACCTCATCATCCGATAACTGGAGGAGAAGCAAAGTAATTATAGTGGTTCCAAATGGTGGCTTGCAAGATTCTCACAACATAGAAAATCAGTTACAACCCATGTTAACATCAGCATACCAGTTTTATGTGCGCCGTTGTTGTACCTAAATAAAGGATATATGCATCAGAAGATGAACTAGAATTCATTCCCCAGTTACAGTACCAGCTTCTATGGTGATTGACAAGGCATGAAGCAGCTTGGATTCTGGCCTTATGAAATTAATTTAAAGCATGAGAGAGACTTAACCCCCTACTTATAGATATCATTATGATGAAGGAAGAGCTTGAATCATTCCGGACCAGTCTGTAATTTGAAGTAAATGCCTTTTGAAGTGCCAAAGCCCATGGCTCTTTACTTCGGCATGTAATTTGCTTCCTGTTGATTTTTGCAAGGTGCTTGAGGACTTTTTTCGTGCTGAAATTTCATTTCTGCTGTTCACAGGACAAGAGAAATGTGGTATCCATGTACAACTTGACCAGGCTTGAAATCTCATTTTATTTGACTGCTGAACTCGCGTGTATAAATGAGCAGATTAGGGCTTCAAGAGGGAAGGCAGGAGGGCGGCGCTTGGCTCCTGGGCCTGGAGCCCCTGTATGAAGGGTGTAGGGAGGCTTCGTGGGCTCTCGTTTCTCCCTTCTCAAACCCAGGAGTCGTTCCTCTGTAGAAGGGCAGTGCTCTTCTGATCTTAACAGTCTGTGGTCAGAGGGTTTAAAAGATGGTGAAGTAGACAGACCCCTGGGTCCGGAGCACTTGGCCGTCAGAGCCCCAGAGACGGCGATTACTTCTGCATCCCTCAGAGCAGTCCTCGGGGCCTTTGTTTCTGCTTCTGAGCTGCCCTCCTGGTTGTGACCTCAGAAGTGAAGCTCCTTTTCCAGAGGAGAGTAAAAGCAGGACCTGGCCTGGGCAGGAGGCTCTCTGGGCGGCAGGGGGGCGGGGCCTCATCGCACCCAGATGCCGGCCGGCATCCCCCTCGCTCACCCCACCCTCAGCCTCCGTCTGCAGGAACTGGGGCTGCCCATCCTGGGTCTGCTTTGGACCGGGGCCCGGCAGGCCTGCAGCTCCAGCTCCCGTACAGCTTTGAGTTTCTGCTCCGTTTCTCACCCACAGAGATGTTTATTTTCTAGGGGAGTAGACTATCTTTTCAAATTACCTTTTTTCCCCTGTATTTCTTTTCATGTGTGTGTCCATGTATTCGGAGCTGAAGGAGGGGGGTGTCATGGGTGCAGATGCAGGTGGCAGGGCGTGGGAGCTGCTCCTGGCGGGTCCCCTGGTGCCGCGTGAGTCATCATTCTTGATCCTGAGAGCTCACTTCTTAGCCTGCCGCCCCACCGCCCCACCGCCCCTCGTGAGCTGCCAGCTCCCTCCAACCCCTGGTCCGAGGCGTCGCCCAGCCCCGAATGCAGGACTGGTGTCCTGTGCCCCCCAGCCCGGCTAGCTCTTCCTTTAACCTTTCCCCTCCACTTCCCCTTGTTACCTGGGAAATGCCAGGCTCCAAAACTGCTTGTCTTTGCATCTGTGAGGGAGGAAGGGACCGAATTTTTTAAAAAGTAAAAAACAATCCAACATTCATTGTCTCCCTTTGGTATTTGCTGTTCATCTTACCCCAGAGTCAGGGTACCCCGCCCCCCAGGTCAGCACTCCTGGAAACCTCCCCACCTCTGGCAGGTGGAGCCCTGTGGACCAGCCGGGGCTCCCACCTGCCAGGTCCACGTCCAGTGGGGTGTCAGATCCTTGGAGGAGGACAGAGTGGAAGAGGAGTTTAGCATGGAGGGGTCTGTGTCTGTTTATCATCTTAAAATGATGACGATCCAGGAAACGCACCTCCTGGGTAAGGTGGACTCAGCCGCCGTTCAGCCGCCGGGTCAGCAGGACAAAACGTCCGTGAGGCCACACGCACGTGGGGTTGGGCTGGTTTGCACACTGTCCCTTCCTCCGAGTGGTGTATAACTATGAGGAAGAAAATGCGTGAAATTGATTTCCTTCTACAGAAGTGGCCCCGTCTGTGAGCCACCAAGTTCCAGGCCTTGTACATCTTTTATTTTAAATCCGGCCCCCCCTCTCCATCCGAGGGGGTTGGCTCGTGTGCTCGTCCAGATCTGTGAGAGTCTCCTAACTGAGCCCAGTCTCCCCCGGTCCCCAGGGAGTCATGCCAACAGTTCGGGGAGTGACCTGATTGAGTCTGCATGTTTAAGGGGCCAGTTTACTTGCTTGGTAGGCGGAGGGCTGAAGGGGAAGCAAGGAGAAATCACATGCTGCTGATCCTAGTTTAGGTAGAAAGGAGGGTGGGGTTTCCCTCCTCCCTTCGGCTAGTCCCTTCATACCTGCCCGTCACAGCCCAGGGCAGGTCACTCTCTTTATGTGGGTCTCCGTCCTCTAAGCGGGAGTTCCTTGGTCACCCTGGGGAGACCAGCATCTCTCAGGGTCCCTCACCCAGTGGGCACTCAGTAAATAGGTTAAAGGAATAGAGGGAAAATGCATTTACAAAGCTAAGCAGTCAGGTCTCTTACTGTGTAGTTGGGTTTCTCAAGTTCACCTTAGAAACTCTGATGTGACTTCTGTGCTGTAACCTCCTGTGGCTTTGACGAAGGTTCTCTCCTCGGCCAAAGTTTGGTCATCCCCTGAGCTCTCTCCTCAGCGAGGCCCTGACTCCTGGGCTCCTGGCTTCGTCTCTGCATTGTCAGGTCTTAGCAAGAATCCTGATGAGTCAACTTAGCTGGAAGCGCCCCCCACCTCCCCGCCGGAATCTGATCCCCTCGAGGGCTGATGGAAGCCCTCCCCCTGGAATCTGATCCCCTCGAGGGCTGATGGAGGCCCTCCCTCCGGAGTCTGATCCCCTCGAGGGCTGATGGAGGCCCTCCCCCTGGAATCTGATCCCCTCGAGGGCTGATGGAGGCCCTCCCCCTGGAGTCTGATCCCCTCGAGGGCTGATGGAAGCCATCATCCCCCACCACCCCTGGTGACGTCTGGTCCCCCTGGCCCACCTTCAGCAAGAATCCTGTTAGGTTGGTTTAGCCAGAATCCCCTCCCCTCATCCTTGATGTTTCTTCCTGGTCGTTTTCCATCCACTGACCCCCACCTGCTCCTCGGCTGTAAGGTCCCCTTTGCCTTGTTGTCCAGAGTGGAGCCCGGTCTCCCCCCCGCCCGCACCTACTTCAATAGCCCCCAGGAATAGTCTGCCTTACAAGCCGTACCAGTTCTTCAGCAGCATCATGAGTAACTCTAAGCTTATACCCGAAGTAAAGTCAGTTCCTCGTGGGGTACCCAGGGTCTGTTCTTAAAGCTAAAATTTCCGTTCCCTTAATGGGCGAGTGGGCAGGACTCCTGTGGCCTCAGATTCTTGAGCAGTCTGTCTGCACCGGCCTGCTGGCGCCCTGCGTTCCCGCTCACATCGCCAGCCCCGGGCCGTGCTGCGCTCCGAAGCCGGCGGGGTTCGGCCCCGGGTCGGGGAGGGACCAGATGGGGTGGGAAAAGGCTTACCCTCCCAGCTCTCCCGGTGGGCCTTCGCGCCCCCGCCGCCCGGCGGGAGACCACGGGGCAGTGTTCGGGCTCGGACCCCCAGGGCTCCCTGCATTCTTGGCCCTTCAGAGGCCTAAGAACAAGCACGTCAGCTTCTGCAGAGCCAAGTATAAGAGGCCCCCCACTTATATATATATATAAGCCTTTATGATATTCAAGCCCACGCATTTCGTATAAAGTGCAATTTCAGCGTGCAGCTCAGTGGGTTTTCACCCCGAACCCGCCCGTGTAACCTGCACCCAGGACACCCCAGCACGCGGCACCCCTCCCTCCGCCCTCGGCCCCCCCAGGAAGGTGACGGCTCTCGTTGCCTGACAGCCTGGTTTAGCTCTGCCTGTGTTTGCACTTTATACCAATGGGCTCATACAGTGTGTAGGAGGGCGTATGGCTCGGATGAAATTGGGGGGTTTAAGGAGTTTTTTCTCTAATCCTCAGTTTGTCACATGTTCCTAGAAACAATAGAAGGGAATGGAAAGTCCGTCTATTAGAGGGTTGAACACGCTTGGTACAAGCCACCCGCTAGAACTCACAGAACTTAGTGATGATATGACTCTGCTGCTGGCAGATTGGTTTATTAGTCCTTCACTGCCTTGTGTATCCTATCACCAGAGAAGGGGTACTTCTTTGAAATAGACTGTCTAGATCGGCGGCCGGGGCACTTCCTCCGCAAAGGGCCAGACCGTAAACATTCTCGGCTCTGTGGGCCAGACGGTCTCCGCCGCCGCTGAGGCAGAAGTGGCCACAGACAAGGCTCACGTGTGTGGCCCTTGTCCAAGCAGCGCAATTTATGGGCCCTGAAATGTGAAGTTCACGTGATGGTCGCTTGTCACAGAACATCATCCCACCTTTTGCTTTTCCTTAACCGTATCTGAGACGGGATCGCTCTGAAGCTTTGAAATGTTTATCTGCCTTCTCGGAGCAAGCAGACAACGTCCTCTTGGTAAGCTTGGGCGACGTGGTGCAGGAACCAGGCCCGTCCTCTCACCGTGTCTCCCTGGATGAGTTACTTCTCTGGTGTGTCTCCTCCTCTGTGGCGTGAGGACAGTAGTCAGGGAGGACGTCCAGCTGGTCACACCGGCTGTGCCAGGTGTTCAGGGGCAGAATCCAGGCCGACTGACTGTGGAGAACCAGCGCCCAGGTGGGCCGGTTAATACTTTGGATGTCGCCCTCGATGCTGGGTGCACCCTACAGAGGTCTTCTGTGTACCTTCCCCAGCCTTTGCCTGGTAGATAGTCATTGCTCTTATTAAAACTAGAGTCAGAGGAGAGAATCCCTACCTGAGACCCCCAAGCTGGTCCCTTAAGAACGAGAGCTTTGTGGAATGTGCAGGTTAAGTGCATGGACTTTGGGGCAAAGCAGCGTGATGGAGTCCCAGCTCTGCCACCTAGAAGACGTGTGTCTCGGGCTGTGTCACTCACCTCTCTGTTCCTTGGTTTCCTCATCTGTAAAATGGGGGAAAATAGAATCTACCGCATAGCGCTGCTTTGAGGATTAGATGAGTGAATACGTGTTAGAACATTTCAGACAGTCCAGGCACAGAGGGAGCCCTGTGTGTTTGCTATCATTATTTTTTGTTTTCAAGTAGTGAATACATTATTGCTGGGCTCTGATGCCTAGTAAAGATAACTGAGGTTCCCAGATGTATGACTGCTGGATAAGTTACATATCAGATGACAGATTAGGTGACGGATTGGGGAATATCTCATGAGCATTGCTTTATGATTTGATGATTTCCTATCCTATCTCATTGTTTTATTTATTTATTTATTTATAATTTTATTGGAGTGTAGTTGATTTACAATATTGTGTTAGTTTCAGGTGTACAGCAAAGTGAATCACTTATACATATATATATACGTATATACCTATTCATTCTTTTTCAGATTCTTTTCCCATATAGGTTATTACAAGGTACTGAGTAGAGTTCCCTGTGCTATAGAGTAGAGCCTTGTTGGTTATTTTATATCTAGTAGTGTGTGTATGTTAATCCCAGACTCCTAATTTATCCCCCCACCCCGGCCACGTTTCCCCTTTGGTAACCATAAGTTTGTTTTTGAAATCTGTGTGTTTCTGTTTTGTAAATGAGTTCATTTATATCATTTTTAAAAATTAGATTCCACATATGAGTGACATTGTTTTATTTTTAATAGCTCCAGGCATCTAATCCTGAACTGATCTTTTTCTGTTTGGGGACTGATAAACACACCAAAATGCAAGGGCTAAGAATGGGTGATCGAGTTTTAAGCACTGGCAAAATGAATATACTCCTGTGAGACTTGAAGTGGCTTCCTGAAGGAAGTCACAGTTAATGGTTAGTTTCCTTTGGGGAAACATTCTTCAAGAATTATAGCCCTGGTCTTGCATATCCTTGATGGAAATCGAACAGCTCCTGGGTTAATGTTTAGTTAAATGAGCCAAAAAAAAAAAAAATCACTTTCCCTGGTTAGGAGCAGAGGAAAATTATTTTAATTGAGAGATTTTTCTTTAAAATGAGAAATAATTCTGTTAAGGTGGTAAGATTATGGGTGATGAGTATTTTTCTTTTTTTTTTTTTTTTTAAAGATGGATTTGCCTTTTGGAAAGGGAAGGGGAAAAAAGCCCAAAGCTATTATAGTCTCTCTCCAAAATAAATTATCTTTATTGCAACACTAAGATTGCAGAGGTGTGTGTCATAGACCCACAGCCTAAAGCCTCAAGAATATTCTAAGAAGCTGGTGATACATATTCTAAGAGTGCTGGCATTTCACGCTGTTAATTTCTCTGGTTGATCTTGGTTTGCGTTCAAAGCCGAAGTCGGTTGGGTGGGCAGAAAGGGAAAAAACATCACGTTTGGGCACCAGTTCCGCGTCCCTCAACTCTCCTCTCCTCCCCTCTGCGTTTTCCTGTCCCCACTTGGTTCTGGCTTGGCGTCAAGCAAATCTGCAAGGTGAACTGGTGATCGGTTTCCTAGGATGGCTGTAACAAATTACCGCAAACTGGGTAACTTAAAAAAGAACAGAAGTTCATTCTCTTACAGTTCTGGAGGCCGGAAGTCCAAAATCAAGGTGTCAGCAGGGCCAGGCTCCCTGCAGAGGCTCTAGGGGGCACCGTTCCTTCCCCCTTGTAACTCTCGGTGTTACGATGCTTGTTGAGCATCACTCCGGTCTCTGCCTCTGTCCTCACAAGACCTTCTCTCCTGTGTCTCTGCCAGATCTTCCTCTTCTTTCTGAGAACACCCATCATCAGATTTAGGGCCACTGAGAGATCCTTAATGACGTCTGCCAAGACCTTATTTCCAAAGAAGGTCACGGTCCTGGATGCTGGAGGTGAGGATTCAGACTGACCTTTGAAAAAGTTTGAGAGCCAGTTTCCCCGTTCACCAGCCTTGAGGGCTTAACATCTCCCAGCCTTGGCTCTTTTCTCGTGGAAAACGGGGATGGTGGTATTTACCCTGCTGGGTCCCGAGCAGCACATGGGAGCGTGTGAAAACAGGGGGCAGAGCACGGAACTCACGGCAGGAACTCAGCAAATGTGCTGGAATCTGGACTCGGACTCTCCTTGACCTCGTGAGCTTTCTTGTCCTCAAGCGGATTATGTTTGACACCTAATCTGTTGGGTGAATCCAGACAAGTGGGGGGAGCCGATCTCTCTAGATGACGCAGGTTGTTAAGATTCAGTGAATTAATGCAAAGAGTTTACATGGGTACCTGGCCCTGCACTTGTGGCTGGCTGCTGTAGCACCATGACCCTGTTGATCTGAATCGGCAGAGGAGGCTTCCAGGAGCCCCTGGAGATCAACCCTGAACCCACCGCAGGGTCCACAGTGCAAGTGGCTCCCACTGGCCTGTCCTAGCTTTGGGGCTCCTTTAGCCCAGGACTCAGTATCTACTTGGCCTCAAAAAATGCTCTTGGTTTAAAAAACTTTTTTTTTCACTCCAGGTGTTGAGGTAATGAGTGGGATTAGCATCACCTCCCCCGTCACATCTTTAGCTGATGCGATGAGAGGGGAGTCCCAGCAGTGTTCCCTGCAGAAGACACAGGGCGTGCGGAATTCATCGTCCCTCGTATCAGAAAAATGGGCTCCTCCGCCCTTTCCACCCTGGACCAGTAACTGGTCCCTTTAGGACTTAGTTTAAAAGAAGCCCATCCACGTTTGTGGCCTGAGGTTGTGCCCTTACTGGAGATTGTTGCTGCTGTGTGATGCGGACGTCAGGATACGGCTTTCAGCTTGAAAGGATCTTTAGTAAGTTCCTCTGGCGGCTCGCTCCCCAGTGACTCCGTGTTTCGATGCACCTGGAGCTGTGTGTGCCTGGTGACAGTTAACGCTCGTCCGTTGATGCGTAGTACCCGCGGCGTAATGACGTGTGAAGGAGACCCCGTCCCTGCCTGCAGTCGTGGGCCTGGAGCCATCGGGACCCCAGGTGGACACACAGTCGCGGTTGAGGGTGTGGGCGCAGCAGAGGTGACAGCGAAGGGCCTTTTTAGCCTCACCGCCGCCACGTTGTTCAGACGTTGTCATCGCGAGTGGTCTCTGCAGGTCTGCTCGGCAGTTGGGGTTCCATCCTCTTGGGGTAGGAAAGGAGCGAAACGCTGGACTGGAATCGCGGAAGTTGAACGTGACGGGACATTTCCTTAGTGTCACTGCGGCCGTATCTCTCCCCGCGTTTCCAGTCCTGTGGGAGTGTCTGTCTCAGGGAATTCTCTTGCGTCAGATTTTATGTTCTTGCACCTCCTCCTTCCTCCCTCCTCCTTCCTCCTTCCTCCCAAGGTCATCACTGTTACGAGGTGGATGTGCGTCATTGTCACATTTTCAACACGGGTATAAGTGTCTGTCTAGCTAGTTGTCTAACATCATTGTGTGTTTTCAGTGTTGCATCTGTTGTTTTACAGGATACACCGTTCTTTTATAATGTGTATTCTCTTTGTTCCAAAGTTACAGATTTGAGGTTCATCGCCATTGTTTCACGGAGATCTAGTCCCTTCACTTCCCTTGTTACACAGCGGCAACAATTTATCTGTTGCCCTGCTGGGATTCAGCTGGGTTGCTTCTGCCTTCCTGCTCTTTCATTTTTTTATTTGCTTCATTAATTAATCTGGCTGTGCCGGGTGTTAGTTGCAGCACGCGGGATCTAGTTCCCGGACCAGGGATCAAACCCGGACCCCCTGCATTGGGAGCGCGGGGTCTTAACCACTAGGCCACCAGGGAAGTCCCCTTTCCTGCTCTTTTAAACAGAGCTGCAGTGTGCACTCTTCCACTCAGCTTGCACACACCTGTGAGAATTCCCCAGGTCTGGGCACACTTAGAGGGGAACTGCTGGTCCAAAGGTGGACTTGTCTTGTACTGGGTGTTTGGCGACTTGCTTTCCAAAATACCTGAACCGATTTGCCTTTCTGCAGAGGTGCTGGAGGGTTCTGTTGCCTCAGGTCCCTACCAGTGAGTGCTTTTATCAGATTGAACAAACAGTTTCAACCTGACAGGTGTGAAGTGGCAGGCATTTGCCTCTCTGTGATTGCTGGAAAGGTTAAGTACTTTTTCATATATTTGTTATATGAAGTATAATATCCTTGGCATATTTTTTTCTCTGACTCTTAGGGATGTGGGAGAGAGGTGGCTCTTTTCTCATTGATTGTTAGAAACGCTACATATTTTAGATACTCATTTCTTGTTACGAGTCACAAGTGTCTTCTCCTGGTCTGTGACCTTTTAGCTAAAATATTTTTATGAAAGAAAAAGAAGAAATGGGCAAGAGTGATAACAGCTTTAAGAGAAGCATCTGTAAAAGGGTCTATTTATTCTGCTTCTGAGACTACAACTGACCCTTGAACAACACAAGTTTGAACTGTGTGGGTCCGCTTAAACGCGAATATTTTTCAACAGCAAGTGCTACAGTACGTACTGCACGATCCGTGGCTGGTTAAGTCCTCGAATACGGGGGAGCCGGGGATGAGGGCTGACTGTAAGTTACACGTGGACTTCCGGTGCCCCAAACGCCCTGCGTTGGCCAAGGTCAGCTGTGGTTTGTGATGCGCTAATGAGCTAATGGATCGTGGCAGTTCTTATTTGTTGAGATGGTGTTAGGACAGGGCTTTCACACATGCTTTTTTCTTTCTGAGTCTCTGTTTTGCCTCCTTAAAGCATCACCTTTAGGAACATGCATTTGTTCCTGGTGGGTCTCCAGGCTCAGTTGTTTGAGGCTTCAGTAGTGAGTTGCTGCTGCCATCACCCTTGCCCAGGAGATCACCACCTCCCACTTGCAGGTCAGAGTGTCCTGTGACCTCTGTAAGGGTTAGACTCGCCTGCGAACACCCACCAGCGTACGGTGATTAGCTGCCATTCTCCCAAAGTGGAGAGATGCTTTCGCTAATACAGAAGCAATCTGTGTTCATCACACACCCCACCAAAAGCATAGTTCTACCCACCAGGGGACGCCTACTGTAAGTACTGTGGCATGTGTCCTGCAGAGTCACACGTGTGCGGCTGTGTACCATGTAACAGCAGAAGCGAGTGTGAAGTACGTGTTGTTTTAGGTTGTTCCCTGTTCACTTAATAAGTATCTTGGAAATCTCTTCCCTGGCTAATGGATATAGTCCTACAGTGTCAGCTCTAATGGCCGCATAGGTTTCCTTTGCATCTTGAAGATTTGGAAAGATTCCTTATTATTAGATACATTGGTGCTTTCCTTTTTTTTTTTTTTTTAAAGCAGCCTTGACGTGAACATGGATATTTGTGAATATCTTTAACTACTTCCTTGTGGGGGAAAAAAAAAAAATCCAAGCCTGGAATTACTGGATCAAAGCCCTGCTCATTTCTCAGACTTTGGAGTACAGCCCCAAATTGTTCCTGTGCCAGGCGCGTCCTGTGAATCGGGGACAGGGAGGTGGCTGAGGTCCTGGGTCTCGGGTCCTCCTCTGGGCGCAGAGGCAGCCAACGCCAGACACAGGGGGGCTGCCCCCGGGGGCAGGAGGCCGGTCTTCAGCTCAGGGAGGTGGGCAGGACAGAGGCTCCCTTGGGATGGTCCGTGTAGCTCCCCTCACCACACATGGTCTTCTGTGTAAACCACGTACAGCGCTGACTGTGACAAAAGGTGCAGCCCCACCTGTGCTTGACGTGAGTCGCATGTCAAGCACACGCGACCCCTGTCCATCCGGAGTAATAAGATACCAGCCTCACCTGCCTCACAGACGTCGGATTCAAGCCACAGGGTGGGTGGAAAAGTGGTTTGCGGACGGTCAGGTTCTGTTACAAATGTTGTATAAACGGCATCACTGATGCTGTGCTCGGGTGCGCACAAGGGCGTCCGATGAGTCACAGCCCCCAGAGGACGTTACAGAGGATGGTGGTCCAGGAACGAGAGTCTCCCGACGAGCAGGGGCAGGGGCAGCCATGAGACACCCCCTGGGGTTTAGGTCCATCCTCCGCCGAGCGCAGCGGGGCGAGCACAGCTCTGCCGTCACACAGCCCAGGTTCGAATCCCCGCCTGGCCACGACCAGCTCTGCGACGTCGGCCCAGTGACCTCACCTCCCTGTGCTGAGTTCCTGCGTCTGTGAAATCTAGATGCTTCCAGGGTCCTTGTGAGAATCAGGGAACAAGGCCTATAAAGTGCTTAACCCAGGATCTGTGGCTCAATTTGTACAGGCTTTTATTATTCTTTTTTTTTCATCTTGTTAATCCTTATAGGGAGACTGTTAGAACAGGAAAAAAAAAAAAATTTATTCCCTAGCAGTTTCAAAGCAGCCTAAAATCAAATTCTACTTTTAAGATTCAGTTTTCATTCATCATTCTGGAACTTTCTAAATAGCTCCTTCCTAGTAAAAAGTGCCCACTTTGGGGATTTAATTATGGGCCATGAGGACTTGCTTTCTCTAAGGTTTGAAGAAAGATCTGGTTTGCTCTACAGGGAAATGAGTAGAGGCTCCATCTTTTGGCAGCCTCACGGGGGCCCTGAGGGGCCCCTGTCCAGGGCTCCCTTCCAGGTTGGCTGGCGCTGGGCCACGGCTGGTTCTTCAGGGAACAGGGTCTTTCTCTGTAACTCTGAGCACGTCAGCGAGAGAGCTGTCATCTCTGACAAACGTGTTTTGTTTTTGTTTTTGTTTTTTTAATTGTCGCTGAAACATCAGTTGCCTTTTCTGAGTTTACCTTTGTGCACCCAGAGGTCACAGAATGTCGTGGTTTGAGGGTGACTGGTCCTAGATTTGGGGGTTTCGTGGTCTAGCAAACAATTTTTTAATGGATGGGATGAGCATTAGAGTGGTCAACTTTTAATTTTTTTTTTTTAAAGTGAGGTTATTAGTAAAAGTTACTATCAGCTACACCACCATTTTGTCAAAGAAAGCTCTTTTAACACCACCTGCCTACAAAGGAAAAAAAAGGGGGCGGTGAGAGGGGAGAAAGGACTTACGCTGAGAATGTTTCTAAAGATTTTGCATCAGTTAGTTTCATGAAAATCTTCCTCTTCTGTTATTTTTTCTCTTGTGCATCCAAGGAATCAAGAGATTGCATCCACACAAAGGAAAGGAGATCAGATGACTTGGTCAGGGTCAAGTAGCAAATCATTCTCGGGCAAGACTGGACCACGGTCCTTCTGAAGCTCCCTCCAAGCCTTCTGGGCTGCTGGTCACTGAGCTATGTAAACTGACTCTGGTCCTTATATTCATCTGACTCATGAATTGTGATTTGTTTTGTAAATTGTTCGTAACCAAAGAACACTGTAAATAAAGAAGCGTGTATTCAGTGCTTAAATGCCTGATCCTGGGGATGAGTCTGGGCGAACGCCAAGCAGCTGCATTGAAGAGATACCAGCTCCCAGTGGCTGAGCTGAGAGGAAAGTCTGTTTTTCCCGTTATGCAGCAGTCCTGAGGCTGGTGGGCAGCTCTCTCCTCGTGGTCACTCAGGCACCTGAGTTTCTGCCATCATGATGCTCTGTCCGTCGGCTGGGATGCTTTCCTCGTTCGCGTGGTTGAAGCTGGTTTGCATGGAAGTGGGGAGGGGAGGATGGGGCACTTCAGCGTGATGTATTGAAGGCGAGACCCAGAGGAGTCGGCTCCGGCCTAAACCAGTAACACAGCTACATCGGGCTGCAGGGGAGGCCGGCATAGGTCATCCCAGCTGAGCAGCCAGTGAAAACTTTGGGGGTGAAGTGGGGAGGGGTTTCCATCACTGGAAGAAGAGGAGGTTGGGTCCTGGGGGGGTCAAAGAGCAGTCGTGGTTATAGACGTGAAGATGTTTTTGGTCCTTATCCTTTTTCTCTCTAACAAAATGGGAAAGAACGTTCCTGCCGGGGCTTCCCTGGTGGCGCAGTGGTTAAGAATTCGCCTGCCACGGCAGGGGACACGGGTTCCAGCCCTGGTCCGGGAAGATCCCACATGCCGCGGAGCAGCTAAGCCCGTGCGCCACAACTACTGAGCCTGTGCTCTAGGGCCGGTGAGCCACAACTACTGAGCCCACGTGCCACACTACTGAAGCCCGTGTGCTGCAACTACTGAAACCCACGCGCAGCAACAAAGGCCCAACGCAGCCAAAAATAAAAACAAGAAAAAGAAAGTTTCTGCCTCTCGAGCTCCTTCGTTTTCAGTCCACCTTACTCAACACTCCCGTATGTTGGAAGGCAGATGCCCAGGAAGGCGTGGTTGATGTGAGGGCTAGTCTGCCCCATCTCACTTAGTACCCCCAGAGGTCTGGTGTGAGGGAGGGTTGTACGTCTTTGCCCCTTTCCCCAAACACGAGTCGCCTAATTAGAGTATTTCATGGGGAGATCCAAGTGCCCAAACCTGATGATGTCACCCGGTGTTAAAGGTGACGCCCGTCCTGGCAAGTGCTAGTAGGGTGGGATGGTCTGAGGACTGCAGGCTTTAGACCTGTGTTTACCAGCACTCAGCTCCTGCTTGATGACGTGTGACAGAATGGACAAAGCTGTAGATTTCTCTCCCAGATGGCTTCCTTATTTTTAGTTTGGCAAGAAATTGCTGGAATCTATTTCTTCACGCCGATGGTCTGAGTGCCTTGAGCGAAGGGCAGACCCAGGCACCCCAGGAAAGAGATGTTACTTAGTGTGTTACCGCCCAACACGTTCAGGGAAATCACAGGCAGAGGATGTTTGTTCATAACTTGTGTTTTCTTTTTCCTTTGGCACATTTACAGTGAAGTCCCCCAAATCCAAAAGAACAGTCTCCTGGTTCCAGGGGGAAATAATTAAATTAGAGATTAGATCGGAACCCTGCCCCTCTCCTCTGCAGAGAACCTTGGACATCCTACACTCCCCTCAAAATCACATCATCCTGAGCAGGGCCCTGGAATTGCTGGCGACTCGGGCACCTGCTTTCCAAGATGAAGGACCAAGATGGAGACCCTTCTAAGCACACTGACCGCAGGAATTCACATCTGTATTAGTTTCCTGGGGCTCCTGTGACAAATGACCGCAGTGCAGTGGCTGAGAACAGTAGAGATGTGTTCTCTCAAAGTTCCCGAGGCCAAACGTCCAAAATCCAGGTGTTGGCAGAGTTGGGTCCCTTCATGCCGTCACTCTCTCCGGATGGTGGCTGGCCGTCCTTGGCGTTTCCTGATTTGTAGAGACGTCCCTCCAGGCTCTACCTCTGACTTTATAAGGCTTTCTTCCCTATGTCTCTGCATCTCAAACCTCCCTCTCCTTTTTCTTATAAAGAGTTCAGTCGCTGGTTTTGAATTTAGTCCCCTGCCCCCAAATTCTAGATGCTTTTGAGATCTTCAACTTAATTACATCTGCAAAGACCCTATTTCCAAATAAGGTCATATTCACAGGTACTGGGGGTAGGACTTGGGCATATCTTTCTGTGGGGGGGGAGCGGGACGACGACACAGTTCAACCCCCGACAGTATCATAGCAAACAGGCATGAAAAGAGGTTATATCTGTTACCACCTGGTCCCCTGGTTGGCTGAGTGCAGACTTACAGCCTTGGAAATGCAGTAGGCCTGTTTTTCACAGCTGGGAAATCAGAAGTGGCAGAAAGTGAGCTGGCGCTCTCGTATTAAAATACTCACCCCAACGTGGAAACCACCCAAATGTCCATCAACTGATGATTGGATAAATAAATGTGGTATATTCATACAATGAATATTATTGGGCAGTAAAAAGAAGTGAAACCCTGATTCTTGCTACACTGTGGATGAACCTTGAAGATATCATGCCAAGCAAAAGAAGTCGGACACAGAAGTTCACGTTTCATGATCCCATTTACGTGTAATGTCCAGAATAGGCGGAGCTATAGAGACAGAAAGTAGGTTATGGACGCCTCGGGCTGGGAGCAGGGGGTGGCTGCAGGGGAGTGGGGAGGAACTTTTCATGAGTTTGGGATTCTTTTTGAGGTGATGCAAATGTTCTAAAATTGATTGTGGTCGTGGTTACACAACTCTGTACTAAAAACCATTGAATTGTGTACTTTAAATGGATTGTGTGGTATATGAATCATATCATATTTTAAAGAAAAAAAAAGGAACTAATGAACAACCTTGCCCCCTCACCAGTCCTCACTATAGTACCGAGCTGACATGACGTCGTACAAGCCTGGTCGGAGGCATGCTTTCACAACACTGCCTTCGTGCTCCTGCTTCACTGCGGGGACCCATCAGGGTTCATCCGTGAGTGGTTAATGCCAGTGAGGAGGCATCACAGAAGCCGTGCTAATTATCGAAGTCATTCACAATGACTGTGTTTCTTTTTCATCCATCTTCATGTCCCTGAGGGCTCTGAAGACTCCTCTCTGATGGCCTTTCTCGGGGGCCCTTTAAAGAGATCCTTTCTGGGAAGCAGGGGGCCACGGACTGGAGATGGACCCATGATTCTAAAGCTTCAGGTGGGCAAGGGCTCGAAGCGGTGCATCGTGTGGCCCAGCCGCCGCCGCCATCCTGTTCACACTCAGTCTCTGCCACAAGCCATGGTCGTGTGCTCTCAGCAGACATAGTGGGGAAATGGAGCCCTTGCTTCTGATGCTTTCCTCCCCCCACCCCACAAACCCCTAAAAGTCCATGCCCTGTTGCAGAGTTTCACCAGGAGTCTCTGGGTCATCTTTCCGTCCCCGTTGAGTAGCTGTCTTTATGGCTGAGGTGCGAGAGCCCCCAACCGCCAGCCCTTGGTCACTCCTACGTGCGCTGAGTTTTCCATCAATGGCTTTCTCACCACTGAGACGGTTCTTAGCCAACCAGCATGTCCCCAGAGGCCATTCGAGTAAATGTGGGTTTTTCGTAGACGGGATATTGGCAATGCAGTTCGATTGCCTTTTAAGAAGAGACTCCCTGAGCGTCTTCCAGGGACCAACTCGTTCACGTAACAGATGCCTAGCGCCGCTCTGGGTCCTGGAGAGAGGCTAAGGTCATGGTACCCGTGTGTGGACACCTGCAGCAGAGGATGAAACAGCTGCACAGGGATGCAGCAGGAGCTGTGATGCCCTTGGCAGGGACCCAGAGTGAGGGAGACGTCCTTGTGAAGTGGAGGTGGTCAGAAAAGCTCCCGCCGCTGCGTCCCATCCTCCCTCCCCCTCTGTGGTCCAGGGACACTTAGATGCTGCTCTCGGTCTCCAGGACCGCCTTGATTTTCCACATTACAGGTCACTCTGTTACACTGTCTCGTTTAAGGGCATTGGGGTGGAGGTGGTGGTAGGGGTTGCCATCCGCGTTGAAGTTCGCTGAGGACCAGGGTTCTCGGTGGGCTCGTCTCCCCAGCACTTATCAGCGTTCCTGGCACATTGTAAGCACTCAACAAATATTGAGTCAACAAACGAAAGAACGTCAAAGCTGTAGAGTCTCCAGTAGGGAAGGAGAGAAGTGAAGGCCAGAGGAACAAGGAAATATTTCAGGCATCGAGCTAAATATCTAAGACAGATAAATAACAAATGTGAATTAACATGGTGCAGATACTGAAATCAGAGGGCTGTGTGCTTCCCCATCTCACCACCAATTTGCTTTAATGGTATTGATCAGACCCGGACCGCGCCTGATGGTCCAGTGTCAGCTCTGGTGAACACAAACGGTAAAAGTTAGTTTTCCTCGTAGCCACGTCTGGTGCCTTAGCCGACTCGGGTGCTTCCGTGTGGACGTGCCAGAGCCTTAGCTGCTGTTTCTGGGTCCCACCTCCTGTTAGCTGGCCACAGGCAGCCTGGTTGTTCTTGGGTACTGTCATCTGATCTTAATGCACAGGGGTTGTTTGGGATGCCCGTAGGATCAACCAGGTTTCACTTACGGATTTACATTTAATTTAGTGGACATTGTCATTTTGATTGTACAGAAGTTAAGAGCAATATTTTAAACCGAAAAGATTCATCATCAATTTGGACAGCTGTGTGGTTCCTAATGTTCCTTCCATTTTTAGGATTTTGTGATCCCATAGCCAGAATGCAGCATGAAGTCTTTCTCGCTAGGGCTCTCTGTGTTGTAGTTGGGAAGCTGAAAAAACGGCTTTTGAACGCAGCGACCTATAAAACTCTGGATGGTTTCTTCTGAACAGGACGCTGTCAGAAAGTCTGGATTCGTTTGAAAGCTAAGATGGTCATAGGGAATCATCTTAAAGATAAAATTGTCAAAGATGAAAGTGTTGGGACTTCCCTAGTGGCGCAGTGGCTAAGAATCCGCCTGTCAGTGCAGGGTACACAGGTTCGAGCCCTTGTCTGGGAAGATCCCACATGCCGCGGAGCAACTAAGCCCGTGCGCCACAACTACTGAAGCCTGCGCACCTAGACCCCATGCTCCACAAGAGGAGCCACTGCAATGAGAAGCCCGCGCAACGCAATGAAGAGTAGCCCCCGCTCACCCAACTAGAGGAAGCCTGTGCTTAGCAACAAAGACCCAATGTAGCCAAAAATAAATAAAATAAAATAAATAAATTTTAAAAAAAATGACAAAAGTGTTTACCGAGTCAGAACCCTCTGCCTGGCTAACAAACATGAGAGTTTCCGTGGTGCCCGTGATTGTATCCGCATGGGGGTGCTGATTTCCGTCAGCTGCTCATGGAGTGTCGTGAAGCACATCAGTCTAATTTTGAAGTTTGGGTGCTGCCCAAAATTTCCCTTTGGTGGTGGACTTCACTCTGGTTCCAAGCAAGCAGTAAGAATGATACGCATTTTTGCAGTTCTAAATTCTAGAATACTGCACTGAGCAGAATTTTTTTCTTAAGGGTCCAGGTCTGTACTTAAATTGAAAGAAGTAATATCAGCTTCTTCATCAATGGCTTAATGTACTGTAAAGTTTATATACTGCACATAAAATATTTTTTATAGTTTCATAAACTTGACCTCTGGCATTTGTTGCTTCACACATTCTATGCTGATAGAATTTTGTTGCTGGAAAGAAATTTAAGGGTCTTCCAGGCCATTGGTTTCCGAAGTAACTCTTTAGGGGGGAAAAAACATTCCCCAGTCCCATTATGGACCTGATCAATCAGAATCTCATGGGGTGTGGCCCAGAATTTGTGTCCTTGAAAAGCTGTCCAGTAGAGTAGGAAGGAGGAGGGAAGAGTTTCTCACTGACACAAAATGGGCCAATAGATCATTGCTTAAGCTGGTAACGGGTACTCAGGATTCATTGTTCTCGCTACTCTTTGCATGTGTTTGAAATTTTCCACAGTGAAAAGATTTCTTAAAAGTTTCCCAGGTGGTCTGATAATCAGCCAGGCTTGGGAGGTGCAATCTGCTCCCCTCTCTAAACAGGTGAGAATCTTTAGGTGAAGGTGCCACGTGGTTCGTTGGTGGCATCTAGAACTCACGTTTCTGCCTCATTGGCCTGAGCTCTTCATGCCAGATTGTCTGCTCAACTCATCGTTTTGCTGACTTTCTTGGAATTTAAAAGAGCATTAAGAAATCTGACGGGTAGGATTCAACTATTTTTTTTTAAGCTCGGGAGAATTTTGCAAGATTTGTTTATGCACACAAGTTCTTCTTCAAGATGCATTTACAGTCGTGCTGTGGGGCTGCAAGATAAACATGGGCTTTTCTTTTTCTTTTTTTCTTTGTTTTGAAGTCTTCAGGGATTGCATCTTTTTTTAATTGAAGTCTAGTTGATTTACAATGTAGTTAGTTTCAGGTGTACAGCAAAGTGATTCTGTGTGTGTGTGTGTGTGTGTGTGTGTGTGTGTGTGTGTGTGTATGTTCTTTTTCAGATGCTTTTCCCTTACAGGTTATTACATAATATTGAGTAGAGTTCCCTGTGCTATACAGTAGGTCCTTGTTGGTTATCTATTTTATATATAGTAGTCTGTGTATGTTAATCCCAAACTCCTAATTTATCCTCCCCCTTTCCCTTTGGTAACCATAAATTTGTTTTCTATGTCTGTGGGTCTATTTCTGTTTTGTATATAAGTTCATTTGAATCATTTATTTTAGATTCCACATAGAAGCGATATCATATGGTATTTGTCTCTCTCTGTCTCTGATGGACTTTTTGTGAATAAGGCTGCTGTGAACATTCCAGGTTTTGTGTACATAACGTGTTTTTGGTTTTCTCGGGTGTATACCTGGGAGTGAATTGCTGAGTCACGTGGTAACTGTGGTTCACTTTTCGATGTCCTGGCAGAGAGTTTTTCTTGAAGCAGCTGCTCCATTTTACAGTCCCGTCAGCAGTGTATGAAGATGCCAGTTTCTCCATGTTTTTGCCAATGCTTATTACTGCAAATCTTCTTGATTCTGATTACCCTAGTCAGTGTGAAAGTGGTATCTCACTGTGATTTTGATTTTCATGTCCCTAATGGTTGATGATTTTGAACACCTTTTCATGTGCTCATTGGTCATGATATGACTCTTTTGGAGAAACGTCTATTCAAATCCTTGACCCGTGTTATACTTGGGTTATCTTTTCATTGTGGAGTTGTAAAAATACTTGTTTTATTTTAAGCATGTCTCCATGTGAGTAGAAAAGTGAATGGAAAAATAGTAAATATTTTAAACACCAAAGACGTATAAGAACAGTATGCTTGACTTAAAATATTGTTCCATGTAACATAGTTTTAGGAATCATTTTGGTGGCTGGAGAAATCTGATATTGATTGTATAAATATGTTAAATATAGCACACATATAGAATCCTGAATCCTTTTACAGCCTGTTAGGGTAGGTGCTAAGTCTACTGAGGGGAATGCTGAGTTAGTGGGGTAACTGATTTACTTTGAGAACATTTTGATATTTGTGAATTTTTCATAAATTTGTTATATAAATTTGAGACTCATACATGCAATTGAGACTATTTCACTGATTCTGTTGGAGGTTTTTTGTTTTTAACTAAGCTGTATGAAAGCTGAAGAGATAAGTATCTTATTTGTGGTATTGTGAATTCTTCCAGGGGAAGCAAACCTTTTTTTCTTACAGACAGTTGCAGGAAATTATTGTTTCTGTCTTTAAATTATCATAATTGGGTTTCTTCATCACAGGCTTGCAAAACTATGGAGTATGTATGAAGTCATGTTTATTCATTTGATATTCCAAACATAAGTATACTAAACTTGATTGTGTTAATTTCAGAAGAATAGAACAGAAAGTTTAGAATTAGGCAAATATACACAAGTTGCAGTTATGTACCAGGATTGCTTATAGTTCCAGGGCAAAATCAAGTCTTATTCCAAAATCTGATTAGTGGCCGTTTGTTGGTGTATTTGACATACAAGTTTTCTCACCTCAGTAACAGGTGGAATACAGCCTTGGCTCCTGGAGTTCTCAGCCAGTGTCCTGGAGCCTGTGCAGGCTCCTAGGGGTTGAGTCCAGGACAGCACAGCAGTGGTGGTCAGGGTCGAAAACTAGAGGTCAGATGCATAGCAATCTACAGGAGAGAGAGAGAGACAGAGAGAGAGAGAGAGAGAGAGAGAGAGAGGGAGAGAGGGAGAGAGCGTGCTATTTTTCAGATAGACAGAACTGGACCTCAGCATTATCCTTCCATTAGTCGATGCTCCTTGATGCTTTACATCTGTCCCCAGACTGCTCATTTCCTAGGGATGCTGTGACACATGACCACAGACTGGTAGCTTAAAGCAACAGAAACGTGTCCTCTTGTGGTCCTGAGGCTGGAAGCCCAAGATCAAGGTGCTGGCAGGGCCGTGCTCCCTCCGAAGGCTCTTGCTCGCTTCTTCCAGCTTCTGGCGGCACCAGCAGGTCTTGGCGTGTAGCTGGTGGCCTGTGGTTGCATCACCCCCGTCTCCGCCTCTGTCTTCACACGGCCACCTTCTCTGTGTGTGCCTGGGTGTCTCTCCCCTTCTGATAAGGACACCAGCCATTGGATTTAGGTCCACCCCTAATCCAGTATGACCTCATCTTAATTTAACTAGTGACGTCTGCAAAGACCCTATTTCCAAATAAGATCTCATTATGAGGTTCTGGGTAGAATTTTAGGGGGGGAACGGAACACCATTCGACCGAGAACACAAACCTAGCCACTTCATTTTTCAGGTACAACTTTTTAAATTAAATGATTGTAGGTTTCCATGTATGTTACCTCCCACACAAAAATAATCTGATAAGACATATCTTAGAAATGAGGGGGGCAGGTATGTATTTGTGTGTTTCAGGAAGGGCTTTTTAAAAATCCAGATGGGAACAGGTACTTTTGGAGTATCTACTGCATGGTAGGCATCTTTACGTGTATTATCTCATTTAATTAGGTCAAGGTACCTTCTTTTTATTCTAGCTTCTCACATAATTGCAATTTACTAAATGAGTTGGCAAGATCTTGAAAACGTTACCATTTCCTACCTGTTACCATATCTATGTCTATCTCATGCCAAGTATGTAACTCTTACTTGGGTATTTAACAGCTAGTTTGGGACAGATTCTTAAGCTACTTGAATCTCAGTTTCCTCATCTGTAAAAGGGGGGCAGTAATTCACAGTACCTTGTGCAACATTGTGATGGCTAACAAATACTATGTTTGTCAAATATGAAGTGTCCCACAATGTCAGTTCCCACTATTATGCTTTTTTTTCTGGCTTTTTGGAGGTATGTGCATGTTCTTTTTGTCATTACTGCCAGAGAGGGTTTAGGGATAGATGTGTAGCAGACATCCCATTTTCCCATAAAGACATTGTTATTCATGGGCGTACCAGTTAAGAATTGCATGCAGCTGTAGGCATTAGAAAAATCTCAAATAATAGCAGATTAAATAAGAGCATTTGTTTTTTTCCCACGTGAACAGAATACAGAGGGAGTAAGCAGGGCTTATGGGGCAGCTCCACCACCATCAGGAACAAGGTATCTCTGCTACACCATCTGAGCCCATGGCTTCCATGCACAGTCCCCTCTGCCCCAGAATGGCTGCTGAAACTCCAGCCCTCATATTTGTGTTGCCTGCCACCCAAAGGGCAGAAAGGGCACCTCCTTTAAGCAGCTTTTCAGGAAGTCCACGTAACCCTTCACTTGTATCTCATTTATCACATGACCACGCTTAGGTGCTAGAGAAATGTTTTCTTTCACTGTACATTTCAGTGTGTCCAGCTAAAATGGGGATTTTGTGACCAAGGAGAGAGGAAGTGGGTGTTGGGGTAGGTAACCAGCATTCTCTGGTTTTTGTAGTGGTGGGATTATGGTCTTCAGGGCTCTGAGGATAGCACTTGGGGATTGAGGGTCTGATCTGGAAGTGAGCCATGTACGGAGCCCTATTTCTGGGGTAAAAACATCCTGCTTTAGAACAGCAGCCTTGCAAATGATTTTTCGAACAACCCATTGATAAGTGGAGAACTGTCTATGCTCCAAGCCTGAGAGACAATGAATAATTTACATCTCTGTCTTGTTCATCTCCTGCTATAGCTGTCGGTCCTTCCAGGCCTGCATATGCTCTGGGAGAAGGAAGCAAAGCTTAGTGAGAGCTGCCTCCAGTTTAAAGGAAATCCACAAACTGTAGCTATCAAAACCAGAGCATCACAGAGCATGACAAGAGCACCGTCAGAGTCATGACCCTGGGCCTGTCCGGGGTGGACGTGAGGCCCCCTCCCGTGTGTCACTCTGGCCTCCCTGCACTTGGGACAGGAGTGGAGCTCCAGGGTCCCCTTAAACTGCTTGGACTTGAACATTCAGTGTTTTACTTACAGATCCAGAACTAAGAAAAATTGCCCAATGCCTTTGCTCAGCCATCTTGCTGAGTGAGATTTTAGGCTATAAGACATTCATCACTGCTCTGAATCTAAGTTTCAGATGGGAAGAAAAATATACCTACCTTTTTATAATTCACAGTTTCCTGAGGGCCCAGTCAGGAAATCTGGCTGGGCCCTGGCCAACCATTACTTGCTAGTTGTCCATGAATGTTAGTTTTAGAAAGAATGAAATGAGAAATAAAAATAAGTAGAAATCCACCTAGTGTGTGGACTTCATTTAGCACATTGAAGTGGCCGTGTGGGTGCTGGTCCCACACCTGCACCCCTGTAATGATGACAGAAAGAACGTTGTACAGTCGACCATCAGACTTGGACTCCACCTCAGCACCAGCACCAGCACCAGGCAGCTGAACGTCTGGATCAAGTCCCTCCTCAGACGCACGGCGAGTGGCATGCAGTGATGCAGAGCCTTGTAGCACTGAGATTTATTACCTCGTTTACGTGCTCAGTTCACTGCCCAGATGTCTTCTGAGCGTCCGCTGTGCGTGGGCCCTGGGGGCGCACGAGTCAATAAGGCACAGTGGCCGGTTCTGGTCCCTCCGTGACTTATGCCCGGCCCGGGCCGGGAGCTGTGTGCACCTGTCCCCGGCCACCAAAGCCCATTCCCAGGAAGACGGGAACCACCGGGTGGAGTCTGCACTTTAATGAGAGAGATTTGCTTTGAGCCGTCGTCACACGATTAAGTAATTAGTTACAACTGTGGTAGGTGCCACGCGCTTATATTCCAGAGAGATCCATCTGGGAGAAAAAGAGCAGAGCGGCTGGAAGTTTAGGCAGGAGAGAGGGGGCTGGGGATCGTGAAGAATCTCGAGGGGCCATGGGAAGCTAGCAGAGGGCTCTAAACGGTAGGGCCACGTTCGGCTTCTCGACAGGAGCAGGAATTCTCGCTTCCCCACGGCTGGATGTTGAGTAAGGCAGGGACACAGGCCTGAACAGCTCACGATATTAAAACAAATTTTTAAAATTAAGCTCCTCATTTATGATTCTGATTAACACAGAACATTTATAAACTACAGCCTCTGGAAAAGTGACCCAAAATGCATTACAGCGTGTCGTTCTCAGCCTCTTCCTGATGAAATACGCGAGGAGCCCAAGATCAAAGGGCACAGATGTTCTGGAGCCGTTTCATCTCCGGGCCTGATGGGGACAGGATGAGGGGCTGGGTTTGTAACGCGGAATGTCTGGTCCCTTTCATGTCTTTCAAGCTGCCTGGGTTTGGGCTGTGTTTCTTCATGTTTGTAATCTGGTTCTTGGGTGTTTTCCCCTCCTGGCTCACTGGCTGGGTTTGAGGCCCATCTTTGTTCTTCAGAAGGGCCCTGGTCCATCTGCCCCCAGAAACCTCATGTCATTATGTGACTTATACCAGTGTCCCTGATATCAAAGGGGGAGGATTACAGGGCCTCAGAGATCAAAACAGAGACCAAATTTGGTGATAAACCAGGGGAAGTAGGCCAGGGTTTGTCCCCGATGGGCCTGTTCCATCCATTTGGGTGAATTATGCATGAACTGGCCTGGAGCTGCCAGCACAGGCCGTCTCCCTCCAATTGCCAAAACTGGCTCCAAATAGGGAAGAAATCTCCAGGCGGCTTCCCGACCGTGGCCACAGATGGGCATGTCCTTAACCCTCATTTTTTAAAAACCATATGGAAATTGGGTCAGCACTCCACAGTCCGTAATGAAGAACGTTAAGGACTTCTGGAAATAAAGCACCTTTATGACCCTCTAGTATAGCAGGAAGCTCTTACATGGCAATGAGAGAGAAACTCTCACTGTTTTGAACCGTTATTGAGATTTTATCAGGCTAAGAGGCAGCGGGCTAATTTCTCAAGGCCGTTCTGGTGCCAGAAACATATTGTGTCATGAACATTTAGCTGGTCCAGCATGGTCCCCGGGAATCAGAAGAAGTCCTGCGTTAATTTTGAAGTCAAGGTACGACGTTGAAGGAGTCTTGTCCTAGAGATGCTGAGATTGCCTCCTTTAAACTTATTTCAAGTATTTCACTTATAAAACAAAAGATTAACTATATTTGGACCGACTATGACTAAAAAAAAATCATGATTAAGGGGGAAAATAAAAAACCCTTAGATTAATTCCAGGTACAATTTTGAGAAAGTTCTGGGCATTCAGCAACTCGATGGCTCCCAAAGATAAGTCGCAGATGTCATGTAGTGGGGGATTGCAATATCTGAGACTTGACTCATGAAGTTTGATAGAGGAATCTTTGACTCAAGCGATTTCACATTCTGGGAAATGCTCGCATTCTGTCCTGCGTGTCTGCCTTCCCCAGGGACGTGGGCTGGGCTGGGGACAGAGCCTCTGCTGAACAGCTGGAGTCGTAGCTGGAGAGCCTGGGCCCCACTGCTGCAGGTGTAAACTCCTCCCGCCTCTTCCCCGCTCCCCTTCCTTCCACCCCTCTGCCATCGTAGTCCCCTCTTGTTTCTAGAACCTTCCGATTCTTGCTAGGAAATGGGTGAGGAAGGGGAGCCCGTATGAGTGAAGGCGACCCCGTCGAGCACAGCTAGCCCAGAACATCGCATCCCCGTCCCTCGGGAGCTGAGAAAGGAAGGCTGTGTGGGCTTACACAGTCTTCCAGAGCTGGCGGTTTTCTAGGGCGCGTGTTCTGAGTCGGTTGGAGGACCGAGCGAGGGGAGAATAACTTAGCAAAGTGGCAAAAACCGTGGTTTCTCACCGAGGTGGCTGCAGCTGAGTGTCTCTCACGAACGGCTGGATCATGGAAGTCAGGACGGGCGGTAAAAGGAAACAAACGGGCCTCTCTCCTTCACCGACTCTTTCCTGCCATCTGGGTAAACTATTCCCAACTGGCCTGCTACTCTGGCAGGTGTCAACCCTCCCAGGGCCGGGGGTCTGAGGAAGCCAACTGTGTAGGCAGAAGCGTTAAAGCTTTTAACAGTGTGAGCCGTGGCTGGCTTCGTCTAAGCAGGACTGTTGGGTTTTTTTTCCTTTTTTCCCTGGAAGGAAGTGACAGTTGAATGCCCTGGCACTTTCACATGGCCTCTTTTCCCTGTGGGAAATTTTTTTAAATATCCATTAAGTCTGGTTTGTATATGCAGCACAAGGGCGTACCCCTCAAACAAATACCATTATCTTCATCCACGAGATAGAAGCCTTCTGGAGACGGTGGCTCTGTGCCCGTTCCTCCAAGCCGCAGGTTTGGGCAAAGCTCAGCCCTGTTGAAGCCCATCCTTCTCCTCCCCCACTCGCGTCTCAAGGCGAAACCTCACTAAGCAGACGTCTTAAGAAGTGTATTAGAGTCCCTTTTAAACCTCTGAAAGGGAAGGAAGGAAAGAAAGAGAGCGGGGGTGAAGCTGCCTGTATAACGTCCAGAAGCCGAGGGCTTTTTGTAACCCTTCCTTTGCTTTCTTAATCCCATTCGGAGGCTATAAAGTAAGGGAGGGGGCTAGATTGAGATGCGGGTAGTTGTTAGAGACAGCCCAAAACGTCGAAGAAAACAGGCATTTTTGGGTAATTAAAAAAAAATTTCAAGTCAGCCAGACTGTCACGGGTCCCCTTCAGTGGCCACAGCGGTGGCTGAGAACACAGACCCGTAAACGTGTGTCTTCCAGAGCAGCCCGTGCTGCTTTCCGAGCCTCCGAGGACAGGCGTGTCACCCTGTCACGTGACTGGCAGCGAGAGAAAGACGCAGAAGCAACCAGCTCTGCTTCTCCCCAGCTCGGCGAAACCTTGATGAAACGGCTAAAAGCCACAGAGCTGCCCAGCCGCTCCACGGACGGCCTCTCTTCGCTGCTGCCTGGCTTCCTGAGCCCATGAAAAACCCAGCTCCCTTTCAAGAGCGTCTCCAGAAGCCTCCACCTTCAGAGAGGGGAGGGCACTGCATCTGGTTGTAAAATAAGCGTCCTAGCTCCAGGCAGGAAGATAACAAAGGAGAGGCGGTGCCCAGGCAGCAACATCCCGCCGTCCTGGAAGTGACCAGCGGATGGACTCGTGTTCCCGTCCGAGTGGCCGGGGCTCTGTCCCACCGCTGCCCCTGTAGCTGCAAGAGAGGCCGGCAAGGGTATTCTGTTACTCGCCAGGGTGTCATTCCAACAAAACCCAGAGACCTGTTCGTAAGGGGAGGAAGGAAGAACGGACTTCGGTCAGGAGCCTAGAGCTGTCCACGGCTGGGAGGGAGTTCAGGTCCCCGGCCGTGGGAGCTGAGTGGTTCTGCGGGCCGTGAGCGGGCTGTCAGCAGCCCGCGGGCACAGTGACGGGCTCGCGTCCCGGCTCCTGGCTGTCAGCCGTCCACAGGAAGTGCGCCCGCATTTACTGCACCTCGAGAGCCACGGCTTCGGCCCAACTGCTCTCCTAATTATTCTGTGCCTGTTTTGTACGGGGAACTAGACCTATCTGGCAGCTAACAAAATAGCCTTGAGGCTTGGAATCCATTTGATCCTGGAGCATCTGGAAGGAGCTCGGCTGTGTAGTTCCTTGACGAAGGTGTCCCCTGGCAGTGGTGGGGGATTAAGTCTGTCTGGTCACCAGCACGAGTTTAGCTCGGCCCTTTCAGTGACTACGTTCTAGCTCACGCATCTGCTGCTAACAAATACTAACCCTTAGTTAACCTAATGACCCCCTGTCTGCAGAGGAACTGGAAGCTCCCTAGGGAAAACTCAGGTTGATCTGCTGTCCAAGTAAGGTGGCCCCTCTTTCCCAAACTTCTGGGTGGACTGAGCTGTCCAGCCAATGAAATTGTGGGCCTGCAGGCTTCAGAGACACGCCAGAGCCGACCCAGGAGATGCCTGAGTGTTTGAGGTCCACGGGCTGGCGTTTCCTTTTTTTAACAACTTTATTGGAGTACAGTTGCTTTACAATGGTGTGTTAGTTTCTGCTGTATAACAAAGTGAATCAGCTGTACATATACATACATCCCCGTATCTGCTCCCTCTTGCGTCTCCCTCCCACCCTCCCTATCCCACCCCTCTAGGTGGTCACAAAGCACCGAGCTGATCTCCCTGTGCTATGCAGCTGCTTCCCACTAGCTAGCTATTTTACATTTGGTCGTGTATATATGTCCATGCCACTGTCTCACTTCGTCGAGCTGGCGTTTTCTTGATAATGGTTTCGCAGTTCAGGTGTGTCTTTAAATATTTCTGTTAGAAACTCATCAGAATCGTGACTTTATCCATCAAGGCATTTACAAATGTGATCATTTCTTCTCCAAGGACCTACAAACCCTATTCTCCTCCTGTGTGCTTAAAGACGTACTTTGCTCTAAATTTACTCTCGTAAAACTTGGTACGATCAACTAAATTATACCACCTGTTTTGACCACGTAGAAGTCAGCTGGGAGGTTCATTTGTTCCACTTCGGAAATTGAAATCTTTTCACATCTGCATTAGAACCAGATTTCTTTACAAAGACTGTGGTTCTTGGGGTGAGAGTTAAGTGAAAACATTAAAAATCTATGCTTTATTGATGGACTAGGAAGCACCTGTCAGGAGGACAGATACTTGTAGCTGATCTGGTGTTTTGTGTTGATGTGTTTCCTTAGAAAATGTCTCAGAAACCTCAGAGAATGGCAAGTAAGGGTACAAACAAATACCCCCTCTAGCTGCACATAGGTTCCAGATATGTTCAGGAAAATCGCATTCAAAGCAACGTTTCATGTGTCAGAATAACTTCTGATCCTCACATGTGTTCGCTGCATTAGAACTTGGCAGGGATTTGAAACTAAATTCAGAGTCCATATTAAGAAAAAGTTCTCTAAAAAGAGACTTAATAACAATCATAACAATACATTGGCAGCCCGTATGAATACTGAGTTGTTCATAGTTACTTGCATGCAAACAATGCCCATCTCCATCTGTAATCTGAGAAACAAAATTAGTAATAACAGAGGAAAGCTGATTACAAACAGGTATGTTTACAACCAAAATTTTAGCCCAGCAGAGCAGATCCAGTGGCCCAGAGGATGGCTCACTTCTTTTAATCGGTGCTCAAGGGCAAAATAACAGTATAACCACATAATTTTAAAGTGAGTTGTAATGAGACTTGACTTATGGTCTTTCCTTAGGACTGTGGTTCTCATTTTAATGTGCGAGACCGACATCCCTAGAAAATAAAATGTCAGAGGAACATTTGTCAGGTGATTAGCTCCATAAACTGGAAGGCACTGACCTTTCCCAGGAAACAGTTGGTTTGCGAGGTTTAATGCCGAGACTGTGACCGGGAGCCCTGTTGCATGTTCAGCCTTCTCTTCCCATTTCCTGAAGGACAGACGGTGAAACAGTTTTTTTCCCGTCTTGTCCTGGTGCCGCATCTCGTTTCTTTGGTAAAAGGAATTGAAATGCTCCCTCTTCCCACCAAAGGAACCTGCGTCCTCACTCTCAGTGGTATAAACTCACAAGTGCAATCAGCTATACGTTCTAGAATTTTCCTAAACGGGTAACAATGTAACTGGTATTTAATTTTCCATCCTTAAACGTATGACCTTAGCTGGGTCTTTTTGCCTAAACTTGAGGTTGGCTTTTTGAGAGAAAGAAATATATCAAAAGGTGCTGTGTCTGTTTAGAGACCCCGGGAGGTTCGTTTGCAAAGCACCTTCGTTTAAAGGCGTGTCACCTGTGGAGGAGTTGGTTGGAGGCTGTAGCGGGGATTAAGTGTCACTGTTGTCATGACCTTCAGCAAACACGTATTGAGCTCCCAGAAGGTAGAAGATACGGTCCCTGATCTCTAAGAGTTTTCCATCTATAGGGGGGGATACAGGATTCATTCCTTCATTCAACAGATGTTGCTAAAGAGTCTGCTTTATGCTGGGCCCTGTTTTGGGTACTAGTGGTTCAGCCATGAAGAAGGCAGCAGCGAGGTCTTCTCTAATCATGGAATTCGCATTTTAAAGACAAAGAATGAAGAGTTTAGAAACAAGTAAAAACTAAATAAGGAAAATAATTTCTGATCAAGTGATGAGAAGAAATAAGCTACTAGAACACGGAGTCTCTGGGGGACTCCTGGAGATGGGAGGGGGGCTGAGCCCAAGGAAGGGGCGTCCACGTGGAGCCCTAGTGCCTGGTCTGGGCAGAGGGACGGCACGTGCAGAGGCCCTGAGATGGGGACAGAGCAGCAAAGGTCCTTTGAGAGCCCGCAGGAAAGGGTGGGTGGGCTGGGTGTCGGTGGGGTGGGCGCATCTGGGTGCAGCTGGTGCCTGTGGACCCCGGGCTTCTCCCCGAGGGGGGAGGCAGGCGTGAGGGCGAGCAGCGGCCTGGGGAGGGGTGGGGCCGGTAGGGGCGCCGCTGGGATGCTCTGAGCCGGGGAACGTGTGCCAGGCGGTGGATGACGACAAGTAATGTGGGGGGAGGGGGGACGGTGGATGGGGAGGAGCCCCCAGAGAGCAGATGAGTGCCGCCCAGCATCGGGTGGCAGCCTTGGGGGAGCGTGAAGGGCCGGTCCAAGGGTGAGTCCAAGGGTGAGGCACAGCCCCAGTCACAGGCCAGCTCGGCCGGCTCCCCGCAGAGCCCGAAAGCCCCTCCCCGTGTCTCTGCTGTCAGGGGCTTTTGAGGAGGAACAGGAAGAAGGTCCCTGGCTTGAACATGGTGTCCCTGGGGAGGGTGGTCTCGGGCTGCTGGCCACCTGTGGCTCTTTAAATCTAAACGGATGAAAAGTAAAGGAAAAGTGAATATTCAGGTCCTCAGTAGAAGGCACCACGGCTCAAGTGCTCAGCACGCAGCTGGCAGTCAGTGCAGTGGACGCTGCAGCGGGTCCGCTGAGCAGCACTGGGCCGGGCCATTGATTTGTCTGATGAACAAGCCCTCCGTCTTCTTACACATCGTGGGAAAGTCTCCCCGGGGTGCATCTCACAAACTACCTTCCCTGTGGAAATTTCTGTTTGTACTTCCGGATACCAATTAGATTCTTTGTGAAGTGACATCGGTTTGGCTGTCAAATGCTGTGGGCTTGATCAAGAATTAGAAGAATTGCGTTCCGGAACGAACAGAATGTTCAGATTGCACGTATCGTAGAGGCTGAATACAATTTCAGCCTGACTTAACTTCTCTGGAGTCGCCGGTCGTGAAGGCGAGGGCCGCACACAGGCTCTGAAACGTGGGTTCGTCGGCACTGCAGGGGCGGCAGGATTCCTCTCTGCTCTCAGGGTGACAATCCTTAAAAGTCATCTGACTTCCCATCCCCGATGTCATGCTGGTCCCCTCTAGTGGAATCCAAGGGTATCTGTCTTTCTACTCCAGCTTGGACGTATTTGCAATAGCAGAGGAGATGTTAATCCAGAGATATCTGGGAATAATAGTAATCTGATAATCTGGGAATCTAGACATATTAAAGATGGAAGGTGCTATTGTCATTTATTTCTGCTTTACGATAGGCGGCTGCTTTACATTTTATCTTTTTTCCTGTTCTTGTGGGAAAATAGCCTTCTGCCCTGGGTCTATCTGAGTTACTTGGGGGAAAGAAAAGTTTGGGCATCTGTACAGTGTATCAGATTTATCCTGATACCGGAAGGAGCCTTCTTGCCCAGTTTATTTCTCTGTCTGCTGCTGGTTCAGCATCCAGCCCAGAGTCAGACCCATCACCTGAGTCAAAGGCCTGTGTTGAAATCCTGAATTTTACCACTTTTCCTAGCCATGGATCTCGCTGAAACCTTTCCCAAGCCTCAGTTTCTTCATCTCTGACTGTCCTCCTTTGACCTTTCCTGGCTGTTTCACAAGATAAAGGAAATAATAAGCTGGATTCTGTGTGTTTATCTGAGCTCTTCCCCCCCCACTGTTTCTGGCAGTATCCTGTTAGAAAGGATGGGTAAACAGGTACACTGGAAATACATTTCTGAACCCTGCGTGTACAGGTAGAGCAAGGGGGTGGGTCGGTCGGGGGCTGCCTTTAAATTGGTTACAGGGGACCACAGGCTGCCATCTGGTTTGGTTATATTTCCCCTTTTCTTTTAAATGTTGACTTTTTCTAAAGTCAAGCCAGTGAACAGGGGGAAAAATCATTTTTAGAATACTAGCAATCACAGTATTTCTTTATCCTCAAATACAAAGACCATCACTTAGAGACATTTGCACAGGTGTCTTTAGATAGCACCCCTCCCTCTTCTGTTTGCTCCGTCTCCACCTCGTAGCCTCCCTGGATGGGGGTGGGCAGCTGGGGCGGTGGAAAGAGGAAGCACTGAAGATTAGACGTTGGGATAAACAACAAGGTCCTACTGTGTAGCACAGAGTTATGTTCAGGGACTTCCCTGGTGGCACAGTGGTGAAGAATCCGCCTGCCAATGAAGGGGACACGGGTTCGATCCCTGGTCCAGGAAGATCCCACATGCCGCGGAACTAAGCCTCTGTGCCACAACTACTGAGCCTGCGCTCTAGAACCCGCGAGCCACAACTACTGAGCCCACGTGCCACAGCTACTGCAGCCTGTGTGCCTAGAGCCCATGCTCCGCAACAAAGAGAAGCCACCGCAATGAGAAGCCCGCACACCGCAACAAAGAGTAGCCCCTGCTTGCCACAACTAGAGAAAGCCCACGTGCAGCAATGAAGACCCAATGCAGCCAAAAATAAAATAAAATTTAAAAAAAAAATTAAAAAAAAAAGAGTTACAGTCAGTATCCTATGATAAACCATAATGGAAAAGAATATTTAAAAAAAAAAGAATGTATATCTATGTATAACTGAATCACTTTGCTGTATAGCAGAAATTAACACAACATGGTAAATCAACTATATTTCTATTTAAAAAATCAACCAGTGTCTTAACCAAAAAAAAAAAAAGACTAAATGTTCGTCAGGGCAAACAAACCATGCTGAATTTCTGCTTTAATTGTAACACAACTGTTTGCTGTGAGTAGAAATATTAGCATGTTCTCAGTGATATTTTTGCTAGGTATGTTTCACTTAAATAACAACAAAAAAGGCATTCAAATGTGCATAGTAGGTTTCTGCCACACTAAGGGCAAACTTCAGGTGTGCCAGGGGTTTAAGATGTGGGATTGAAGAACTGAACGAGCGCTGTTTTTGTCATTACCCTTACGGCTGAGCTCTGGGAGGAGTTGCTTGGGATGCATTAAAGTCACAGGGCGTGGAAAGTGCATTAGTGTGGCCTCCTGTTGTTTAAAAAAAAACAGAAAGGAAGGGATACATCTGCTTGACGCTGGTGCGTGCTCGAGATCCAGCGGCGCACAGCGGCCGAAGGCAGAGATGCTTGGACAGAAATGAGGAGGGACTGTGCGCTTTGCTGCTGCGGGACCGCACAGCGGTGCCTGTGACAGTGCTTCTCAAGGGCGAAGGTCAAGGTGGAAGGGTCACACGGTCACATCTGTAAAACTGAACCCAGTGCGTCAGTGTGAAGCTAAGTGCCAGAGACTTTGTAGCAGGCTAGAAATAGAGATTTTTTTTTTTTTTTTTTTAATTTGTAAGGTGTTCTCCTGCTTTATGGCTTTAGACCAGCCATGCTTAACTGACAAATGGCTGGAGATTTACTATCCCCCAAATGATTGAACCTTCACTGTTTCTCAATTCCCAGTTTTAGAAAGGAACAAAAACATATCAATAGAAAGAACAGTAAATCCTTGAGGAGATGAGCTGCAATTGGAGGTAAGAAAATGTCAGCCAGCGTTTTGTGGAGGCTCAGCCGTCAGGGAGCAGACGGGGAAATCCTAATTCAAGGACAAATACCTGCACGTAACAGAAATCGAGTAAAAGCCAGGAGTTACATATCACTCTTTTTTTCACCAAGATGTGAAACTGGTGACTTGCAAGCTTATCCAGGAGGCTCAGCAAGCGGCCAGCCCAGCCAGAATGCCTTGATCAAAAACAGACCCCTGGGGCTTCCCTGGTGGCGCAGTGGTTAAGAATCTGCCTGCCAATGCAGGGGACATGGGTTCAAGCGCTGGTCCAGGAAGATCCCACATGCCGTGGAGCAACTAAGCCCGTGCACCACAACTGCTGAGCCTGTGCTCTAGAGCCCGTGAGCCACAACTACTGAGCCCACGCGCCTAGAGCCTGTGCTCCGCAACAAGAGAAGCCACCGCAATGAGAAGCCCGCACACCGCAATGAAGAGCAGCCCCCGCTCTCCACAGCTACAGAAAGCCTGCGTGCAGCAACGAAGACCCAACGCAGTCAAAGATAGATAGATAGATAAACTTATTTTTTAAAAAGATTTAAAAAAAACCCAGACCCCTGGCTTATAATGGATGCGTAGCTTTTCATTTTACTATTTGATGTCTATCCCTTTGGCCCAAGGTTTCCACTTCTGGCTTTTTTCCTGAGTCGCTGATAAGACGCTTACACCGTGTGTGCTCACAGACACCTGTCGGTAGTGTTGTCTGTAATAGAGAAATTGGAAGTAACCTCAATGTCCAGGAACTGGGGACTGATTAAATCAAATAAGGTTTGGCCATATGATAAAATATCACACAGTATAATGAGATACTGCTTATATTTAATGACATGGAAAGATGTTTGAGATGAACTGTTTAAAAAAAGTAAAAAAATCACAGACCAACCTATTTAGTATGATTCCTAAGAAAACACACACCTCCACACTCTCATATCTTTCTTGAATGAAGCATACCCAAAATATAAGATTTTCCTCTCTACTTTGTGTTTTCTAGTCTTATTATGACAAATACGATCTCACCTACATAACTGAGCCTGTGAGTAAACAACTGAGCATTAATAATGGGTGATTAATGTTTACCACAAGGTTATAATCAAAAAGATCACTGGGCGTCAGGAAGTAAATATCTGACATAGCTGGGAGAGGATTGCCGCTTGGGAAATATTTATTGGGAGCAATAAGCAATCTGGGGAAGGAGTCAGGCATCTAGAGAGAGGAAGGATCCTGCCCACTCTGGACTGTGCAGTCGAGAAAGAGACGGGAACACAGCCTCTGCCTAGCCTGTTGTGTTTAATCAGTTGAACAAATACCAGCTGCTGGGGAATTCCAACATGATAGGCATGAAAGTCAGCCTTCCTGCAAATAACGTTATACTTTTTCGAGTCCGTGAAAAAAATCACGGCAGCATCCCTGGCATATTATCCACCCACCAAATCTTAGGTTTCAGATCTGTCCCATCCCACCTCAGAGTGTCAGCCAGGGTTCCTCACGCGAACAACAACCCAATTCTGTCTTTACTCAGTGAAACAAAGATGACGGAATCTTGGAGATGCTTGAATAAATATGTCTCCATTTGTCTCTGATTTGTTCTCAGAGAGTCATATAAACTTGGCCATGAATTTTTTTTTTTAGGAGACACATAACTGTTGAGGGCTGGCAAGGGTTCACATAATTAAGATGCTTCTTGGGTTCCTGTTTTGTTTTCCCTTCAGACGGGGGCACTGGAGCTAACGAAATCTCTAAGTAGCACAAATATTATTTGGTGCTTTCAAAAATGCTATAAAAGTTTATCTAATAGAGAAGCAGATGGGTGGTTGCCAGCGGTTGTGGATGAGGGGAGGGCATGGCTCTAGAGGGGCGGATAGTACAGGGAGCTTCTTTGTGGGGCTAGAGTTCTTCTGTGTCATGACCATGAATGTGATCAGTTTCATAGGAACTACACACGCGCGCACACACACACACAACGAGTGCATGTAAAAACCAGTGAAATCCATATAATACAGCATCGTACCGACGGCCATTCCTGGGTCTTGACTGTGTTACTACGGTTTTGTAAGAAACCATTCTTGGAGGGAAGCTTGAGTGAAGGGTTCCGTGGGAACTCTCTGCAGTTTTATAGCTTGTGAGTCTAAAAGTAATTCAAAGCAAAAGCTTAAAACGGAAAAAAGTAACGTTCTTTTAAATGTGAGATTTCCCTGAGAAGATTGTCATTTGCAAGATTTATCATAAGTCTAGTTAATTAGCTCACCTGATTGAACGGACAAAGAAACATAATATTTGAATGATTTTTTTCCCCTCAGAGGAGTCAGGTTGACTTTAGGAAAAGGAAAAATGATGATATATCCTTGACACAGAAACTTTCATGAACTCCTGGGTATAAAGTATAGATAAAGAGGTAAAGGAACAGGTGTGGAAGATTGGGTTATTTCCCCCACCGTTTGCTCTGTCACCTGTGAGAGGATGATAGAGCCACCCATCGCCACCCATCGCCACATGGCCAGCAGCTCCCCGCAGAGGACAGCCAGCTCCCCCAGGGTCAGGCTTGCCCTGTGCTCGGACCAGTGGTAGCCAGGGGCTGAGAAGGATGCCTCTTGTAGGAACCGATTTCGTTGTTCAGTTCCTACCTCTTGCTTTTCTTCCCCTGATACTGGCGTGTCCCCAGGAGTGGTGGCCTCTTCATCCCTTGGTCCCAGGATGAGCACTGCTAGCCTGCAGCACCTGACATAGAACGTGAGTGAGACATAAAGGTTTGTTGTGGAAAGCCAATGAGATTTGGGGCTTTTTCGTCACAGCTTTGCTGCTAAGCTAATGTGATACCTAAAAGGTAGATGGTTTATTTGACATCACCAACTTGAAACTATCTTCAGTTGACCTTAAACCTACAGGATTTCACAGCTGGAAGCTCTTCTGTTGTTCTTCGTCAAATAATATAAGATGGCAAAAGACTTTGGGCTCTCCGTGGGTCTTTGTAGATTCTTTTATTATTCAGTTCACTGCCCCTTCCTGGGGAGGGTTTTACACCCTTGCCCTGTTGACTTCGGCTTGGCCGTGTGTCTTGCTTCGGCCAGTGAAGTGTGAGCAGAAGTGACGGCACCCTTTGCAAGTGGGAGGTTTAGGGGCCAGTGAGTGGTTCTGCCGTTGCTCTTTCTCCTTTGCCGTGAGACTGGCAGTATCCCAGGCAGGGGCTGCTCTCTTGGGTCCCAGGGTGAAGAGTGAGAAATAAGTGTTTATGGTGGTGAGCCACCGAAAGCTAGGGACTTGTTCACGCAGCAAACGCAACCTCTCCCACGTGAGGCAGGACCTGAGCCAGACCTGGAGCCTCCACCGCTACGGACGCACCACCCGGCACACAGTAGGTGTACAATAGACAATTTTTGACGTATAATGAAGAAATCGATAGCTAACTAGGAAATACCTTTTTTTAAAAAAAAAAAAAAAGTCTATTCAGCTCTTCTACACATTTAAAAAAAAAATACTTATTTATTTGGCTGCGCCGGGTCTTAGTTTGCAGCCTGCGGGATCTAGTTCCCTGACCAAGGATCGAACCCAGTCCCCTGCATTGGGAGCGTGGAGTCTTATCCACTGGACCACCAGGGAAGTCCTGGAAATACCTTTTTTTTTTTTAATGAATAATAGTTAGGCTTTGTGGTTTGAATACTTGCATATTTCAAGCATCTTATTTTAATATCAGAATTTCATACTAAATCATCAAAGATTCTTTTGGAATTTGAAAGCTGTAATTGATAAGATGTTTATATATGTCAAGTTTTCCCGAGATGTTAACATATAAAATTTATTACAGAGTAAGGAGATGCTGGTTATATTATAGCTTTTAATTAATATTTCAGTTTTATTGATGGCTGGTGGGACCAGATATCTGCACAGTGGTCTCATGTAGACACCTTCTCAGCAGGTTGCAGGGGAAGCTACAGACAAAGCCGTTTACCACCAGATATAACAGTTGTGCCCCGAATTCCTTCACCATGTGTAGGCTCTCCCTCTAAATGGTCTCATGAACAGGGTGAAATAGAACCAAATACATTCAGCTGGGATCCCTGGTAATTTGGATTAGTAGATAATGTATGAATTCATTTTTTTTTGACTTAAATCATTTCGATAGTGTTTAGGGCCTCCTCTCACTGTTACCTCTGAAACTAGTCAGAGGTATATTTTACTTATATATACTTATAAGGTATTTTACTTATATATCTATATAGAGAAAAGCTGTTTTATTGTTCTCTATCCGAGGGTTATTTTTTATTCTGTTTTTTATGTAAATGTCATTATATTTTATGTTTCCCTCTGTAGCTTGCTGGGGTTTTTTTTGTTTTTTGCTTTAAATTTATTTATTTATTTATTTATTTTTGGCTCTGTTGGGTCTTCATTTCTGTGCGAGGGCTTTTCTCCAGTTGCGGCGAGCGGGGGCCACTCTTCATCGCGGAGCGCAGGCCTCTCACTATCACGGCCTCTCTTGTTGCAGAGCACAGGCTCCAGACGCGCAGGCTCAGTAGTTGTGGCTCACGGGCCTAGTTGCTCTGCGGCATGTGGAATCTTCCCAGACCAGGGCTCGAACCCGCGTCCCCTGCATTAGCAGGCAGATTCTCAACCACTGCGCCGCCAGGGAAGCCCAGCTTGCTGTTTTCATTAGACAATATATCTTGGAGATCTGTCCATGTAGTTACAGAAAGATCTAGTTCATTTGATTTAACTGCTACAGAGTATTCCAGAATTTAAGTAAATTATGGTTTATTTAGCCTTGCTGGTAGTGATTTATATAGAATTTTTAAAAAAGAGTCTGTCGCTTCTCATTTAATGATTACAGCATCTTACATATCAGGGCAAAGAACCCATAAGGGTCCTTCTGCTAGCAAAGCCGGGTTTGACAAGGTAGTCCAACTGTAAAGGTAAATGTTACTCATCAGAATAAAATGGGGTTACATTAAGATCAAAAATTAACTGTCACCAGAAATGGAAGGTCCTTAGTTCTGTTTTAGAGCAGGCCACATTCAACAAGACCGGTATTATCAAAGGCAGAGCACACTTGAGCGGGCTGATTCCTCAGCCTGAGGAGGGCTGTCAGAGCCTTGCTTGCTCAACACGTGATGTCCAATGTAATGATTAGAATCGTATCCAAGTTACATAAAGTCAGCCTCATCAGATGATCTGGTTTTGGTCATACTCTGATGTTAACAAAAAGTTTTAAATAGGAATTTTTAAAATCATAGACCTTAAAGAAACAAACCAAAACTTGTTCCCAAGAAATTTAAGATCACAGAAATAATGCCAGATTCGCCCTCGGAGCAATGTTTTCGGTGTTGCTTGTGCAGTCAGCACGTGGGTGACATCTAGACCCAAGCTTGGCTTACGAGTGTGCTTCATGGGAACACATCAGATGGTGACACAGGGACCTTTCCTGGTACGTGGGGGGAGCAGCTTGAAGGAGCCACGCTGCTCAGGGCGGCTGAGGAAACCGCGCCCCGGGCTTCAGTGAAAAGCAGTCTTTTCCAGAAACTCCTAAATCCTGGACCCCAGCCCTCAGTGACAGCTGTTTCCGTCCTCCCTCTATGGGAAAGGTGTAGGGCATTTCAGAGACATTCACGTTCAGGTGGAAAATTCAAGCCCGGATGACCTCTAGCCAGAAGGCTGCCGTTTTCTTAACTCATCCAATTAAAAGGGCATTTGGGGCTTCCCCGGTGGCGCAGTGGTTAGGAATCCGCCTGCCAATGCAGGGGATGCGGGTTCGTGCCCCGGTCCGGGAAGATCCCACATGCCGCGGAGCAACTAAGCCCGTGTGCCACAACTACTGAGCCTGCGCGTCTGGAGCCTGTGCTCCGCAACAAGAGAGGCCGCGGTAGTGAGAGGCCCGCGCACCGCGATGAAGAGTGGCCCCCGCTCGCCGCAACTGGAGAAAGCTCTTGCACAGAAACGAAGACCCAATACAGCCAAAAATAAATAAATAAATAAATTTATAAAAAAAAAAAGAAGAAATCTTTGGAAACTCTAAAAGTGGGCATGGGGACCAGGAAGAAAGAAAGACCAGGCGCCCAGAATCAAAACATAATAATCATGGAAAAAAAAAAAGGGCATTTGAAGGGATGTCTCTTCAGATATAAACATCCTTGTCAGAGAGCATCATTGATCGCCCGCCTCCTGGGGTGTGAGGGTTTGAACTCCTCTAGAGGTTTCACATTGCATGCTGCTGCCTGCGTCTCCATCGTGGAAGGCTGCAATTTAAACCTCATCTAGAAGACGCCTTCTTGATGCGTACGGACAATACAAGAAGATGTCTAGGAAACGCAAGGCCCATCAGCATCGAAATAGTGCACACTGCACACCCATGGGTTTACTACTCTGAACGTATTACAAAATGATGGTGATGATGGTGAAAGACTTTGGAAAGTCCTGGTAGAAATGCTGAGATCTGTTTCCAATTAAGTTGCTGTATTATAAAACTAAGAGAGGAGAAGCAGGCTAGCAGATGCTTCCAGTAGAACTTGAAATGTTCACCTGTTATTTTTTTCCTAAGCAGCCTAGATTTAGATTTGTGGGTTAGACTTCATTTGTGCCTATGAAAATTGGTTTAGTCAAAAACTTTTTTTCTCCCCCAAACGTGTAGACGACAGAAACGTCTAAGCTGAGTGTTTCCCACTTTCGTTATAACATAATGTCAGGCTTGTGACATATGACAGCAGGTTTCACACTCCTCTTAATGAGAGGTTGCCAATGCCTAGAGAAGTAAAAGGTAAGGTTTGCACGTATTGCACTAAATGAGAAAGTGTTACCAACTTGGGAGTAGTGCAGATGTGGTATGTAGGCCAGCCATGTCACTGCAGCACCAGGTGCAGCCGGACTTACCCTAACTTATATGTGGGACACCTATCGTGAATCCCCAGGTGAACAGGGATGGAAGTGTGCTCTGTTAAAGATTCGGAGGTCCCTTTCACACACGTGTATGGGAGGTTCACCACGTATGAGACAAAATGCCTTTAGACGACGCTAAGGCAGGTTTCTGCATCCAGGTGGCTTTGCGGTCCTGGAGGAACCTAATATCATGTTTGTTTCTTTTCCCTCCTTGCTTTGGTTTCCAGGAAGCCCAGAGATAACGTGAAAACTTACTTGCCAGCCTTGGTTCTGGTCGAGCTGCAAATTCAGCAGTGTGCTTTAGGAAATCTCTTTAAAGCCCTCAGCGTCTGTCCTCCAGCGGGGGCTGGGGGGCTGGTGATGAATGATGAGAGGATGGAGGGGGAGGAAGGTAGAGGAGTAACTGTCTGCATGAGTGGCAGGTAAAAGAAATAGAACACTCTGGAAGGCCAGAGGAAAGAAAGCAAGCGTGCCTGCTCCCGGCATCTGGAGCGGCTTCCTGGCAGGACGAAGCAACCTTCGCTGTTGCTTTTTTAGGTGTTTCGGCAGATGGGGTGTTGGCAGAAGATGGTTAGACCAGGAGTAGGGAACACCCAAGACAAGGTGAGAGGGGCAGGGGTGCTACCTGGGGCTTCCCCAGTGGAAGGGTTGGACGTCGAGGTTTATAGATGTCAGAAAGACCCCTCGGGTCCCGTCCATCAAACGCTGCTTCTCACTACCCGAGGGCGAGTGGCACTCGGGCACCTAAGGCTCAGCTCCTCTGCGCACACCTCCCTGGCCACACGGAGCCTCTTGGGGACGCCACAGCAGGCACTGTTCATGTGATTCACTCAGCAGCTGTCAGGAAGCCCATCTTGGAGCCCGCGGGACACAGCTCCGGCCTTGGGGTCCTATCTTTCCATCCGGGTGACCAGCATCACCTGGAAGCCATGGCTGACACACCTTTCACTGTCCCAGGCCCCGTGGCTGGTCCTGCACTTCGGGGGATCCCTCAGTCGGCCTGTGCCTCGAAATGCTTTTGTTTTGAAAAACTGATCAGAACGTTGTAGAAACAGCACATGCTTCCTATGCTTAGAGCAAAGCAATCTGATTCTACTTTTCAGATCAGTCTTGAGACTCATTCTCCCAGGACCCCATCCCTTGAGATCCAGTGGGTTACATATTTGATGAACCAACAACAGATACACTTTTAACTTAATGTGTCCTGCTTGACTTAATGGTATTTACCCAGCAAATATTACTGTATTCCTTATTCAGTAAACAGAGTATTTAATTCGTAAGTTGTACAGTAAAAGTACATGCATTGGAATTATGCACATAAGACCTGGTGAAACTCTCAGGCCTGTCGTTTAATTCATGTCTCTGCAGCAGTGTCCGTGTCCCGGCTTTGCTGACGTACCGCGGTCGCTCGTGTAAGATGTTGTCAGTGGGGGAAGCAGGGTGGTGAGGGGTGCGTGGGGACGGTCTGTACTTTGCTTGCAAATTCTTGTGAGTCTTCGATGATTTCAAAATAAAAGATGAAAAGTTGGTTGTTTTCTTTTTTAAAGCAAGACAGGATCAGAGATCATCTAGTCCAGTCGTTTTCAAATTTTTCTTTTCGCAGCAGCCTCCCTCTCCCATCCTCATCCCACGTCTGTCGGGCTCCCCAAAATCCCACAGGAAAGGTCCCGATCCAACCAACACCCTCGGGGTCCAGATGAGGAAGTTGGGGCCCAAAGAAGTTACTGGCTATTGATGGAAAATCAGAGATCCGGGAAGTTTGATTTTTAGAGCAGTTGCTCTCTGCAAATCTCCATTAAGTCACAGCCCTTCAGCTAACACTGGTTTCTCTTGTCAGACAAGGTGAGATCAGACCAGGAAGAGCATCCGTGCTCCTGAGTTCACTTCTGCGCTGCAGGAGGTGGTCGCAGCCCCTCGCCGTGATGCCCGGGCAGGTTGTCTCACAGGCGCTGCCCTGGAGGGCGAGTCCAGGGCGGAGGGGAAGGACTCAGGGCCACAGACAGAGTCCTGTGCCTTCTTGTCAACCTGGCCTCGCCTCCAGCCGCCTGTGGGCACCGGAGCCCGTTAGCTTTCTCCTTCCTCCCCTTGCGAGCCCAGGTCCCTGAAGTATTGCTGGGAAACCTTTGACACCTTGGAGTTTATGACGATTATGTTATTGTTGGAAGTAATCTTCTCTTGCCTTCATCCAGGGATTTTTCAGGTTGCAAAGCCCCTTCTCATATGTTCCCTCACCCTCACCCCCCGGCTAGGACATTGGCAGACTGGGTTTATTTCTGCTTTGTAAATAAATGGCATGACTTTTCCAAGGCTGCTGAGTTTGTGTCAAGGCGGAGTCAGAACACAGGTCTCCAGAATTCTGGTAAAGGCTCTTTCTATAGGAGAGATGTTGGTTTTCGTAAAGCTCCCGCACACAGGGATGGTCCACAAGCAGGTGGTGTGCTTGTGTTGTTATTGTCATTGTTACCGTAGGCACCGTCCTTGGCACAGTTTTAGGGTGTAAAGACGCCAAGAACCTGGTCCTCCTCCAGCCACATCCAGGAGGGGGCAGCTCTCTTCCTGCACCTCCGAAGGCGAGAGCCTGAAGATGCCACATGGGCTTGGATGAGTAAGCCTTAGATCCTCCTGAGAAGTGAAGCAAGTTCCCCGTGTGCCACGTCAACAGAGATCAATGTGACAGCCAACTGGCAGGACAGCTGCCCTGGGACCGCCTGGTGCGCCCAGGCTCCGGGGGCTGTGTGGGAGCTGCCACGCCGGATTTATTTCACGCCGACGGTTGATGCTGTCCTTCTGCAGGGAGAACAGGCTGTCCTTCCCCCTGGCCTCCTCTTTGCCCTCCACGTGGTAGGACACGACCTTTACTATCCGCATTGGGAACTTTTAATTGGTACTGACACCAACCTGTGCCCTTGACATTTTGCCCAGCATCCTGGAATATTGGGGAAATTGGTGGAAGGCTAAGCCCACACTTCAGACCACGTTCACAGCTGCTACTGGCTGGAAAAGTCACCTCCCAAGGAAGGTGTGGATTTTTCTCACCCCAGGAGACATTTCCAAAGTAAACCAGTGACCTGTGTCGATCATTTACACATGTAGGCACCTGGCACCCAATAAGCACTTACTAAATATTTGTGGAGGAACCTTCTAAAGCAGTGGTTCCCCGCCTTCGTGCACCTGCCAACGTCAGGCTCACCTGCAGGGCGTGTTGAGGCCTCCTCTGCAGAGTTTGATTCAGTTGGTCTGGGGAAGCGCCAAATGATTTCCTGTCTGACAGGTTTCAGGTGATGCTGGTGCCGTGTAGGGACGATACTTTGGGAACCACGGTCCTAGAGCAGAGATTGGCCGACTGTTTCTGTAAGGGCCAGTTAGTATTTTAGCCTTTGTGGGCCATGCAGGTTCTGTCACTCAATTCTGCCACTGTAGCCACAGGAAATACATAAATGAATGAGCACGGCTGTGTTCCGTAAAACTTTATTTACAAGAAACAGGTGGTGGTCTCATTTCAAAAAAAAATTGTGTTGCAGATATAAAAAGATTTTCAAAAGGTGTTAGGAGGCAGAGCCTCATTCTGGGTGGATTTCTGAAAGCTCTCGGATGGGAACCAGTGTTAGAGTCTCAGCTGCTGGTCAGATCCCATCTCTGATGTTCACCGGCCACAGGACTTCGAAGAGCGCTAGCATCTCTGTAGAATGAGGGTGATAATAGTAATTATTATTATTACAGTGATTAATACATTGTATTAATACAGTGACAGATCGGAGGAAATGCTAACATTTATCAAGTTTACATGAGCGTTTGGCTTACTATTCTTTATACTATTTTAATCTGCATGATTAAAATATTCCAGAATTTTTCAATTTCTATCTTTAAAAAGTAGTCAAAATAATTCATTGGTCGGTATGTGTCTTAGATTTTAGGTTCCAATGTCAACCAAAAGGTCAGTTATCTTATGAAGTCAAGATCACCTTTGGAATTCCCTCACATCACCAGCACCCAGGCTCTTAGGAAGTCAGAAGCCAAGAATATCTTTCTTTGAGTACCTTTGCATTGGAGAAGCCCCAGACTAAAGGACACCTCAGGGACACCCCAGGCTTCCCTTGTCTGTAGTGGAGCTCGTGATCTCTCCTCCCCGTAACCCTGCTCCCCTGTCATCTTCCTTCATTCAGACAGTGGCACCTGCTCAGGCCACAGAGAATGGTTTGGGAGGAGGAATTGAATGAGGAAGGGTTCTGATGTGGCATGTTGAGGATGAAATTGTTTTACAGCTCAAATAGGATGCGTTGATCTTTCAGCTCAGTGCTCGACTTTACGTATTTATAAACAGAGGTGCAGGAAGCAGAGGGGCTACTGCTTTATGTGGGTTTTCCCTTCTCAGCACCTCACTGAGATTGACTTGTTTTGTCTTTATATCAACCACGTAAGACAAGTCCTGTTAATTTCTCGGTGTGTAGATGGGGCAGAAAGGATGAGTAATTTGCCCAAGGTCATGCCTCTGGGAAGGAACGGAACTGGGATTTGAGCACAGGCAGTGTGACCCCAGAGCCCCTGCTCTGTCATTACTACTGTGTGCTAGGTGTGATTTTTTCTTCCTTGTCTATAATCTATCTGTAGGTTGAGGAACAAAACACTACTTGGAAAAAGGCTGCCTAGTTGTCCCTTCAGTAATCTGCGTGGCGCTAGAGGAGATGAATTGCCACGGGGGCTAGGGGAGGGGGCTTCCAGGCATTTCCAGTGTTCATCTGATTACACTGAAGTTTCCCTCTGCAAATGCATATGATGCTTTGGAAATGGTGCAGAAGCAGGAAGACGTCCCTGTGGGTTTGGGTGCATATCTGGTCTTAGAGTATATTCCTGGAAACCTCGCCCAAAAGGAAATGGCCCAAAGTCTGCTGAACGGCTCCAGGGTCACTCAGCTCAGCTTCACAGATACACCCTGATTTTGTGCCTGCTACAGCCCACGCTGGGCCCTGGGGATGCGGCAAGACCGCGGTGTCTGAACCGCTCTGCGTGCCCTCGGGCACCTTGACGGCTCTGGGTCCAGAAGCGGTAGCTTTAGGAGAAACCCCGCTGTGTGCGGATTACACCCCGGAAAGAGAGGGAACGTGGGCATCCAGTGCCCAGCCCGGAACGGGCAGCCTCTTAAAACACGGTGCGGCAAAGGCGCCCCCGCCCATCGGGTGACCTCAGACAGCGGTGCACACACAGTCTGGCGCCTGGAGCCTTGCTGTGGGGACGGGAGGGGCGGGCCTGAGCCGGGCCTAGCCCCCAGGCGAGGTCTCCCCGTGACTGATGAGCAGTGTGCTGCCTCTCCCCTCAGGACCCCAGGAGCAAGCACAAGTTCAAGATCCACACTTACGGAAGCCCCACCTTCTGCGATCACTGCGGGTCACTGCTGTACGGACTTATCCATCAAGGGATGAAGTGTGACAGTAAGTAAGTTTTCTTTTCCTAGTAGATGGCGAGGCTCTGCAGGTGCGTCCGGGGTTGACAGGGCCCTTCAAGATGTAGTGACTTTTCAGCCCGTCAGTAGAATTCGTTCAGATGTGGACTCTACTGAAGAAGTAGAGAATCTCTCCGCTCTCGAAGTTCTGGTTTATTAAACTACTTAACTGCCTACTTATGAACCCTCACCCCAAAAGCACCCGATTTAATGGAGTCGGTGCTGCCCCGGTCTTCCGTGGTAGAGATCTTCAATCGCTGTCGCACGCAGGCCCGTCAAACCCCACAACAAATGCCACGTGTCCCCACCTCCAGATTCCACATTTGGTTCGGCTTCAAGATGAGCTGAGCATTCGTACTCCTTATCTTCCCGGGTCTCTAATTAGTGGGTGGACTGTGGAAAACTCCAGTAGGCTCTCCATAGCGCTGAAACCGCAGCAAAAATGAAAACGGGGAGGGCATCTTACTTTTGAAGTTCACTTGCCCTGTGTGTTTCTGGACAGATCAGATTCCTACCAGGCCAGTTAGAGATGAAATCCCGGAAGACATCCGTCCTCTCCCCTTCCGCTTTCTGCTCTGTGTGTATCTCCACCAAACACCAGGAGGAAAGAAAAACATCTCTTTCTTTCTGTGGAAACTCTCTGCTTTGATTACTGTCATGTAATGAGATTCCCCAGGCTATTTATTTGTTTCAATAAAATTTTATTCTTAGGACATGAAAAGGTACTTACTGAGCCGGTTTTTTCTAGTAGAAGGGGAAGGGTCAGGGAATATAAGATGTGTCATTCGTTAGTGGCGGCTCTTAGGGCCCGAGCCTCATCTGTGTGTCCCGACACGGAGCAAAGACATAAGTATGTCGTCTTCCCTCGGGATCCGAGGGGGGTCGGTTCCAGGACCCTCCGCAGACGCTCAGCGCCCACAGTCAGCGAATATGGGGGTGTGGTTTGGGGCAAGCAGCTGTGGAGTTGTTGGAAAGAAATCGTGTCTGAGTGGACCTGTGCAGTTCAAACCCGTGTCACTCAAGGGCCAACTGCACATAAACATCAAGCTCTGTGAACTTTATGGAGTAGACGGATGGCTTCTCAGAACGCAGGGCTGCTTCACCTTCCCACGCTGTAGAATATGAGAGCTTCATGGAAGCTTCATGATTGGCAAGGCCAGTGGCTTCCTGCATTTCGGGAAACGCTAGGATTCCAAAGACACCGTTTTCAGAGGCTCTGCAAGTGTGGATTCTAAGTGCACTTGTAAATACACTTTTAATTATTTTAAAACTTGGAACAAAAGTGAATCCTCAGCTGTGTTAGGCACTCAGCCTTGACGAGTTGAAGGTGACCTTGCCGACGGATGTCCCCAGCTTCGCTCAGTCGGCAGAAGGGGCCCTCCCGTTTCTCCTGCTACGTCCACCGCAGAGTCAGCCGGGGTCGCGAAGGGTGCCCTTAAAGAAGGGTACCAGCTGCCCGCCCTCTTCTGGGTGAACCAGGGTTTGGGGATGCTGTCCAGCTTTAACACAAGACAGAAAGAAATGCATCGCTCAGGCTGAACTGAGTCTTCACCCGGCATCCCTCACGGCTGGGTGCAAAGTTTTGTTTGCATCAGAGGCCTTTCTTGGTTATCCAGGAATGTCTTTATAGTAAATAAATGGTATAGATTTGAATTTATTAACCAAGTGTATGCTAATGAAATAACACTCATCTGGTTTGTAGATTAGGATCCTGCTTATTAACATTTTGGTTGTAAAATGGGTTCTGTTAGTAAACGTTTTGAAAACCCCTGACCTAAACCAGTGTGTTCTGTTTTAAGCCCTTTGCCTTGGAGTCCTAGGGTTTCTGGGGCTGCTGCCTGTGCTTCTTCCTGGGGGGTGCAGGAAAATACGCAGATGGGTGCCAGGACCCAGACCACCCCCCAGCCAGAGCCACTTGTGCGGAGAAGAAGCCTCTTCCTCTGCCCTTACACACAGTAGGTTATGATGCTGTAGACATTTCTGCTCGGTGGAAAGAACGTCAGCAGCCACTCGTGCAGGCCTCTTAGTTTGCGGAGTAGGAAAGGGAGTTGGAAAGCAAATGAGCTTCCCAGGATGTACGATACAAGCCGCGGACGGCAGCGCCGAGACAAAGATACAGCCCAGGGCCCTTTCGCCTCCCACGCCCTCCCCGAGGTCCACGTCCTTTCCAGAGGCTCTGGCATTTTATTCCCTTAAGTTGCACGTTCTGCCCAAGTACTTGAACACGTGATTTGGTCAATGCGGGTCATAGCACAGCTTTTCAAGAGGCTTTGTATTGGCCGAATCAAGGTACATGATTTTGAACGGTTCCCTTTGGGAATGAATCCACATTAATTGTTCTTCCCTCGTTGTATCCCTTTTCCTGCTTTCGGTGTTTAATAATCGTAGCTGAGATCCATTGTTTGTGATGCTTCTTGCTATTTAGTTCACCACGTTAAAATTAACCACCGAAAGTGAAAGGGGCATGAAGGCTCGGAAGAGCCTTGTAGCATCCCCTGGAGGATTCACAGGCGTTCCAGGGGCCACCCCTCCTTCTGGAAGCCTGAAGGTACAGGGCCGGTAGAGCTGAAACACCTACGCAGAGTCTTCTGTCTGTGCTCAGTGCCCCGGACTCTCTTCAGGGTCCCTTTAGTCCATTACAGTAAGACTGACCTTTCTTTAATCCTCCCCCTGTCTCGCCCACGTAGTGTCAGCTGGTGAGAAATGGCTTATGCCAGGCGTGTATTTGTTTTACTTAGAATAATACTTAAATATCTGAAGACAGGTTTAAAATATCAAGCACAGGTTCTTTTAAAAACAACAACAGCAAACAAAAGCAATGCACTTAAGCCTCCTTGGAAATACAGAGTTTATTGAGGAAAGGAACATTTTCTGAATTTCCTTTACTCAACCCTGCAAATTCTCAGAAAGGCATAAGAAATTCTTTGGCAGAAAGAATCCTCTGTTTAAAATGTGCATGTTATTTGCCTCTGTGTACATAAAATAGTAATTAGTCTGCGCTATACATACACTTACCTATGTGAATTTTGTATGCTGTTATATATTGGAAGCATTCACAGAAGACAGGGGGGTGTCTTGCTTCAGTTAAGACTGGACAAATATGGATCGAGTATTTTAAGGATATTGTCACTCACATGAAGCCTGTGCTGTAAGGGACATCTGCTAACAGTTCTTTATGTCACCAAAAGCATTATAGCAGAGTATCGAGTTAGAGGGTGGCTCATTTTCACTTCTGTTCATGCAGCCAAAACACCGAGGGAGGGATGCTTCCAGGCCACACGCCCAGCCTCACCCTTTGCTTTCTTGACTCACAGCCTGTGATATGAACGTGCACAAGCAGTGCGTGATAAACGTCCCCAGCCTCTGCGGGATGGACCACACGGAGAAGAGGGGCCGGATCTACCTGAAGGCCGAGGTCACCGAGGAAAAGCTCCACGTCACAGGTAAGGCGATCTCGGATGGGTGTGAGGCGTGTGCTGCTCTGTGGGCTTCGGATCAGGGGCAGGCCGAGCCCCAGGCTGCTCGGACGCAGAGCCACGGGGTCTCGTGAACATGCCTCCCGAATCCCCAAACGCTCGGCGTCAGTCAGGGTCACCACGGCCATGTGGATGAAGTGTCCTGCCAGCAGGGCCAGCGGATTGTCCCCCTGGTGATGGGCACACCAGAAGCCACTAAGCAAGATGCCACTGGTGAAGGTGGAACCCGGGCGAGGGCAGGCGATGGAAGATCCAGGTGTTTAAGGGTGTCGGGCTGTGATGACCTGACGGGCCCGCCGTGATGGTAACAGCAGCTGCCTCGGGTATTTACACCTCCTCTGAGTTGGGTGCGGTGCTGAGAAATCCACACAGATTATCTGCTTCTCACAACTACTAGATCATTAGCCTCATTTTCCAGAAGAGGAAACCGAGGCACAGAGAAATGGGAACCCTGCAGTGTCACAGAGTAAGTGAGGACTCCAGACCCTGTGCTTCTAACCATCACACCACCTGCGCCTCACAGACAAGACGGCTGAGGCACCAGAATTCCATGTCCCCAGGCCAGGCGCCCCTCCTCGGGGCCATGTCGGGGCGCGCACTGTCACAGCACAGCTTTTCCTTTGGTTTCCCACCAAATCCACACTCAGCCGAGGGTCCTCACGGTGATGCGCTCTGTGCTGAGTACGGTTTAAGTCTCAGGCGGCAGCGTCGCGTCCTTGCTCTGGAGGCCTCTCGGGTACCACCCGCGCTGCACGCTCCCTTCTCCTGGACCAGGACATTTATTCTCATCAGATCAGCAAACGTACTGTGTTCCCATTTGTATTTAAACGTGGAAAAACTGACTTAATTTTATCGTAAGTGACAGAAGATGTTATAGGAATAAAAGACTCGCAGGGTCTGTTTAAGGAGAAAGCGGGGGTGGGGGGGGGGAGACCAGAGAAAGCTCACTTTGGGGAACACCCTCACATTTTTTGTCTTTGGAGAACAGTCCAGTTTTCTACCCAGTGCTGTCCTGTCAGGTAGGCATTCAGGGAGCATCAGACAGGGTTTTGAGGTGTTGCAAGGAGAGGGTCCACACGCTTTGCGGCTGGGTAACCTGATGAAACGAACCACACACGGCTAATGGTCAGAATGGGATCGTGCATAAAACCCCCATCATAGACACGGGACCCCTGGCGCCTTTGTGTTTCAGAGAAGTTCCTTGATTTTCTCAAAACCGTCCTGCCTGCCCCCTTGCGCTTGGGGCTGCGGTTCTCGCCTGCGTTCCCTTTGATGGGACGGATGCTGCAGCGGGGCCACAAGCGGGTCTGCACCGTCGCAGCCCCACGCTTACTTCTCTCTCTTTTTTACCAAGGCTCCCTCATTGTCAAAGTCCCATCCTGGGGGCAGGGAGCGTGCAGTTTCAGAGAAAACTGCCATAAAACAGAGACTGAGCAAGTGGTGAGGGGTTGCAGCAGAACGCCTGCTGGCTGAACGGGGCAGTGCTTCGCCCTGGCTTTACGGCGGCCCACGGCCACGGCGATGTGGACACACAGGGGAGGGTCAGAGCTCAGCCGGGAGGGTCACGGCTCCCTGAGGGCTGGGCTGCCTGGCAGGGACTCCAGCGTTCAGCCCGCACTCCTTGTGCTGCTGAGTACAAAACAGACTGTGCGTGCTAGCCCGGCCCGTGCCTTCTGCGTGTGGCGCTGCCTGAGTGTGCCAGGCTCTTCTGGGAGCCTCAGGAGCCTTGCAGGTGTGAACTGCACAGAGGGGCACAGGTGCGCTGGCTGGGGCGGCACACGGTACGCGAGAAAGACCCACCTTGCAGGGGACAGCCAGGCGTATCCTCCTGGGACTCCTGTGCTGATCACTCCAGCATTGCCAAGAGTTGGACTTGACTCACAACTGTGGAATCGTCTTAGGGGAAGACACCCTCCCTGAGTTCGAGACTTTTCATGCATGAAAGCCAACCAGTGTAACCTATGGCTGCAATCTAGGTTATGTCTCTTGAGAATGAGTCTACACGTTTGTGCAGAGACATAGCTCTGCTTTAGGACTATGAATTCAGCAATACTTCCATAACAGCAGCAACGGCAGCTCACAGTGACTGAGCACTTCCCACAAAAGGGCCACCTTCGAAGCACTTTACATAATTAACTTATTTAAACCTGTGCGGAAATTTGTTATCCGTATAGATGAAGAAACCAAGGCACAAAGAAATTAAATAACTTGCCCAAAGTCACACAGATGGTCACTTTAATGGTTACATATTCAACTGATAGAAGTAGAGATATTTTAATGACAGTACCAGTAGGAACTGGAATCTTGTCTTAGTTCAGGCTACTATAATAAATACCACGGACTGAATTTCTCTTGGTTCTGGAGGCCGGGAAGTTCAAGATCAAGGTGCCACCAGTTTGGTTTCTGGAGAGAAATCTCCTCCTGGCTTGCAAGGGCTGCCTTCTGGCTGTGTCTTCACTTGAGAGAGAGAGAGTCTGGGAGTGGGAAGAGGGAGGAAGGAAGCAAACTCAGTGGTGTCTCCTAAGGGCACTGATCCCATCCTGAGGGCCTCACCCTCATGACCTCATCCCCTCCCAAGGCCCCACCTCCTGTACCATCACCGTAGGGGGTTAGGGCTTCCACATACAAACTTGGGGGCACAAACATTCAGTCCACAGCAAATCTAACTTAAAAATACAGTAGTTATTTGTGTGCAGGAAATTCAGTCCTAAATATAGACATCCAAAATAAAGGAAATAACCTGGTAGTAATCATTTCCTTAAGACTTTGAGTAATTTTAGATTTTCAGAATCAGAATTAGCCTGGCTTCAAGGAGAACAGAAATATAAACAATAAACCATAATGAGTAGAGCTTATGGTACAAAAAAAGTCACAAAAGTAACACAGAGTTCCCTGCACCTTTCACCCAGCAGCCCCTGATAATCACATCCTTACATAACCACACTTTAGGCATCAATGTAGTCACATTTTTAAATAATACCCAATAAATTTGTGAACAATAGGTACCTATGTTAGTCACTAGAAATAGTTTTTAAGAGTCAGAGAGAAGACCTCAGGCTTCCTTATTCCAGTAGAAAAGGCCAGCAAGGAACACCAGCCAGAGCCCCTCCCTAGCGGTACCTGCCACCCCTCCTGCATCACCTGCCTGTACCACTCCTCACCCAGCGGATCTGGCACTTGTGTGTGTGTGTCTTGACAGACGGTTTCCGTAACAACAGCTGCCATTGACCGAGTCCTTCCCGTGTACGTACTACTGTCCACAGGACTGGACCTTTCCCCATGCTGAGTGCTTTCATAGCCATTGTTTCACTGACCCCTCATAAACTATACCACAGCGTACTGTTCTTGCCCTCATGTTCAAGATGAGCAAAGGAGCTAAGAGGGGGGAAGGAAATTGCTCCGAGTTACGAGGCAGAAAGTGAAGGGCGGCGGCCTGAGCCCAAGTCTGACCCCTGCACCCAAATGCTGTCAGTCTCCCAGGTCTCTCTTACTAATTAAAGAGTCTCCTCTGGATAAATAGCAAACCCATAAATAGTTTCTAAACCCACACTCAGCACCCCACAGCTTCTTTGAGGTGACAGAAGGTCTAAACGTGGGACGTAGGACCAGGGGAGAAAAGTGTAACATGTGGAGGAATTAAAGAACAAGCCAAGGCCACGTATAATTAAGTGCTCAGTTATGTGGGTGCCAGACGGTCACATAACTGTGACTGGGGAGGTTCTGGGGCGTACGGGGGGGGGAGGGAAAGACCCCGCGGAGGAAGAGGCTGCAGGACTGTAGGTGTTTGAGAGGCCAGAGGGAAGAGACCCGCAGCTGATGGCCGAGGTGGGGTAGCAGAATTAGCTGGCCTTAACGGGAACACAGATATAAACAATAAACCGTAACGAGCAGAGCTTATGATACCAATGCAAGTGATTTCTTGGAAAATGCACTTAAACCCTAAGTACCTGTGTTAATTGTTAGATTAGCTCCATTTCCATTTGACCTGTGCAGAATCACTCAAATTGAAAATAATTCCCAAAGTAAAATAGAAATTCCCAACGGACTCCTGGGATGGAAATCACCCTTTTGAAATCAGAGATCAGTTTCCTTTCGAGATTGGTACAGTATTTCTGGGAAAGGCCTGTGCTTTCGTGGTATATTTTTATTTTTTGCCTTTGGGCAGTGGTGCTGATGTTATCTGAACAGTGTCATTTTTATTTTTTCGTTCAGTATGCGATTTTAATAGGTTTCCTACATTCTTGTGTACCTTTTATCTGGTTTGGAGGAGTGGTAAAGAAAAATAATCCCTCGTGGGAACGAATTTTCAATTTAATGTTGTAAGTAAATGGGAAAAATATCGTATGCTTTACAGCTGTTTCAGGAACACATCTCTTCCCCAAATAGATTATTCTGCAGAAGAGTCTGATTTTCTCAAATACTTTGGGTTGTTAAGTTATGGAGGTGGAGTTCCTGGGTTGGGGGGCACTTCCTGCAGGTCCCGGCAGCCTACAGATTGCGTCCTCTGTCTCTCTTCTAGCTCTGTGTCGGGACTTTGCCCTCATGCTGTTGTTGGCTTAGAGAATACTAGTCCCTGTGTGTGTTCTTCCACCTTTTAATAGCGTCATTGGGATGGAGTCGAGGCAGTGAGACTCAGCCTTGCATAATAATCATTCATTCTTTGATCCGACTGTTTGTTATCCATTTATAAGCTGTGTGTCAGGCTCTCTGCGAGGCCCTGGGGATGCTAAGATAAGGAAGACATAGTCCCTATCATGGAATGTGTGGTCTCCAGGGGGACTTAGGATGTGGAAAAGAATGACAGCGCCCGGTGCCCGTCAGCGTCAGCGTGGAGGGCGCCTGGGGGCAGTGCCCCGTCTGCACCGAGGAAGCTGCAGGTGGTAGTGACGGTAGAGCCAGGAGCACAGGTGGGGAGCGGACACTTCAAGGAAAGAGGCCGGGCCGCCGAAGTGCTTGGTGTGTTCAGGAAGCTCGACCCAGTCCAGGATTTCAGGGATTTTGAGTGCGCCGTGGGGAAAGCTGGGGGGAAACTTCTCTCCATTTTCAAGGCGTTAGGGCTACAGTCATCACAGCTTACAGACTGCACGGGTCTTAGGAGTCACGGGGTAGTAGCTCCCAGTTGAATACTTCTTTGTCAAGCAGGAGCATTTACAGTTCCGGTGGCTGTGTTTCCACAAGGACAGAGCGTCACCCTCACACCCTGAACCCCAGGCATGACCCCGAGGTTCACTGTGACCCTCGACTTTCTTTGTCGATTCCGGGAAAGGAGGCGTGGCAGGCAGCCCACTGGTCACCTGGAAGCTTTGTTTGGATGCTCTTCCCCCCGGCAGGAAGGCCTGTGGAGTATAGTAACCTGTTTGGGGCTGCCAGCAAGGAGCAGTTGGACCAAGCCGCCTGCAGAACGGAAAAGGTAGTAGTTGGAGGTCATTTCTATCAAATAAAAGCTTGGCTGTGGGAATCAGATCCAGCTCAACAGCACAAAAGGTGTCGCAGCTGCTGTGGCTGGTCCTTTGCTTTGGGATAGAGAGGGATAGCAGGCAGCTGCTTCCCCTCGGGTACATCCAGATTGTCCATTATCGGTGATGCTACCTTTGACCACCTGGTTAAGGTATTTTCATCAGATCCCTCCACTGCAAAGGTACCTTCTTTAAATTTATGATTAATGAGGGGTCTGGGTGTTGTACATGGAGACAGCAACTTTTTGTCCGATGGTTTTGGCAGCCGTGGACGAGCCTTAATCAGTTATTATACTGACGGTTGCAAAATGGTGATTTTCTAGTTCTGTAATTGCGTCAACGTTCAGTAGCTGGCATTCATCTGAAAGAAAAGCTTTCCCTTTATGTCCCCCTACAATTTTTTTAAGTAGCAATTTGAGCTCACAGTTTCTTTTTTAGTGTCTTTTTAAAATGTTCAAATTGTTCAAAATATGGCCAGCGGGAGCCCCTTCATGCTGGCTCTGCGTCCCCTTGACATGACCCATCCATTTTTTCAGTACTTCTTCCTTTCTTTTTTTTTTTTTAAATTAATTAATTAATTAATTTATGGCTGTGTTGGATCTTCGTTTCTGTGCGAGGGCTTTCTGCAGTTGCGGCGAGCGGGGGCCACTCTTCATCGCGGTGCGCGGGCCTCTCACTGTCGCGGCCTCTCTTGTTGCGGAGCACAGGCTCCAGACGCGCAGGCTCAGTAATTGTGGCTCACGGGCCCAGTTGCTCCGCGGCATGTGGGATCTTCCCAGACCAGGGCTCGAACCCGTGTCCCCTGCATTGACAGGCAGATTCTCAACCACTGCGCCACCAGGGAAGCCCAGTACTTTCTTTCTTTCTGGAGCTTCCTTTCTCTGAGGAACACTGGAGTTTTTTTAAAATGGGAATGATAATAAGAATCCAAAGTCGGGGTTCTGGGGGTGCTTGGGGCTCCCGGGGTGCTACTGCCTCTAAGCTCTTCCAGTAGACAGAGGCAGGGTTTTTTTTTTTTTAAATTATTAGCACCTTTAATTATTATTTATTTATTTATTTGGCTGTGTTGGGTCTTCGTTTCTGTGCGAGGGCTTTCTCTAGTTGTGGCAAGCGGGGGCCACTCTTCATCGCGGTGCGCGGGCCTCTCACCATCGCGGCCTCTCTTGTTGCGGAGCACAGGCTCCAGACGCGCAGGCTCAGTAGTTGTGGCTCACGGGCCCAGTTGCTCCGCGGCATGTGGGATCTTCCCAGACCAGGGCTTGAACCCGTGTCCCCTGCACTGGCAGGCAGACTCTCAACCACTGCGCCACCAGGGAAGCCCCCAGGGTTTTTTTTGACCTGATTGACCTGATTTTTTGACCTGATGACCTCCCACTGCTGCCTCTGGTTCTGATCCTGGACCAGAGTTCTCCACCTTTCCCAGTCCTCGCTGATTCTCCATCCTCCCTCAGTAAGACCCCTGGTCCCCGATGATGTCAACATGCCCATTTGTTTGCTCTGCCCCACATTACGTGCAGCAGTTTCGGAATCAGTATACCAACACCTGTACCAAGAGCAAGCCTACTCCATAAAGCTCAAGAACTTATTGCCATTTTAAATAAAGCCTCAGGTGATGCCCCGTCGAGGGTATGTAGTCAGAATGCTGCTACCTGGACTAAATGGTTTCCCGTGTAGCCATGTCGCCCATTTGGTACGTGGCATCTTCCCGATCATCCTCAGCCTGCTCCGTAATGTGACAGACCGAAAGGGAGCTGCTCCTGACGGGATGTAATAGAAAGCACACGCTGTCATACGCCTGTCCAGTACTGGGGCCAAAACTGTATTACCCGGATCTAATGAGGGAAAAAAAACTAACAAATCCAGATATTGGGACATTCTGCTTGGTAACCGACTGGGACTTTTCAAAAATGTTAGTGTTGTGAAAAACAAAAACCGTCAAGGGGACTATTCTTGACTAAAGGAAACTAAAGAGACCTGATAATCGAGTGCAATCTGTGGCCCAAGAAAATAACAATTCTGAAGGACGTCTGGGGAGCAGGGCAGAAATCCGAATCTGGACTACCCTTTAGGTAGTGGTTTTGCATCCTCACGACATTTCTGGGTGGTCATGGCAATGTGGCTATGGGGGAGATGCTGAAATAGTTTAGGGGCGATTTTCCCTGACATCTGAAACTTACTTCCAAATGGTTCAGCAAAAACAAAACACAAAACGCTGAAGTACGTGTGAAATACACACGCACACACAAAGCCTGTGTGGCGAATGTTAATCAGTGAAAACTTTCAAATCAACCAAACCTCCAAAAAGTTGAGCTCTGTTAGGTTGGAGCTTTCTGTTCTAGTGGGTACAGCACTTAGATGCTCTCTGTAGACATCCCTGTGGGCTGGAAGGAAGCCCCAGATGAACCACCCTCCGAGCTCCTGGCGGGGTTGCTAACAGCCAGCTAGCTGGTCAGAACGCGGGGAGCAGCTGTGGGAAAGGGGGGCGTGGTGCACACCACGGGGGCCGCGGGCGTCGCCGGAGGGCCTGGGTCCTATGAGAGGAGAAACCAACGCTTGTTCAGCCCCTTCCATGTTCCGAGCCTTGGTTGGATGCTCTCCTATCTGTTATCACGACGGCCCTTCCAGAAGAGTGCTCTCATCCTCGTCGTCATTCTGTCCCACAGACACCGGCTGCGAGAGCTTGTGTGACCTGCCCAGGCCACCCGGCTGCTGAATGGAGGCCGTCCTGACCCTGGTGCCCCGGCCCACGCCTCCCACCCCCTTACCCTGCCGGCTCCTGGCTCTGGCCGAGGGGAGATGTGTGCCCGTCACAACTCCCTCCCCTTACTACAGATAGGCCCACACCGTGTGGCCACAGTGTTGGCCATTTCGTGTTTCCATCCTGCAGTGAACAGGTGAGGCTACCCTGAGCTGGCCCTTGGCACTGTCGTCATGACCCCCAGAACCCCCATTTTCCAGGGTTTAGATGACGGCTAGCGATAAAAGTGGCAGCAGGGAACCCAGCCGAACTCCTGCCTGCCGCAGAGTGGAGACCTGAAATGGGCAAGAAGGATGGAAACGAACACCCGCCAAGATGTGTGCTGACCGATCGCACAGCAGTGGGCCAGACGTGACGGCCGCGTCCTTTCTCCGCCTGCCTCGCCGTCGCAGCCTCGCCCTTGCTCTCGAATTCTCAGTCTTGGAAGGACCCATCTCTAGCTTGGCCGGGGCTTAACATCCAGGCACAGCCTTTGCAAAAGAAAACAGGAACTGCCTTGGAGCTAAACACACCTAGCAGCCTGCTTGTCCCAGTAGAGTGCTTGCACACTGCCACATTCAGATGCGTGGGCTTCCAGCTGACCACTGGCGTGTTTTCCATGGATTTATCTACTCTGTCTTCTTCCTTGGTTGGCCATTCCTAAATATCAGGTGCCGTACGTCTGTGTGACCCCTTCAGCAGCCGGTACCTTGCCTGCCTCTGCAGTCTGGTCCCTTCCGCCCACCCCGCACCTTGGCACTCCGCATTCGCATCGTGAAGAAAAGCTACGTGCCGTTTCCCCAGGGGGCAGGCTTGTTCCCACCTGCTCACCTTTGCCTGTGCTGTTTACCCTGCTCCATCAGGAGTATTGTTTAACCCTCAGCCCCAGTTCCCTTCATGAAGCCCCTCCTACCATTTTGTGCCCCGCCTAAAATGGACCACTTTCTCCCCACGCCCTTTCTAACATTTATTATGTGGTTATGTGTTTATCTGCATGCTGATCTCTTGCTACCAGACCATTAGCCCTTTGAGGTCCGAGACGTCGTCTTATCTCCTGTACCCAGTGCCTTGAATCTGTGTCTAAGAGATGGGTGTTGAGTACATGTTGATGATGTTAGAAGAACCCAGCGAGCACAGCGTAAAAAAGACCCAGCTTTATACTGTGCTGCTACCTCCCAAATCCAAAGCAACTCTTCCCATTTTAGCCCTGTATCTGGATCACATGGAAATGATCCTGTTTTAGCCGAATTCATAAAGCCACGTGACTCTTGGGATCCTTCAGAGAGACACACATCCGCCAAGAAAGAGGTTGCATGTTCTCCAAGGGACGTGTCATTATTGACATCCTGACTGTGGTACCTCATCCTGACCCATCTGTGGCAGAGCTGTCAGATGTGTACTAACTAGCAGTGTGTCTTCCTGTGGATTGTCCCTCCTGCAGGGCTCTCTGTGCAGTGATTTGAACGTAGCTTTCTATACTGAGTGCACTGGGTGCTTGTGGGAAGCAGCAAGACCAGGATGAGGGGCAAAGGGTCGCCAGTGTCATTTCCTTAAGGCAAGAGCACCCTGGTCTCCAAGCTCAGAGTGACATGACTTCTTCCTCCTGCTTGTAAACTGTGGTGGTTTAGCTGCGGATGGCAAGTCCCCTCCCCATTGCATCCTTGCCAGAGCACTTAGATCTCAAATGCCCACCTCCTAAGACCTCACGGGGAACGGAATCTTCACCCCGTGCACGGGCTCTGGCCTGAGGGTCCTGCCACACTGTATACCTGCCCGTTGAATCTCTCTCCACCTGGCAGTTTTGTCGAGTCAGTGGTGGCTCAGTGGTGTACGAACAGCTTGCTTATTTCACCAGATTAAAAGTTTTACATCCAAGATACTTGGCCCCCAGTCTTACCTCTTTCGGAATTAATTTAGTCTCACATTAGGTTCGATGCACGTGGTCGCCTTGGGAAGGTCTAAAGTGTTGACAGATGGGCTCAGTCGGAGAAAGATCCCAAAGGTAATGAGAACATCCAGATTCTTTTAAAACTGTGGTTGAGGTGATAAGAGGCTTTTTCAGGTGAAAATCTCTTAGCCCTGACATGGGAAGTTTAATTAATGTTTATCTTCAGCTTTGTATTCTCAGATTCCAAGACTGTGGTAGAGCAGTAGATAGAGGGCCGAGGGGAAATGGCTTGTTGTTATGTTGTCTTTCTCTCTGAGGACTGTCGTCTTCCAGAAGCAAATACTAATACCAATCCCCTGTTGGCCCGAGGCCTCCAGTAGCCCCTGACGAGTCCGCCCCCTGAGAGAATCAGCTCTGAGCCCATCTCCGGTGACCAGGAGTGTAGGGGAGAGTTGTCGGGCTGGGACAGTTGAACCCTTTCCTACCGACAGGTGCAGGACTGTCGCCGGCTAAGCGGGTGTCACACATGATGCTCAGCCATCGCATTCCTGGTGGGGAAGCCCAGCAAAGGCCTCCCCCCGAAGATGGGGCTCCCTCAGCGGAGCCAGCAAGAGCACGTCCTGCTCGTAACCTCACGTAAAGGTGATAGAAGGAAGGCTGGTTTCATTGGGCCTTGTCTCTTGAGGGTTTGGCTACTTCAGTGTGGGGGGAAAAAAAAAAGAGAGAACCAGTAAACATTTTTGTCTTTGTCTGCCACACTGATTAGAATGCTTATGATTTTATTAGCAACTGCCTGGGAGCCAGGCCTGATGTAATTTAATTGAATCTCCTTGGTTATTTTCAGTTCAGCTCAGTCTGTTTTCAGCACGGATGAGGGGAAGTCATCAGGTGGAGGGGGGCGGCCGAGGAGGTACCTTCCACTCCCCCCGGTTACTCACGTTCCCCCTCTAGCTACTCAAGCTTAAGCCTCCCTTCGTGGAGACGGGTCCCCAGACCAAGTTCTGGTTCCCACCAAGTTCCTCTTGGGTCTCATCACCTTGTTCCTCTGAGTAAAGAAATGTTCTGTCAGCCCCGGGAGAGGCGCGGCACAGAGGAGACGGTAATTATGCAGCCAGAAACGCACATGGGACAGTTCTCTCTAGTGCCAGGCGGGAGCCGAGGAATGACACCGTCCCCTCTCTCCTTCTAGCCACCTGCACTTACCGATGTGTTGCTGTAGCTCTTTCTCTTTGCGGTACTTTGATGCTCTGGGATTGGAAATTTGGGAGGCGGGATGCCAGGGTTCTCCCAGTTTGATGGGTTTCGTCTCAGTCCCTTTGTTAGACAGAAGCTCCCTCCTCCACGCCAGGTGCACAAAGCCCGATGCTGCCCGGTACGCAGCCCGGCGCACCCACCCCAGACGCCGGCATCCGGTTCCCTAAGAGCGGAGCCCGCACGCGGCTTGTGAGTGAGCTCTCCAGGGTGACTCTCATGCACAGTAACGCTGGAAAACTGCGGCCCTGGGTGTTTCTAGTCTCGGAGTAGATTCCATTTTCTTATAACAAAGCAGGGGTTGGGGGTGGGATGAATTGGGAGATCGGGATTGACATAGATACACTAATATATATATAAAATAGATAACTAATAAGAACCTGCCGTACAGCATGGGAACTCGACTTCGCTGTACAGTAGAAACTAACACAACATTGTAAAACAACTCTACTCCAATAAAAAAAATTTTTTTAAGTCCAATGTTGAGATGGTAAAACACAATTTAAGAAAATGTCAGTTGATTTGTCAAACTGCTCTGTTTCTAGATCCTGCGACATTTTAATTTTTATTACTTTTCAATAGAGAAAAATTTCTCTGTCAAACTGAACAGCTGAAGTTTTGACAAGGGCAGAGAAAGGCTTTTCTCTGATTTCTAGTGCAGTCAGCAACACAAGAGGTTGAAACAGTCAGTTGGCAAAATATACAGACCCAGGGAGGTGTATTGCAAAATCAGGAAAATAAAATAACAGGGGGAAAATAAAAAATAAGTAAATAAACCAAAAAAAAACAAAAAGCGATGTCTGTATGTTTGGGATGGGGTTGGGGGGCAGGGAGTTATTAGAATCAGAGCCCTCCATCCCCCAAAACAGATGCACATGTGGAAATGCAGCAGGGTCTAAAGGCAGGAGCGGGTGTTGGGAGGTGGGTAGCTGCTGATTCTGGCCTTCCGTCCTAAGGCTCCACGGCTCACCCAGAGGCAGCCCCGCCCCAGCCCCTGGAGAGCAATTCCAGGGTAGTCCTGACTGAGTAATACACCAGGATGCCAGTTAATTTACAGAGAAAGAAAACTGTCCATGTGTCTGTCAACTTGATCAGAGCAATCTCTCCAGTGTAGTCAAGATACCCAGAAGGCAACTCGTAATGAACCCGTTTTATTGATTCGCCGTGTGAAACACTGTCCCATAGACTGTGAACGGCAGAAACCCCCTGGGGAGGTGCCTTCTTTCCCAGTAGACAGACGTCAGGGGGCTCAGGACACTGCCAAGTGAACGTGGAATTATAACAAGGGAACTGGGTAAATGTTTCATGGCAACAGGCTGAGATTTAACATTTATCTCGGGACAGAGGCAGCTGTGCTCCTGGGGCCAGAGGCCCTTGAGGTTAAATTAGACGCTTCTCTGTGGGCCTTTTCGCAGGCATCCCTGGTGTTTGCCTCAGCACCTCGGCTTTCTCTGTCTTATTTGAATGTATTCATGCTGGACACCGGCTAGTCTTACACGTCTGGGAACCTTCTGTCTTCTCAGGGGACTTTGCAAAGCTCTCTTCTGATCCAGTATTGAAAGAGCCTGGAGTTTGTTGATTCCCAAAGATGACTTGTGCTTCCCTCAGCTCTTTGTTTCTGAGGGACAAGAAACCACTTCATTTTAGCTCCGAAATTCTACAAGTCCCTTTATCCTAATTCTTCGCAGAATTATCTTCCCCTAGTCTGATTCTGTCTTTCCAGATGATCTGTATGAAGTACCTCTGAGTAGTAGAGGAGTGTTGAGCTCGACTTCAGACCCGTGGCCGCACCTGCAGCCTCACTCCCAGCCCTTCCGCACCCCAGCTCTCGGGGGTCAGGGGAGCCTCCAAAGCTACGTGCAGAATTTTGTTCCTACCTTCTGGGAGGGACAGCGGCCACAGCTGTCATCTCCATGGGGTCCTGTGACCCCCCCCTCCCATATTTAGGAATGATTTCCGGGATGAAGGACAATGAGAAAGAAGCATCACTTAAAGAGTTTGGAGAATCAAAGTTTTCCCCCCAGATTTCTCACCCAGCCAAACTGTCGTTCGTAGCACGTATTCTCATCTACGCGAGGGCTCAGAAGGTACACCACCCACATGCTTCTCTTGAAAACAAGTTATTTAAAGCCCAGCTAAAGAGGACTGCAAGATGAGGGGGAAGTAAAATTTAAAGTTCCGGAATGGGAAGGTCACAATACATAAGGATAAGCAGTAGCATTAAAACGGTTGGACATCTTGATGTGAAAAATATGAAAAGCTATAAATCATATAAAAATCATAACAATGATTAGGAATCCCAAAGTCTAGGTAATTTTATGGTAACAAAGATGGAAAATGGGATGGGTGGTGATACGTGAGGGATGAGGTAGTAGAACGTAGCACGCACAAGTCTTCAAACACGGGAGGGAGGTGGGCAGAAGATCCTGTTTTACTCTTTGACGGTCAGAGAAATGTAGAATTTTTTAAATGGGGCTGAATCTTTAAGACGGTCATCAATAGAATTAAAGCAAGATTTATAGTTTCTAAAATTTCTGGAAAAGATTAAGGCAAATGAAGCACCGTATAACAGAGGACTGAAAACAACAAGTGAGGCGAAAGAGTGATCAATAACAAAAGTGGGCAGAGGCCGTTCAGAATCGAGGTTAAGAACGTGCTGGAATTCCCCCTCTCCCCACTAGCTGGTAACCCGTGCCAGGTACCCCTGAATCCCTCCCAGTCTCAGCTTCCCCGTCTACAAACTGTGGATTCCAAGTAGGGTTATTATGGGGGTTTTAATATGTCCAAAGTTCTGAACGTTTCGTCAGGCACAGACTTGTGCTTAAAATACAGTTTTAAACTTCCCATAGTTTTCAGATTAAAAAAACCCCCCAAAATTCAGCTATCCATGTTTCTATTAATGAAATTGACACCTTGTAGGAGAGGAGAAAAATCTTTCTCTTTCTACCCTTCCAGGTTCTCGGCTGGGGCTCTGTAACGAAAGACAAATTAACAAGAGAAAAACAAACCCATTTCTTTAATGTAAATGTTACATGACATAGGGGCCTCCATAACGCAATAAAGACCCAAAGAAACTGTTAAACCACAGTGTTTTTGTACCAGGTTTAATGAAAAGTGGAAAGTCGTAGAAAAATAAAGGACAGAGGAGATGATCTCAGAGCAGTGAACTGGGGGTGGGGGTGGGTGCTTCGTGAGGCCTGTCCATCCGCATCCCTCCCAGTGGTCCGCTGTCCGGAGGTAAGGATGCCCCTCTCCTCCAGGTTTGGGGAGGACACTTCTCACGTGAGGGTCTGAAGACCTGCTTCAGGGGAGACGGGAAAGGTCAGCACCCCCTTCCCGCACCTGCCGTTTCTCAGATTCCTTCAGCTGGAAGTGTGCAGTCTGCCAAGGTGTCCTCTTTTGGGGGTGGGGTGTCCTGAACCCCATCAGCATAAAGCAAAATGACCCATGAACACTAAGAATAAAGAATGGACAGAAATTTTTCAGGCGAACAGAAAAAGGGCAGCTGAAGTGGAATTGCCCTGAGTCAGGAAACGAGGCACCTGGATGCAAAAGGCTGTATTTCAAAACGTGTTGGAAATCTCGAGCAATTTAAAGTGCCGGCTTGTTGCAGGAATTACCAGAAAGTTGAATATGACACAAGAGATGGCCTAATATCAACAAGCAGAAGCCACTTGATCCAATGGAGAAGAGATGGCTTATTTCACGAATGTTGTTGGGAAAGTTGTCTAAACATTTGGAAGAAAAAAGTAAATTAGATCTTGCCTCACACTGTACACCAAAATAAATTTCCAATGGACTTAAAAGTTGAATATAAAAAAAGAAACAAAATAATAAAACGTAAGTTAATATTTGGCTAACCTCAGAAAAGGCAAGGATTTTCTGAATGTGAAAGAAATGGAAGAAATAAAACAGGAAATTTTTTTTTTTTTGTTAAAGGAATTCCTTTATTTTTTTATTATTTATTTATTTATTCATTTATTTTTGGCTGTGTTGGGTCTTCGTTTCTGTGCAAGGGCTTTCTCTAGTTGCGGCAAGCGAGGGCCACTCTTCATCGCGGTGCGCGGGCCTCTCACTATCGCGGCCTCTCTTGTTGTGGAGCACAAGCTCCAGATGTGCAGGCTCAGTAGTTGTGGCTCACGGGCCCAGTTGCTCCGTGGCATGTGGGATCTTCCCAGACCAGGGCTCGAACCCGTGTCCCCTGCATTAGCAGGCAGATTCTCAACCACTGCGCCACCAGGGAAGCCCAAAACAGGAAATTTTTGACAGATTTAACTGTATAAAAACTTAAGCTGCTGTGTTTCTAGAAGCATGAAATCTAAGTGAAGTTTGCAGCAAACATGACACAGGGCTGTTACCATTCCTTCATGTCTGAAGAACTCTTCTGACCTGGTAGGAAAATTCTTTAACACCGTGTAGGAAACTTGAACAAGGAGGAAGTCAAAGAAAAAGAAACACTAATGGCCGAATAACATAGCAGGGGAAAAAAGTCACACCTCAAAAATAACCAAGGAAGCCAAAATTACGATGTTATTTTAAACTTCTGTCCCCACAAAAAAGAAATATTAATGGCCGAATAACCGTATCTGGGAGGGGGGGGAGTTAAACTTCAAAAATAAAGAAGCCACAATTACAGGGTTATTGTTAATTTTTATCCCCCCACCCTTCATAAAACCTTGGTATGACTTTGGGGGAGTGATGGGGCAATACGTGTCAGAGTCTCGAATGATTTTATTCCCTTTGATCCACTTCTAATAATAATGTAGCCTGAGGAAGAAACCAAATTCAGATGGATATTTATGCATGAAGATGATCTGTTGCCATGCTGTTTATACAAAGGAGAAGAATTGTAGCTATATAGATGGCCTGAAACAGGGAATTGATCAAATAAATTATGATATAGCTGGAAAATGGGATGTCAGGCATTTAAAATGCTTTCAAAACAGGCCTTGTTATGTTATAAAGGCAGTTTCTAAAACTGTGTTCCTAGATAGGAATTCTATAAAAATAAACATTTCAGTATAGATATATGCAGAGCAAAGAGCCCGGCAGTAAATATGCCAACAGCAGTGCTCTTTTACAGTGGAAGTATAGGTGATGTTAATTTTCTTCTTTATACTTTTATGTGTTTCAGTTTTTGAACGATGAGTATATCCATTCTTCTCATAATAAGGAAAATAAGTGTTTCTTAAAACCTTCTGACATTGTTTATACAGAATCATTTGGGGCTCTCATAACCTAGAAAATATTATTTCTCTCACAACCAGATTCCATTTCCTTTTGGAACATAGAGGTTATAGAACTTTAATAGCAATTATTTTCCACTAACCAGAAGAGGAAAAGTAGTGAAATACTTATGATTCTTTTCCAAGGACGAGAAGTTGCTTTTTCTCTTCTCACACCAAACTCCTCTAGGTTCTCTTTCATAAGTTTTATGGGATTTTGGTTGAAGAGTTGCTGACTCGAGTTTTCTGGTATTGAATGCCACTGGATTTCCTGGGACAGAAATTACATTCTTGTCACCAAACAGTGAGTCTCACCAATGAAACAGAACATTCAGTGAATGGGTCCTGAAGTGGGAGATAGTGAGGGTCCCAGAATCCGGATGTATGTACAGATTGGGGGAGGGCTGAGCAGCTGTATTTTTAGTGTAGCCCATTTTTCTCGCCTTTGTCTTTGGCCATAATGGAAGCAAATAGGACAAAACGTATGGGTCACATTTTCTTAACATGGAAGAGATCAGATCCGGAATTGTGCGGGTTTTGACACAGACGGTGTCAGCAGACTTGACGCATCGTAATTAGATCAGATGGAGCAAAGCCAACAGCACCAGGAGCCCAGTTTGTTCACAGAATCACAGTTTTGACTGTTACTCAGTCAAAAATGGTTCGTTGTGGCTGATGACACCTTTGCCTTTTATTCCTGAAATCCAGAGAAGTTCTGCATGAGAATGGCCCTTTCCCGAGTGTAAGTGGTCCTTTCCGGTATGTTTCCCCTGAAACCTGGGGCCGTGTCATGTCTTTTAGCCTTTGTGGCTCAGTGACCCTTTCTTCAGAGCAGTTAACGTTTTCTGAAAAGTGTCCGCCTCCTTTTGGCCCGGCTTTATTCTCCATTGAAAAGACCTGTGAGGTTTTTCCTTGTCCGAGAGTCCCTCCAGATGGACACGTTATGAACTGCAGCCCGGAGACGCGGCGTTTGCCAGCGTTCCAGTCTGCTTTAGCTTCTCAGCCCGACGAGGATCCCCGGGGCTCTCGCAGGTTGTGTTGACCAGGTGAGGGGGACACCAGGTGGGGCTTGGTGCAGCCCCTGCTCTCGAGTTGCTGCGAAGTCTGTAGAGATGAAGCTCCGGTGGGCCAGGCGGGCGGGGTAGGGAAGGTCCGAGAAGGTGGGTCTGGTGCCCGGGTCAGGGCTGTAGCCCTGGGAGGGATGGATGGAGCGTGGACCCCGGGTGGCCCAGGAGCACGGGGCAAGGGTGGCGTGGAGATTCGACGATTTAGGGAACAGTTACTGAGCGTGTGTCACGGAGCTCCTCTAGGCAGTAGGGCTTCAAAATCATCAGGAGCAAAACGATGGGCCTCCTCGGCGTGGAGGGAGTATCATGGTGGGGTTAGCGGTAAGCGCGATGGGTTGGGTGCGGTTAGCTGTTTAACAAACTCAACAATCCACCCGTCCGGACCGGGGCCAGCTCCAGTCTTGCCACCGTCACCAGGTGAATGTGGAACCGGGTGTGGAGTGTCCCTAAAACTGAGATAGAAATGTTAAAGTAAATAACAGAGAATGGAGGCTGTGGACCTCTTTTCTGGGTTAGGAGCCTCAAAAATAACTGTGTCACTCAAGCTGTGATTGAAAAATCTCTTCGTCCTGATCCGTTTGTGAGGGAACGCTGTGACTTCTGTGTGTCCTCGTAAACCGCCCTAGTGACCAATCCCATGAGCCCCCGTCAGCTCCCATCCGCCACGTCTCCACCCTTCACTGCTGGCGAAATGGCCTTCTTCCGCCAGATCAAGCGTGGCCACTAGGGGCACCCGTGAGTTCATGGAGACCCGCGCGGCCCATGGGCAGCCCTCCCCACTAAGGCCTCCTTCCCGTCCAGGAGCGGTCCCAGCCCATCCTCACTGCCCATCGCGAGGGCTGCTCCGGACCCCTGCCCGCCCCCGGCAAAGTAGGAGTCCCCCCAGAGGGACACTCCCTCTCCCTTAGACACAGGTCCTGAGGGGTGTGGAGAAAGGAAGGTCCCTCTGTCCTTGGGACACTGGCTCTGAAGGCATCCAGCAAGGGTCCCCAACCCAGGGCCCATGGGTGCCCGAAAACTGTCGTAAGACTGTAATCCTGTGTTCAGGGAGCTTGTGGCTTAAAGAGAAGGAAGACTGTGGTCCAGGGTGCTGTCAGGTGGCCGTGTCACCCAGCACCGTGGACACCCGTGTGCGCCAGGGAGGACTCGGGTGCTTTCGCCCTCTGCGCCCGCCCCTCGTGCCAGCCGAGCCTGCCCTCGCCCTGCCTCCGCGGTGACCTTCTGGGCCACCCGACGGCCTATGGCCTGGCGGGTCCTGGCCCTTCCCGGGGCCCCGAGCTCCACCTGGGACCTGCCCACACTGGCCGGGGCTTATCCCCCTGACGGCTCAAGAAGCTCAGATCCTGGCCTGGCACCGTGCCTGCTGCTAGACAGCTTGGCCACCCCCGAAACGTCTCGTGCAAAGGACGTTCGGTGCATCCTGTTCCGGAAGCAATCTGTCGCCCACCAGTCTCCCCAGCAGAATTTGCCGCGAGTTCTGGCTTCTGGTGCAGAACTGACAGACTGAGACACGGCTTCTCCTCTTGCAGCAGCGTCAGTGGAGGCCCGAAGGAGAGACAAAAACAAGCCTTGGGAACAGGGTGTCCTTCCTAGTTCCGTGACCGGGGAAGGAGCTCTCTGGTGGGGCTGGGCTTCGGAGCTGCTCGACCTGGTGGGAGGGCTTTTCCCCTTTTTCTATCTGATGCGGCCCATTGGTGCTTGAGACGCTCCTGAACGAGGCCCCCTGGGCTGCCCGGAGGGAGATGTTCTCAGCAGGACAAGCCCTTAGCTCTGCGAGCCCAGCCCGCTGGAGTGGGAAGCCCAGGGGCCTGTCCGTGCTGGTCGCTCCTCCACTGGATCCGCTGGTTTGCATCCAGGGCTCATGAGCACACATTCCTTTAAAATTCCCACTTCCAGAGAAGCTGTTGCCTGATTCCACAATGGCCCCATTGATGCCTTATCAAGCTCACTGTTTGCACTGGGGTGTGACCGGGCTGGGGGGCGGGGCTGGCAAGTTGCAGCAGGTCAGGACACCCAAGGAGGCTGCAAATCTGGTTTGTCTAGGAGAGCAGAGACTCCTGTGCAGACCTAAAAGCCTCCTTCAGCCTGGGCGGGGAGGAATCAGGCACGCGTACACGTGAGAGATGTCTGTCTCCCAAGGTTCTAGGACAGGATGTGACGAACAGAGGACACAGGTGAACTCTGGTTCCTGTTAGGGGACACGCTGTCTCTTCTCAGCCCCAGCCCGGGACCCTCCCAAGCTTTAGGACAAGGTCAGAGTTCACAGGGCTCAGAAGGAGCCAGAAGGGACCAGAGGCTCCTCTCCCGGGTCAGTCTCTCGTCAGACATTCGCTGTGTTGGTGGGGGGATGGTGGCCTTGGCTCTGTGTCAGGGATCCACGAACTGTGGCTTGAGGGCCGGATCTGACCCACAGCCTGGTTCTTTTAAATAAAGCTTTATTGGCACACAGCATCGTTCCTGCGTGTGGGTGGGCAGAGTTTCCCCTGTGGCCTCCTCAGTGTCATGAGCGCTGGATGCTTTCAGGCCCCAAGTCTTGGGGACATTGTGGTCTTACTTGGTCCAGGCGCTGGCCTGTCAGTTCTTAGGCTGATGTCAGCCTGTCCCAGAGGCCCAGCTGTAGAGACCACTTAGTAACCAGAACACCCCAGCGTACTAAGTGATTTTAGAATTGTACCCTAGAAACCACTGCACTCACGTCTTTTAATCAGGTGCCACAGCCGCCTTAGCTAAGGTCAAGGCACCAAAGCAGAAACGGAGTCGTACAGCTTTACTCTCCTTCCTACCAGCCCCTCTGGGCCATGTCCACAGCTCGACCCTACGTGTGTTCACTTAACCCTCCACGCTCGGCCGCCTCCCTCCTTCCAGTGGAGGCCTCTGTGGTCTCTTTGCTTCCTCCCCATCCTCCTGGGAGAAGCTGAGGCCAATTTTACTACCTCTCCCCTGGGACTTTGTCTGGACCGAGTCAGTTTTATCCAATAACAAGGGAAAGCTGGCTTTTACACGATCGCGAGCCATCCCCGGCTTGGCCGCCTGTTGGCTTTGTGTAGCAAGCAGGTTGTAACAGCTCTCTCTGCCTCTGAGTCCCCATCTACAGATGGGCTTGCGGGAGCGTGAAGGGCTCACACCAGCGCCTGCCGTGCAGTGGTCTCCCCAGGGACGCGGTCCCTTCCCATCACCGCCATGTCCACTAGCTTCCCAGGAAGCAGAGAGTCAGGGACCAGCTACACCCTGCATGCCATGTGGTCAAGGCCAGCCGTTCTCGATGGAGAAATGACAGACCACGCACACCCCCAGACCCATATCCGCCTTCTCGCTGGAGGTGAATCTCTCAGGAATGAAATAACCCATCAGATTTCTCTGTCGTTAAACTTACATTCAAGTGCGATCGTATTTTTATAAGAAATTAACTTACAGGTCTAGAGCTCTCTGGAAGAAGGCGCTATGGCTGTCTAATAATTATCAAAGTTAGTGCTCTATGTTTGAGGACGTGGTTCATGGAGTTGGGGGCCTCCGTCCCTCTGCTGCCTGATGGCAAATGACGCCAGGTTCATGTGTCCACAGACGCTGACCCTTCGCCTGTTTTCTGCCCTTGCCTGTCCCCCCGGCATGTTTGCATGCACATCTCTTTTGCTCTTGGTAACTTTAAACAAAGAAGAGTTTGTGGGGGGTTTCTGGTAGTGTCGGAAAACATAACTTTTGCTTTTACGTGCTGTGGGGTAGGATTATAGAATTTCATTTACTCTTGCCTTTGCTGTGGAGCGAGGTTGGAGGTGGGAGGGGATCACAGGGTCTGCACACACTGAACAAGCCTGACGTTCACAGCAAGTCCCTGTTCTGAACCTTTGTGCTTGTTGGCTTTTTAAACAGATGCCATGAACAGGCGTGCTCTTAGAGGGAGGAAAGAAGGCGCTAAAATCAGAGAATTATTTTCTAAAGCAAAACAGATCATTTGAAGGGCTGCGTGGTCCTTGAATCTGAAGGCACCTCTTTGTGCATCACCAGTGTCCCCGCCCAGATATGAACTCTGTGATGGACAAGGTCACTGTGCGTCAGTGAAGACCAGTCCCGTCCGCGGGCGCAGGGGATGCAGCTGTGTCCTCGACAAAGCTTTCGCTTTATAAGCCTTCAGAGCCTCCCCTTGCCCCGTGCCCGGCCGGAGTGCCCTAAGGTGACCTCAGCGTGAAGTTAAAAACCCCCAAGGAGGCAGGCAGGTGGGATGGGGGGGCTCTAGGTGGGTTCAGGGGTGTTGGCTTTTACGTTAGGTGATGAGCTCGTGGGTGTCTATTGTATTATCACACTTGATAATTTACACTGCATATATTCTTGGGATCAGGAGACCATCTGGACCATTCTCTGAATGGATCAAGGATTGCATTGAATTGGGGTTTTTTGTTTTTTTTTGTTTTTTTAATCCCAAGCTATTTTGGAACAACTAAGAGCTGACTATTGAACTTTGGCCTGACCCTGAGGTCTGGAAACTCCATGCTCTATGAACTGTCCTTTTAGGAAGCTTGGTTTCTTTACCCTGGGGAGACAGCCCTGCTTCCTGGACTGACAGGAGGGCCAGGTGGCACGGTGGTGGTGACGATGACGTTAAAGGTAGCAAACACTGTTTAACACGAGCAGTGATGGCCAGTGCTTAGGCCACAGCTCCCACGCTCCGGGTCCTCTTCTCTATACTTGACGCGTATTAACTCACTTAATCTTCACAGCAACGCTGTGAGACAGACACTGTTATTGTTCCTGTTTTGCAGATGAACAAACTGAGAAGTGGGGTAACTTGTCCCGAGTCATACAGCTAATCAGCCCTAGAGCACAGGTGTGAAGCCAGCTGCCCCCACTCCTGGCCGCTAAGTTATCCTGCGCCTGAGCGGTCAGCCACCGTCTGCGGCCTCTGCGCCAGCACGCTGAGCCTGACCGTCACTGTGCGTCCTCAGACGTGCCTTAGACAATCCCTGGCTACGGGTCTTTGTGGGCGTGGCTTGCCTCTCTGAGAAAGCCTGGCGGTCACTCCTCCTGCCCGCTGTCCTGCATCCTCACCTCTGCTTTCCCGTCAGGCAGGTGCTGGCTCCCTTCCTAAGTGTTGGCTGTTCCGTCTACGCTGGGACACCTCCGATGTAGACTCCCCAGTCTGGCGAGGGCTGTCCGGTCCAGAGCTCACGACGAGACCCCTCCCGTACGCCTGGACACTTGATTCAAAACTCACATGTCCTGGGCTCACCTGGCCGCCTCTATCAGGCATCTCTGGGGTGCCGTGGAGGTATTTCTCAGTCTCCATCATCTTATTTCAATGGATTTGGTCCAGAAGTGAACTCTTAACATTATCAGGAAATTATGTAATCTTTCAACCCCAGGTTGCTTTTTCTCAAGGCTGGGCTTGACATCCAATCCTTTCACAATAGGCACCTCAAGCCAAAAGATGGTCACATAATTATATTCTATATTTCTATTAAAGTTCTAGAATGACAACAGACTTTCATTCTGAAACAGCGAATGCCGAGGCATCACACAGTTCTTCACAGCATTCGCCTGCCTGTTCACAAGCTCTCAGGCCAGTTTCTGAACGTCTAAACGTTCGGGGTTCTGTTCTCTGCCAGAAACTTTCATCAGCAACAACAAGGATAATAATCATTATTGGGTTCTTACTGTGTGCCTGTCACTGTTCCAAGCACCCTATATGTAGGAACGTATATAATTCTCATACTTTTCCAGATGAGGAGACCGAGGCACGGGAAGGTTAAATCTATTGCCAGGGTTTCACAACCACAAAGCAGCAGAGCCAGAACCCAAACACAGGTGGCCTGGTCCCCGAGCCCACATTCCGAGCAGATGGGCCCCCGAGCTAGTGGCTCCCAATCCCGATTCAGGCGTCCCGGCAGGTGGGCTGTTCTCTGCTACGCTAAGAAATTGAAATTTGGACCCACCGTCTACTTCGGTGACAGCTGGAATTGATGATGCTGTTTGTTTTCAACTTAAATGATAGTATTTCAGTAGGAAGCCCACAGCTTTAATCCCATCGAGACTTTAACTCATCGCCATTCAGAAGACACAGGCCGTAGATGACTGTGTGTGTGCCGGCCGTCAGGACTCTCACTTCTGGATGGAGAAGCCGGGGCCCACGCTCATTCTGCAGCTGGCAGGACTCCTGGCAGCCTTGACGGTTCCTCGTTAGTTCATCTGGGATGTCGCCTCCGTGTTAGGTGTTCCGGAGCTTTGTTCTGCCTTTTAAAAAGCATCTGATTCTCATTCCAGTGCTCGATTGGAGACAACCTTTTAGCCCTTCCCATTCTCTGTGGGAGAACTTCATTTTTATGCTCAAATTTTTCATCTTTTGTGATGCTCAGGTTGCTGTTTTATTCTGCGTTGCGTTAAAACCTCCATGAGCTTGGGGGGATTCTCAGGTGGCCAGGGCCCCTGGAGACCTCCTACCTCACTAAAGATTTTGAAATTGTGGGCAGAGGGATGAGGCCGAAACACTGTGTCTGGGGCGTCGTGCGTGCTCACATCGTGCAGTCTTTTTCTTCCTCCACCATTTTCCAAGTTGCCAACAGTATAAGGCATTTTATACACATTGTTTCATTCTCCCAACAATCCTGTACCACTGGAAATATGCCCCTGTTCACTTTTCTAGATGAAGAAACAGAGGCTCTTGAGCTTAAGTTTCCAGTACTTGGGGTTACACGATGGAGGTGGGATTTGGAAGCAGGTCGGCTGAGCTACAGATCCCGGGGTGCGTACTTGCTTCTGTTCTGTCCCCTGCCAGCTGGATAAGGTTAGGTACTGTCTCATGGGGAAAAATCCTTGGAGGGCGTAAGTGGTGTACGAGGAACACACAGCCGGCTTCTCTGTGGCTTGTCGCCCTGAGCCAGCTCACTGCCCCTCAGACCATTAGAATACGGTCCCAGCTGTCACCTTCCTGTGCCAAGACTTCCAGGCAAGGAAGGTGACAGCACTCAGCGTGTCCCCAGGCATTCGGGCAACGCTCCTCTGTGACTTCTGCCCTTAGGGCTCTGCCCGGAGACCCAGTGTCTTTAGCACCCTTCCATCCCCCTCTATCCCTGCCCACTGCCAACGCTAGCACCTTCTTCTGAAATTCTTCCGAACCCCTCATTGAACAATCAAACTAAGCTGACCGTCTATGCCAACGGGCTGGAGCAGTGGTCCGCCAGCTTTCCCTCAGAGTCCCCCGGAGGCTTGGTAGGCACAGGTCGCCCGACCGCACCCTCCGCCCAAGTTCTGACTCAGCCGGTGATGCCGGCACTGCTGGTCTGGGAGCTGCACTGTGGAAGTCGCTGGCCTGGAGATCCTGGTCCCAGGTGCATGTGTCCCCATGGCAGCCGGCTCGTCAGGGGCCCGGATGATGGGAGGTTTCAGCCACGCTGGGGAAGAGGGTGAGGAAGACGTCGGTGTGCGGGCTCCGGCCTCTGTCCCGTCTTGTCAGAGTGATGGGTGATTGACAGGCAGGGGCTTCACCCTCCCACTGTCACGAGCCTCCGCCAGCTGCACCTCTGAGCCTGCCTTCCTCTGCGGGTGAAGCAGCCTTTCCTCCTCGTTATTTTGCATTTGCACATGAGTGCTTCTCAATCTAGAATGTACGTTGGGGTCACCTGGAGTCTTAGGAAACGCTTCAGAGTCTGAAATTCTGGAGTGGGGGCCGTGAGTCTGTGTGTCTCCTCGGTGCCCAGGTGCCGCCCCAGGTGCTGCTGGAAGGTGGGCCTGCCCTTGGTGTCAGGCTGTAGCCCCTGTGAGGCACCTCCTGCGTCACTGCCTGTGCACCGGTACCTTTAGCCCCTGCTGCACAAGGTTCACCTGGAACGTCTAAAAACTTGCCCCCCTCCCCCAACTAGAGAGTCTAAGTTAGCTGTGAGCGTTGGAATTTCCAAACCCCCTCCCGCGCGATTCTAACGCACCGCCGACTTCGAAGCCACCAGCCTTTACAAAGGGAAGGGATGACTTCTTCTAGGAGTTCAAGTGCCGCCGGGCCGTGGACTGGTCTGCCGGTCGCTTGGGTGGGGAGGCGGGCCAGTTCCCCCGGAGGGGGGCTGCCAGTGGCCCCTGGGAGTCTCACTACGCTGCAGATTCTGCTTCACCAGGTTTGGGGTATGACCCAGGTGTCCCAGGTGCTGCCGGACCAGGCTGATGCCGAGTCTCAAGGCTTGACCACAGGGGCCTCCCCAGCGCCCGTTCCCCCGGCAGGGGCGGCCGTGGGCAGCTCCGCTCGTGCTGAGGGTCAGAGGCTTTGATCCACACCTCCTCTCCCTTCAACACCATCTTGACGTCTCTCGATCAGCTGGGTCCTGACGCAGGACACACGGCAACGAGGGTCTGTTCTCTTTTTGTAACATTGGATCTTTCTTCCTTCTCTCTTCACAGTACGAGATGCAAAAAATCTCATCCCTATGGATCCAAATGGGCTTTCAGATCCTTATGTGAAGCTGAAGCTTATTCCTGACCCCAAGAACGAAAGCAAACAAAAAACCAAAACCATCCGTTCCACACTGAACCCCCAGTGGAATGAGTCCTTTACATTGTAAGTTGAATCCTTTCTTCCTGATGGCTTTCCTCCCTCACATTGTTAGCAGTGATGAGCTGGGCTTCATAAACGTCTTTAAACATTGCTTCATCCCTAAGCCCTTCTTCTACGGCTGCTAGAGAGGTAGCTGTGGTCACCCCTGTCTGATGGATAGAAACTCGGTTTACCAAGACTTACATGATGCAGGCCCCAAATTACCATCAGTAACTTCTGTACAACAAAATTCTCTTGCATTACAGATGATATAAAAATGTATAGTGTGTCCCACCTCTTGATGGACTTAGGTTTTTTTTAAGGGTTAGAAGAGGGTGTAGGTAAGAGTTTAAGTAATAATTTTAAAAACATGCAGTAAGTGAGTACCATAGAAGCTGCTGTTGCCACTGAAATGGGAAGATTATCCTTATGTCTAAGCAGGGAAGACTTCCTGGAGAAGGTGCCATTTAAAGTGGATGTGAAAGGAATGTGAGGATTTCAGAGGCAGAGATGGGAGGAGGGAAAGGTGGGAGGAGGGGGTGGGAGGAGGGAGTGGCATAAGCAAGTCAGGAGCAAGAAAGCACTGAGTGCAGCTGAGCACAAGCAAGAGGTCCTCTTTGTAGAGGAGAACACAGGAAGCATTTGTGCACAACCGGAAGGTAGCTGTCTAGGATATAGATCAGAGGCTGTCCAGCTTTGCTCTGTGAAGGGCTGGATGGTAATAGTTTATACCTCATGGGTCACACAGTCTCTGTTGCAGGTGCACAGCTATGCTGTTCTAGGTTCAAAGCAGCCATAGACAATATGTGTCTCAACAAATGGCCATGACTGTATTCCAATAAAACTTTATTTACAAAAGCAAGCAGTGAGCCTGATTTGGCCCTTGGCTCATAGTTTGCTAACCCCTAGTTTAGAGCCTCGTTTGCCAAGGGGCTGGTACTTTGTTGATGATGGAGAACCACAGGAAGAGAATTGAATACACTATTTTTTTGAATCTCAGGCTCAGAACATGAGCATGCGATATCTCCCCCAAAATCATGATCAAGGTAACCATGTGTGTGTGTGTGTGTGTGTGTGTGTGTGTGTGTGTGTGTTCTTTCGTAGCAAATTAAAACCTTCAGATAAAGACCGACGACTGTCCGTAGAGATCTGGGACTGGGATCGAACCACCCGGAACGACTTCATGGGGTCCCTTTCCTTCGGAGTCTCGGAGCTGATGAAGATGCCGGCCAGTGGATGGTGAGGAAGCCCGAGTGTGTCTGTGTGAGCCAAGAGTTAATTGTCTGAAAATATTAGCGCATCTAGAGGTTCAGGAAACGGGCCGGTTTAAGTCCAAAGTGACTGTTGATTATGAAGTTACCTGGGTACCGTCTCCCCGGGGGATGCATTTCAGAAACAGCTGGACTAGAGCCTTGGGGTGCGGGGTGAACCTGGGTGGAGCCAGCGTGGGGCTCACCCCCTCCTTTCCCCTGTCTCTGAAAGGTACAAGTTGCTGAACCAAGAGGAAGGTGAGTACTACAATGTGCCCATCCCAGAAGGTGATGAAGAAGGAAACATGGAGCTCAGGCAGAAATTCGAGGTGAGGAGACAACACAATGACTCAATCACCTTTCCGTTTAGAAAGCTTCACTCCAGGGAGGGCCAGATTTTTGTGATCACAGGTCTGGAAGGCAGACAGTCATTTAAATGTTAATCTTGTTCTTTATGTAAAGGCATAAATGTTGTGTAATCCACCTTCCTTTTGCAAGCTGTTGACATTCTGTGGCTTTTATTGTTTAGAGAAGGGAGCTTGGAAACAGCCCAGAAGTGAGCGTGGTTGGTTCCTGTGTAAGGAATCGGTTTGGCATCAGCGGGGAGACGGCCCCGATCTAGCCTCCTCCAGGTGGGCAGAAAGTCACCTGGGCCTTAACCTGGGAGGCTGTTCAGGTGTCATTATCAGGCCAGAAGCTTAATTTTCGCTGCAGATCATTGGGAAAGGCAGCTCTTTCTCATCCTCCCCCTGGGTGTGTGTCTGCCTTCTGTCCTGGTTTTGTCACCTGCCATCCCCCACTTCCCTCTTTCTCCTCCTGTCGATCCCTGCTTCTCACTACTTAGCAGATGTCTTGGCCTTTCATGAGCGTTCTTTCCTCCAAGCACCTGCCTTACGTTCCAAGTCACAGCTTTTCATTTTTCCCTGTTTCTCTGATCACCTGTGCGCTGGCTGCTTGAGGGATTCACTCCGGCAGCCCACGGAGCCTCTGTACCTGGCCCGTCCCTTGGGAAGCTTTCCCTTCCTGGGGCTCATTAGGATGCCCTGCAGTTCCCCCGCCCTGAAGAGATGCACGCGTGCACACACGCGTGTACAGAGACCTGCGCCGTTGGCGCTAACGGGCTGATGCTCCCGTGTGCCTCCCCTTCTTGCTGTGGTTTTCTTCTTCCAAATAAAATTCCGTCCCAGAGACGCATACAGGTCATATTCAGAGAGACTGAGTTCCAAAGGACGTAAAACACAAGAATGTTCAAAGTGCTTCGTCACCGATACCTGGTTAAAGGGCTGTTGATGGCAAACACTTAAGGGCAGGGGCTGCGAGCCTGGGTGCTCTTGAGAGCGTAAAGGGGTGAAATGGGTCCCCGAGAATATAAATAAACGGCGGTGACGGCGGGCCTCCGGGCGGGTGGGACAGCGCAGGCGGCACCCCCACCCCGGGCCCCAGCTGACGGCGGCCGAGCTCGAAGCGGGTCACGTGCTGCCGGATTTTCCAGTTCTTCCAGGGAAGCCACAAGGCCAGATTTTCACATGGCATGTTCTGATCTGGTTTAGTATCAGCAGCCAATTACAGCTTGAACTTTGTGTGAGTCACACATGTGTCTGTTGCCTTAGACACAGGGAGGATCCAGCCAGTGAGAACCAGCTTGTAATCTCTGCTCTCAAGAAACAGAGGTGAAGTTCCTTGCGAAGAGGCTTATGGAAGCTAGAGGCTTTGAAGCGCAAGGCTGCCCGCTAGGGTCTGGGGGCGCTTCGGGGGCCTCTGCGAGGCGTGGCTCTTGTCTGACTGCTTCTTCCTTCCCGCCACCATCCGTCCCCCGGCTCCCCGCCACAGGAGCACAGGCGCCTGGAACGCTGCCAGGAGGGCTGCTTCCCTGACCCCGTGCCCCGTGCCCCCCGCCCCCCGAGAAGGGAACCCTTCTAGAGAGAGTGCCGGGACAGAGGGGAACCCAGGGGCTAAGGAGACCCCGCCTGCGTCCCGCGCAGCGTGCAGGTGCAGGTCACCGGCCGTGGGGCTCAGGGCCGCGGGAGGTGCGGGGCGCACCTGGGGGAGGAGGGTGCTGGGGCCTCGCGGTGGCGTTGCTCGTGGCAACGTCTGAGGCTTCTCTTTGCTGGTGGAAAAACACTGACGCACGTTTCAGGCTTCATTTCCGTGGCTTCCTGGTGAGTGACCTTCCTGTTGTTCTGGGTGGTGAGTTTAGCTTTTTACAAAGGTCAGCGTTCCAAACTCAAAACAAAAACAAAACGGCCTGGGCCAGAGGGCTTGAGGCTGGAGGGCAGCGCTTCTCTCCGGAGGCGGGTTAGGGGCCGTGTGCCCTGAGCCTGGCGCTGCCCACCGTCCTCGGCCCCGGGGGTGTGAACGTCACAGACCCGGCGGTGGCGTCGCGGGGTTTGCTGAAGGGCCTCCCCTGTCCAGCTCAGTGCGCGCTGTGCCCGGGGCGCCCAGTGGACCACGCTCCAGCCTTTCCTCTCAGCGCCCTCCGGCTGTGTCCCCAGGCTTTGCCAGTCACCGCGGCTCACTTAGGGCATTTGTAAAGCGCTCTGCAAGAGGCTGCGTGGGAAGCCGCTTGACGGCGTCACCGAGATGCTGAGAGTCTGGGGCACCTCTCGTGCGGCCGTTCAGAGTGGGCAGGTTGGATTCTAGGCAGGGCCTCGATCGTCCAGTGGTGGGGTCTGGAAATGGGGACGTTGCGGGGCTCCCCCAGCACCAGACTGCTGTGCGCCAGGCTGTGAAGGCCAGGTCCACGTTGGGGCAGCCCTGGGTGACAGCCAGCCTGCCCGAACGGGCCCCAGTGGCATCAGGCTGTGAGTTAGGACGCTGCCTCTAGGCGCCCTCGTTTCGTGCCTCTCAGCCCCCAGCCGCAGCGGGACCACCTCCCAGCGTCTGCAGAATCCCCTCTGTTCCCTTCCCTCCATATAACACGCGCCTTCGGGCTTGCTTTCCATCCCACTGCTCTCCCCCACACCCGCTCTTGTACAGATACTTTCCCAGTTTGATTCAGCTGAGTACAGTTTTCTTTAAAATTTCAAGTTCCATGGTGAATCAGGATCGGCTGAAACACAACACGACAGTTAGTCTTGTTAGGAACAAGCCTTCCTCAGTGGGATTGTAGAACCTCTAGTCTATAGGGTTATTCTTTCCGTGTCCAGCTCTGTTTTCTAGGAAGAGTTAACTCAACTCTGGTTTTCGAATCCTTCCCCGGAAATCAAAAGTCATTGTCTTACGAAAGAAAAATCAAAACAAATGAGCGTTTACAACTCAGCCACTGCACTAGTATTTATCTGGTCATAATATGGGAAAAGATTTCAAGTTTATTGTTGATTCTAGAATCTTGGCAAACAGAATGATCAGTGAGTGAAGCTCTTAGGAGCCCAGGAGAATCCCAGGACGGATGGAAATGACCTTACTCTGTAATGTGTTGTCCCACTGGAGTTCGTCTGCCTAAAAGTCGAAGCCAGAACCTTGACTGTGACATTCACGGGCAGCGCATCCGTGGGCCTTTAACCTGTTCCGTGTTTGTCTTCAACTAAAGTACACGTGGACCCCGATTCACAAACATAAATTATATATTTGTTCATTTGTTCAGTAATAAGGTTTCCAGCAATGAATAAAGCAAACCGTCCCCCCATCTGTGGAGGTTAGGTTCTGTACCTGTGAGCCTTGCTTCAGATATTTTTGGGAACTATGCAGGAAGCTTATTGGGAAATCAACATAACCCCCTGTGCTGGCCAGTGACCCCCTGGACCTCCCGTCGCTGTTGAGGACATCCAGGTCTCCTGTTCCTTCCTCCCGCTTCTGGGCCCCGCTCCCCGTGGTGAGGCTTGTGGTCAGAGGTCGGGAAGAGGGTCTGCTTTCCCTCAGAGGTGATCCAGTGATGGGTTAGCCATGCTCAACAAACTTTCCGTGAAGGGTCCCATGATAAATGCTTCCGGCTTTGCAGAGCACGGGGTCTCTGGCACAACTACTCACCTCTGCCTTCGTAGCATGAAAGCAGCCTCAGACAAGATGTCAACAAATGGATTTGGTTGTGTTCCAACAAAACGCTATTTACAAGAACAGGTGCCGGGCCAGCTCCGGCCTGTGGGTTTCCAGCCCCTGGCTCAGCCCGTGGACCCTAGAATCAGACCTGGTTCTACCATTTATTAACCATGTGACCTTCCTGTGTGTGTCCTTCACTGTAAATGGGAATAATAGCTGTATTTACTTCACAGGATTGTTTCAAAGATTAGTCAGTAGGGAAGTTCTAAAAGCGTATTTATGCAGTGTTAGCTCCTAACGTCTTCCTCCTCTATATGTTTCATTGCAAAAACTAGGTTATTGAGGGCACTTTTTTTTTTTAACTTTAGGAGCTTCCCTTAAAAAAATTAATTTTCATGTTGCAATCATGCTGTAAATAATGGGCACGTTCTAAGTTCTGTAGACCAGCCGTATGATGAAATAGAGGCCTAATGGTAAGAACTTTATCGCCATTTAAGAACATTGTTTTTATGGAGAGGTCTGTCCTCTTTTACATTGACATGGATTTCTGGAACGTAATGTGTGTAAATTGGGAACTTCGTGTAAGTGGCAATGGATCGGACAATCCCTGGACAAAACAGGGCTTCAGCAGTTTTCAGGGGAGGGGAATTCTCACGCCGAGGAGTCAGTCTGCGTGGGCGCTTCTTCAGGGGCTCGGTTGAGGGTCCTGGTTCAACACTCCAGGTGAGCACATCTGGAAGATGCTGGCCGTAAACCACCGGGAAGGAAGGCAGGATAATCACCAGGAGGGTGGCAGCTAATGACTCACGAGGTCAACAACAGAAAAGGCACGTCATCCACTCCCACGAAAGCCCAGCATCTCTGTGGGTGCTATGCTGCTGTTTTCATCTCTTACAACATCCGGGGTCTGAACCTTTCGCATCTCGAGCTATGCCTGGGGACTTCTACACGACATTCACCTTACCCGTTGGAAGAAAGGGTATCTTCTGACCACGCCTGTTCCTCGTTGAAAACGTTTTCCGAGGACCTAATGGCATTTGTCCGTTTCCCCGGTTATTAGTGAGCTGGAGCATTGTTGCCTTGTGTTTGTCAGTCGGCTGACTCTTCCCCGCAGCCAGCTGGGCCACGTCTACCTGCAGAGTTGGGTTTCTCCCAGAATCGAGGAAAGGGAAGGCGAGGAAGAGGACCACTTCCCTCCCTAGGGTCTGATGCAGAGCCCTCTCCTAAGGCCTGGCCCCTCACCCCTGGGCAGGGCATTCTCACCAAGACCAGCCCTTCTACCCGGGGAGAAACCGAGCCAGAAGAGCTGAGAACCTTCGTCAGGTTTCCATCCAGTATCACTGCCACTACCTCTCATTTGTATTTTGATGACTCTCAGGTACCGATGGGCTTTAAAGGAACTCATTTCTACCTGTGGGGTTGCTCGTCTCCCACACATGTCGTTACAGTTATTGGAGAGTCTGAGGTTTAAAAAAAAAGTCAAGCAGCTTTCCTCAAAGGAGGCCTCACCCTTCCCTTCTGCCTGATTGTCGTGGATTTGTCACTTTCATCATTTGTTTTAGATAATTTAAAAAACAACATAATCAGAAGCTAAAAGCACCTTCGTCTCTTTCTCTACTTGCTACCCACCTTGCTCCACTCCGGCGTAAGTGAAAATCTAATATTAAAAAAAAAGTTAAGAAGCAAAACAGACGCACCCATAGCAGAATTAAGACAGCTCAGAGGCCACGCGCTTTGGGCTTTGTCTGCGTCAGAATATTTCTGTTGTCAGAAAATAATGGAAAGTAGTGCCCCAGGAGAAAGCTGGCAGGTGATATTTCATAAATAACTCCGTGGAGTATAAGGATTCAGGAAAACAAGATGAATTTATTTAAATTGCAGTATGTGAGCTCCCTGTAGGGAAATAGTTTTAAAGTGCTATAGAAAAGAGAGAAATTGATGACCATGTGTGAAACAGGGCAGTTGCTCGTGGGGTGTGGTCTTGACCACCATCTCCCATCGTGTCCCTTCAGGGAGCAGGCGATAATGGCTACGCTGCAGGCGTTTTCTGTGTTGAGCACGGGTACCGCTTTCCTCTGAGAAGTGGTATTGCCTCGTGTGGTTAAGAGCCCAGCCCTGGAGACCTCCTGCCGGGGTTCACATCCGCTCATCTCCATCCCACTTGTCTGAACTTGGACAGGTTACTCAGGGCAGGGTATTCTAGGAAGAATATACAACTTGGAATCGTTCTCCAGGGCTTCACATCCTGGCTCTTCCACTTACTAGCTCTGGTGACGTCGGGTGAGATTCTTAAACTCTCTGATCTTTATAGTTTCCTTGTTCATGAAACGGGGATGATAGTAGTACTACTTACTGAATTGCTTCGAGGATGACAGCAGTTCATTTGTGTAAGTTGCTTAGCCTGGTCCCTGACACAGAGTGAGTGCTCAGTAAGTGTTAGCTAGGACTCCTTTTTGCTTTTATCAAAGCTGATTATATGAAAAAGACATACCTATTCAAATTGAATTTTGACTTACGTTTATAAAAACGTATGAACTCCGAGACTATATTTATGTGTGCAAAAGAGGTGCTACCAGAAGGCAAGAGCGTTCCAGACCCCTGTTTGAGTATTAGAAACGCTGTCAAGGCCTCACTCCTGAGAAGAGACCAGTGCATTGATTATGCCAGCGTTCTCAGCTCTCCGGAGGCTGAGGCTGAACTCTCGTTCTCCCGTCTTGATGGTGTTTTCAGAGGACGGGCTTCCCAGGCCGTCTCTTCTTCGGCTGTTTCCTGTGGCACGTGGCAGTAGCTGCACTTTCCCTTACCCTGAAAATCCTCTAGGGCTGCACTGCCCATTTCAGCAGCCACTGGCCACACGAGTCCATGGAGCATTGAAAATGCGGTCCGTCTGAGCTGAGAAGTGCGCGCTGTGAGTACGAAGTGCACCCCGGATGTCAAAGGCGCAGTAAAAAGAAGAGAACGTAAAATAGCTCATTAGGTCCGTCTGAGCTGAGACGTGCGCGCTGTAAGTACGAAACGCACCCCGGATGTCAAAGGCGCAGTAAAAAGAAGAGAACGTAAAATAGCTCATTAGGTCCGTCTGAGCTGAGAAGTGCGCGCTGTAAGTACGAAACGCACCCCGGATGTCAAAGGCGCAGTAAAAAGAAGAGAACGTAAAATAGCTCATTAATAATAATTTTTATGTTGATTGTATATTGAAATTATATTTTGGATCTATTGGGTTAAATATACATTTAATAACTCTATTCTACTTTGTGTTCTATGCGTTTATATGTTAGTATTAAATATAATATTATTGGAATGAATTTCACCTGTTTATCTTTTTAATGCGGTTACTAGAAAATGTAAAATTACGTATGTAAGTCACATCTGGACAGGGCTAGTCTAAGACATTCCTCCCAATGAAGAAAAACAGTTCCTTGCAAGATGGGGACTGAAATGCAAAACCCATGACTTTCTGATGTACAGTATTTTTCCCGGGCTTAAGAAATCAGTTGTTTCCAAGAGACTTGGATTTCAGAAAATAGATTCCCTCAAGATTCTGAGCCCATTATTGGGTGCAGATAAGTCTAGTTTTTTTGCATGGCCAAGTAACTATATTAGAGACAGGGATATAACAAAGCTGGGGTGATATTTGAGTTATCTAGTAATTTAATAATACACATTTCTAGTAATAATCTCAAAAGTCGCAATGAAATCTATTGAGATTTTCTGGTTAGTTGGAAAGTTGTGAGCGGAGGTCAGACGTCCAGGGAAGTGAAGGGGCAGGGCACCTCTGGCCTGTCTTCTGAACACAAGGTTGTCTTACGTCTCGGATTGTAGTAAACATGTGACCTGAAGACTGGGATCCCGGAGCTATGTTGATTTTAACAGGTATTTTGGAAACAGGTGACACTAGCTTTTTGTGGCTGAAATATTTTATTTGGAAGACTTGTTTGAACAGATTCTACAGAATGTCCACTGGTCAGAATCTAAAGCTGGATTAGCAATGGCTTCTGTCAAAATAATGTATGAGGTTGTGTCTTCACAGCTTTTTGTATTTGTGACCATTTGGTCTAAACCCAAAAAGAAGCCAAGATAAACTTGATCCCCATGGTGCACGAGAATGAACTGCTTCGCAGGATCTGTGCTAGAGCTCCAGAAACCAGGATCACCCTGGAAACTCTGCAGATGCCTCAAGATCACATATATATCTGTTCTTATTTATTCTGGGGAAACGTTTTGAGATTATCCTTGTTACTGATTAACAACACGTGCTCCGATTACGATTAGAGTTAAGGTATTTAAATCACCAAACATGAGACTCAGTTGCTAGGTTATATGTGGAAAGAGCAAGCAAGAATTCTTCTGTTTACTGTTGTTGAAACTGGATTTTCCAAAAGCCTCCATTGTCTTTGAAGACTTTAGCTAATTCAGGATATTCTTCGGATGGGAAAAAAATAGTTCATTGGAGACCCTCAGATAAATTGTAGCTGTTTGTTGATTTGATCTGGCCTGCCACTGTTACTATGGAAACCTGAGTACTTTCAGATGACCTTTTGGACACAGAACAGAAAATCTAAGTGCCCTGATACGGATTCTGCTTTTTTCCCACCTAAATGGCTTACATAATTACTTTCTGAGCTGTGTGATGTTAAGAGGGGAAAAAAATCTATAAAATGTACATCAGGTAAAAGAGATTTTATTTTAATCTTTGAGCTTCGGTTCTGTCTTAGGAGTAAAATCTTAAACTAAAATGGGACAAGGCTTAGCGTTGGAAACCGTTTTCACCCCTCCGTTAGATCATTGTAATGGGGTTAGCCCTGCCCCTCAGCAGAGCAAACTCCAAGGAAGCCTCTGAAAGCAACTGCACAGAATTTTTATTAGTCTGTGGGGGAGGGTGAATGCATTTATATTGCAGCATGGCAACCTGTTTTCAGTATAATTTATCTTATGGAAGTGATTTTGTTGGGATACCAAAAGAAGACAGTACACCCCGGTCATCTGTTCCATCCTCATGAATTCCTGAAATGACAGAAAAGCTTTGTGTTTGTAACCGTGGAGGTGGCCTTGTGGCCTTGTGTTGCTGGTTGAAGAAACAGGGCAAACCTAGTACTAGGAAGTGTTAGCAGCAGTTATCACGTGTCCCCAGGCCCTGGTCCCCACAGGGGATTCGCGGGTACCAGGATGCTTCCCCCTGTTGACAGGGAAGGGAAGGAGGGAAGAGAGAGCCAGTGTCCGTCGACATGACGTAGACATGATGCATGTCTTTATCATGCAGTCTCGAGCACCTGAGGAGTGCAAGGCCCCTAGAAGAGAAAAGCTGGAATAAGGATAACAGCACACTGGCCGGTGTTTGCTGTCTTTCCCAAGGAGCATAGCCTACAGGGAATTAGGATTGTGGATCCCTAGAGACGTGATCCCAGGGTCTCTGAAGGGAGAGGTGACACCCTGGCGCTCTGGACGCTGGCAGCTCCACGTCTGCTCCGTGGACCAGCAGCATGTGGGGGCTTTAATGTTAAACACGTCCACGTGCGGGATCTAGGCGGCTGCTGGGGGTGAAGAGCACAGCTCTGGGTCAGGCTGTCCGGGTTCAGAGCCGCAGAATCTCAGACCCCGTCCTGGACTTGTACTGGGTCAGAACCTGCATTTTAACCACGTCCCCAGGTGATTCGTGTGCCCGTCACAGCTTGAGACACACCGGTGGAGAAGACGTGACCTGTTGACTAACAAGTAAACACGTTCAGATTCCAGGGTGTTTGCGGTGAGGGCAGACTCCAGCACCCCAGTATCCATAGCAAGCAGCACAGGGTCACAGCCAACCACGTGTCCGCTTCTTGTTTTTAATATCTCATTTTATTTTATTTTTCAATTTTATGGAAGTACAGTTGATTTTCAATGTGTTAATTTCTGCTATACAGCGAAGTGATTCAGTTATATATGCATATATATAAGTATATGTATGACCTTTCTGTGTATCTAACCTGTCCACTTTTAAATGGTGGGGGAGGGGCTTCCCTGGTGGCGCAGTGGTTGAGAATCTGCCTGCCAATGCAGGGGACACGGGTTCAAGCCCTGGTCTGGGAAGATCCCACATGCCACAGAGCAACTGGGCCCGTGAGCCACAATTACTGAGCCTGCGCGTCTGGAGCCTGTGCTCCGCAACAAGAGAGGCCGCGATAGTGAGAGGCCCACGCAACGCGATGAAGAGTGGTCCCCTCTTGCCACAACTAGAGAAAGCCCTCGCACAGAAACGAAGACCCAACACAGCAATCAATCAATCAATCAATCAATAAGAACGTGAATTTCCAAAAAAAAAAAAAAATGGTGGGGGAAAACTCAGAGAAGAGTAATATTTGTGATACTTGAAAACTAGGTGAAATTAAAATTTCAGGGTCCACAGACTGTTAGCGACACAGCCACGTCCGTTCATTCCCTTGCTGGCTGTAGCTGCTTTCAGGCTACGACAGCAGAGCTGAGTCATGTGACAGAGACTAAGACCCACGAAGCCTAAAATACATGTTGTCTGGTCCTTCTCCAGAAAAAGTTTACTGGCTCCTGGAAAGATGGAATAACGGAATATCAGAACTGGGAGGGGTGTTAAAATCATCTTTGTTGATGGGAAAACCAAAGCACAGAGGAATTTAGTTGAGCTCGTGAGTAGCAGGACCCAGCTCCCGTCTAGCGTAAGGCTTCTCTCCCCTGTCCTGGTCCTGTTCCCCCCGCACCCATGACACCCTCCCCCAGGTGTACGCCGTGTTCTTTCACGCATCTCAGAACCTGCTATGTTCCCTTGGAAAGACCCTCCCTCCTCCACTTCCCTGTCTCCGGCTCATCACATCCTACCCCAGCCCTTATATAATCCTCCAGCCTTTTAAACTGGCCCGACGTTTCCTTGTGCAAACTAAAGGCCGTTCCCTTGCTGGACACACCTGTGAGATGTGTCACCTTCAGGTGTCCAGAGTAAGAACCTTGGGTCCTGCTCTGAATGCTTTGAAATCTAAACGTCAGGCCCGCGAGGAATCCACCTTTCCCTGGCTTTTGTCGACATCGCAGGGAGGGCGTCTGAGCTCAGGTGTGTGTCTGGGAAGAGGAGGGAAGCCGCCCGGGGCCTCGGCCGCGCTGCAGCCCACCGTCTCCCTCTGCTCACACCCCAAGTCCCTGGAGCACTGGGGCGAAGCCACATGTGCGATGAACATGGTCACCCTTGGAGATGGACCAGCTCCTTTCCCACCCCGCTGGTAGGCTCCAGAAATGGGTAATTCTGGGCATTTCCCGCTGGTGAATCCTGCCTCTCCTCGGCGATAGAGAGCTAAGACGTGAACCTTGTTGCTAGGACGTTGCTGAGTTGTAACGGGATGTGAAAGCTTCTACCGTGTCTCCACTCTGGGGGTAACAGTCCTGACCCTCTCTGCTTAGCCCACGCCTGGCAGCTGACCTAGACGACTCAGGCCACAGGTCAGTTCTTTGTCCGGCTCTCGAGACGCTGATGCAGCCTCGCCACTGAAAAGATGGTGACTGGCTTGGTGTCACGTGGCAGGAACGAGGCCCGGGGACACGGAGGCTTCAGAGGGCTCACCACGGCGGCTCCCAAAATGAGGCCCAGGAGCCCGTGGCCGGGGTGCTCTCAGGAGTTTTGTTTTGGTTTTGCTGATGGTTTTGTTTCCGTGGATGCGGTCGCCTTGCCTTTCACGACCTTGGCCTTGGTTGCTCCTCTTCCCAGGCGTGAAACCGACAGACGGGTGGGGTCACGGAGCGTCCTCGCTCAGGAGCTGAGCGAATTCAGCACTGCTGTGTCTTCAGCGCCTCATTGAAAACCAGGTGGTTAACGTTGAATTTATTTTTATTTTTTTAATTTATTTTTGGCTGTGTTGGGTCTTCGTTTCTGTGTGAGGGCTTTCTCCAGTTGCGGCGAGCGGGGGCCACTCTTCATCGCGGTGCGCGGGCCTCTCACCATCGCGGCCTCTCTTGTTGCGGAGCACAGGCTCCAGACGCGCAGGCTCAGTAGTTGTGGCTCACGGGCCCAGTTGCTCCTTGGCATGTGGGATCTTCCCAGACCAGGGCCCGAACCCATGTCCCCCGCATCAGCAGGCAGACTCTCAACCACTGCACCACCAGGGAAGCCCCAGGTGGTTAACATTTAGGCTAATTGCAGCCGACACTGACCTTGTCCACTTTGAGCAGGGACACTTTGCTTCCTCCCCGCCCACCCTGACATCCAGGCGTGCGGTCCAGGAAGGCTCCCTCGGGGCTCCTGCAGACTCTCTGGCTGATTCACTGCATAAGCCTTTCCTTTTATTTTTCTTTTAAAGGAGATTTGGGTTGGTTTGTTATAGCCAAGCTTGAAACAGCTTAGAGTTCTTTCTGGGTCCATTTAAGTCTGAGAATAACTGCCCGGTGGCAGCTGGAAGGCTGCAGGCTGCACGGCACTTGCACAGAAGTGTCCCTGCTGGGGGATTTTTGTCTGCTGTCACAGATGGAAGTTGGAGGTGTGACCCCCTAAAGCTGTGTCACGGACGTCCCCAGGCATCTCAGCCAATCTGGAGACCTCGCTACCTCGAGGTATTCAGGCAGAGATTGGGCAACTCTATCAGAAGCTACAGGAGAGAAAGGCAAGCTTAAACTTCATCCGCAGCTCTTTCCAACACCAGGATTCCAGTGAGAATGTTTTGTTTCTCTTGTTAGTTCCTTTTCATCTTGATGTGGATTAAGATCTCTAGCCTAAAATAGAGCTTTGGGGATTGGAATAAAATGCCCTATTTTGAGAATAATTATAAATAGATTCGTGATTACAGATTTAAAGGGCCATAATTATAAGATGTAATAGAAGATCATTGATCCAGACCTGTCGAAAACAGGTGTGAAATTCACAAGCTGCCCAGTGTCCTGTCTTTGTGGGCAAAGCCTTCCGAGCACAAAATATCATCCACTTGTCTCTAGTCTCCTCTCTGCTCAGGATCAGGGCTGTCGTGACCCTTTCAGGCTGCGGAATTTGGGTTCAGAAAATCAGCCTCCCTCACATTTTCTCCCAGCAGCTGACCCACACACTGTATGAACTTGGAGAATGAATCCCATGACTGCTTGTGTAGAATTCTCTGTTAAGATGGTCTCAGCTTGCTTTTCTCACATTAGTACTTGAGAAAAGTAAAGTTTTCCAGTAATGATGGGTTATTTTAGAAGTTGAAAGGTGAACGGATGTCCGCCTGAAGAGTCAAACCTGGTGGATACCTGGCATTTGGTCAACCAGAACTTGGCTAACGAGTTGCTCAACGCTTTTATGTTTTGCCAGTAAACTTGGGCCTTCTGAATCACCAAGAAAAAGTACATGTTGTTACACATAGTTTTAGTGGCAAGTGGGTTTGGTTTTATTCTCGTTGATGGAGTAACAGCGATCTGTGTATAAAGCGACCTGGTAACTGGCTGTTAGCACCGCAAACACTCGACTAACCAGCACCCCTGTGTCCCATCACCCCATCCCGCGGATTGGCCGAAAGCAAAGGAAACACGTGAACATTGTGGAGCTGTTGCCATGATGCCACGTCTGGCCGCACAGACGCCACGAGGAAGAGGAGAGAAGGGTCATGGCCCCTGTGTTTGACACGGTTCACTGGGGAAGGGTTAGTTCCCGGCCCTGCAAGGGCCACGGCAGACCTGCAGCCGCAAGCGCCGAGCGCTATGCACCTGCCTTCCCGCCGTCTCCCCCCTGCTCTTTGTCTGCGTCGTCGGTGGGGCCTGCGGTACGCGGTACTCACTTTGCCGTCCTCCTGTGTAGCCAGCACTTGCCCTGCTGACCCCGCGGTCTTTCTCCCTCTCCTGCCTTTCCCTGGGTGTCACATCCACCTCTTAGAGGCAGTGCTTCCGTCACCCTGTCCTCTCCCGCCTTCCCTCCCACGAAAACGTTTGCCCGCTTTCTGTGCCCCCCCACCTGAACCCCCAGCCATGCTCCCCACTCTGAAGGATGCACTGTGTGTCCTGAAAGCTAGAAACTCGTGCCCACTGTGTCCTGTCGAAACGGCCACGGCGCCCCAGCAAGGAGAACGCTTGTGTGTCGACCACCCAGAGGATACTCCAGTCCTCCCCCATCTTCAGATTAGGTGCCTTTAAAGTTTTGCCAGGGAAATAGTGAAATCTCCTGTGAGTGATTCATGAGGAGTTCAAGCCAATTTGGAAAGCAGCACATGAACGGAAAGAGTGCATCTGTAAACTGACAACACATTTTCCTTTCTTTCTGGTAATACATATTTCTAATCACATATCAAGACCCATTTCCACTCTGATCTAGGCATACACCTACATTAGCATGCAGTCAGTGCGACGTACTTGCACTACGTGTGTGTGCTGATCTGCAAGATCAGTGTAAACATGTCATGGGCTGAAATCATCAAATTGTTCTGATGTTCTGCATGCCTGGCTTCATACTCCTACCTCTATTTCATTTTTTTCTCATTCCTTCCCAACTCATTTAATTGTTGTAACCTAATCAACCATTCTGTCCCCAAAGGATCCAATGGAATTTTGCAACTTGCATGTAAATTATTTTAAAAATCTGCTCTATTGTCATTTCTGACAACACCGCTGCCTTTTGGGGAGCTGGTTAGGGCCACATACCAGCTGTGTTCTCAGTGTATTGCTTTTGTTAATAATTTAAATTAGCCTGAGATTGTTACAGCATATTCATATTGGAAGCGAGTGGAAAATTTAAACGCTTGAACACTTGGGCACGAAATTTGCAAGGAGAAATCCCATCCCTACCCGAAGCTAGAATCAACATTAATAGTCTTTCAAAAACACTGTACTAAAGAAAACATCTGATAAATCATGTTTTTGAAGTTTCTCATCTCCAGAACTTGTACCTGACACTACAGGCATGTCTCCTGAAGGGGCCGCAAGAGATTAGTGACCCAGGTGACTGGAAATGGGGAGGAAAACAATATTCTTTGAGGTTTCACAAGTCTTTGCAGAGTGTGGTAGCTGTCATGTCGCTGCCCTCCTGTTGTGTGTGTTTTAAAACCTTGTCACACGACGTGGTGTGTCCGCTTCCGAGGAACATCTCCAGAAGTCGGCCACTCCTGAATATGCTGAGCCCCTGGGCGGTGTCACGCCCCCCGAGTGAAAACACCGGGTGTCCTCAGATTTGGCAGACACCCCTGGATCATCCCGGGGGCGGAGTCAGCTCCTGCTCCCAGACAGACAGACAGATCGCCCGCCGTCTGACACCCGTCATTTCAAATGAGGGCCCCTCTCCCTCCTCTGACGAGCTGGACTCACACTTGGTCCTCGGATCCTAATCGTGACCCAGAGGCCTTCTGAGTGCTGTGACGTGCCTGAACAATGTGGTTCTGTCTCTGTTACTATACTGGAAACTTCGTTATTCCACGGAGAAATAATACACAGATTATGGGGCTGCGTTTCCCAACGGACAGGAGAAGCTGGTGCGAAACTCAGATGTGGCTGGAAAGGGAAATAGAGAGAAAGGAGAAGAAAGGACTAGAGTGAGGGCTTCACCTCCCTGGGCCCCTCCTGGCCGGTGACCGTGGCCCCTCCAGCTCCGGGGAGGGCCGTCCCCTCCAGAAGGACTGTGCTCCCCCGCCGGCCGGTGGCACTGCTCTCACCCGACCTTCCGAAGCGCCAGGCTGCCCGGGTTCAAACCCAGCCCCGCCAGCCCAAGCCACGCGGCCATCCTACTCCCCTCAGTGTGTCCAGGTCTAAAATGGGGACGATTCAAGTACCACCTCCTAGGGTCGGGCAGAGGCTTAGACGGGTAAGTGTAACAAGTGCTCAGAACGAGGCGCACCGAGATGTGCCTGCCGCCGCCGTCGTTCTCGGCATCCTCCCTGCGTCCCGCCCCGGGCTCCGGGCTCCAGGGCTCCAGGGCTCCGGGCTCAGGGCTCCGGGCTCCAGGGCTCCAGGGCTCCGGGCTCCGGGGCTCCGGGCTCCGGGGCTCCGGGCTCAGGGCTCCGGGCTCAGGGCTCCGGGCTCCAGGGCTCCGGGCTCCGGGCTCCAGGGCTCCGGGCTCCAGGGCTCCGGGCTCAGGGCTCCGGGCTCAGGGCTCCGGGCTCCGGGCTCCGGGCTCCGGGCTCAGGGCTCAGGGCTCCGGGCTCCAGGGCTCAGGGCTCCGGGCTCAGGGCTCCGGGCTCAGGGCTCCGGGCTCCAGGGCTCAGGGCTCCGGGCTCCGGGCTCAGGGCTCCGGGCTCCGGGCTCCGGGCTCCGGGCTCAGGGCTCCGGGCTCCGGGCTCCGGGCTCCGGGCTCCAGGGCTCAGGGCTCAGGGCTCCGGGCTCAGGGCTCCGGGCTCAGGGCTCAGGGCTCCAGGGCTCAGGGCTCAGGGCCCCGGGCTCAGGGCTCAAGGCTCAGGGCTCAGGGCTCAGGGCTCCAGCCCCAGTGGACGTGCCCCTGTGCATCGCTGTTCCCTGAGAAGCTGTCACCGAGTTAAAGGAACCGTCCTTTGTTGGGCTTTCTCAGCGGCTCGTGGGCCCGAGTCGGGGCCCCAGGTGCATCCGGCACACGGAGCCCTGCCCGGGGGAGCAGTGTCGGCCCCCACCTGCAGCTGAGCAGGGAGACCCTCCTGCCCGGAGGTCACCTGAAAACAGGGGCAGGAGGTGCCGGCCGCAAAGCCTCTTTGCCAGCTCGCTTTGCGCTGGGTGTGTGTTTTGTTTCCTGCACCTTTTGTTATGGGGTCTTAGGACAAGAAACCCAGATGACTCTACCTGAGAAGGGAAATATCGCCTGGATGTGGGGAGGTCACCCTGACCCGGCGGTGGCAGTGGGGTCCCGTCCCTCGTTCACATCTCTTTTCATGGCAGCGCCCTCGCTGGCTCGTGAGCCAATCTTTTCCTCGTGGCTTTTTCTGAAAGTAGCCCTGTCGGTAGTCAGTCCACGGCTGGCATCCGGGACCAGTGCCCTCGGTGGACGTCTGGAGAGAAGCGTGCGGCGGCCCCGGAGAGGGGCGGGTGTAGGGGGGGGACCCAGCCGCGATCTCGGTCCTCACCGGGCCTGGTCCTTTTTCGAGCCACATTTCCCCGGGTCCCGGCAGCCTGTGGGGACCCCTGGCGTCACAGTAACTGAACTCACATTTACTGGCTCTCCCCCGGCCTGTTGACACAAGACTCCCGTCCGCTTCCGGGGCAGAGACACCCTCTCCCCCGAAGCTCGTCCTCAAGGGCCTCCTCCGGGCCTGGAAGCGAGACCCTCAGAGCAGACGCCCTGGGCTGCCGGCCATGTCTCCTGAGGGTGGCTGGGAGGTCCCAGTCCCTGGGGAGGCTCCTCCTTGTCCCCTCGCGTCCTCTGTGCCACGGCCTCGGGGTGGAATCCTCCTCCTGGTACAGCAGCTCCTGAGTAAGCGGGGCGGGGGTCCCCACACAGGAGGAGGTGGGGAATTGGAGTCCGTTCTACAGATGAAGGAACCGAGGCCCCGGAGAGGTCAGCAGAGCCGGAGCTGGTCCTTCCCATCAGGGTCGCCCCCCAGGTCCCCTGTCAGCCGATTACCACGTGGGGCGGTGGCGTGAGGGGACAGCCCAGAACAGCGCAGCTGCCGCCCCTCTTGGAAGCAGGTGTCCCATTGAGCTATAATTAGGTCCCTCCTTTTCAAAGACTGGTGCAGTTTAAAATGCTCAGCGAAGCTAGGATGAAATCAACGATTATGGAAATGCTGTGCTAAATTTAATTGCAGTCGGTCCCGCTTTCAAAATGCTTGCTGCTGTCAATTAGAGGCGTCTTAGAAAAAATTTAAGTTGAATAATTGAGCAAACGTATTCAGCGTTTTAGGGAAAGGATCATATTCTTTTTTTTCTTTACCTCCATGGGGATCAAGTTTCCAACCTCTTTTGCTAGGTGCCCGGTCCTTCCCACCTTGCCTGCAGCAGCTGAACAGCGACGAAATGTCTGGAACTCTCCCCAGGGATCTGGGCTTTATTGCCAGTTATGGTTTGGGTTTTTGTTGTTGTTTGTTTCTCTGGAGCTGACATTCTGTGATTGCTTAACGCCAGTTGAATTTCCCCAGGGGTGGCCATTTCACTGAATTCTGCCCTCCTGTGACTCTCCTCATTTCTCTATTTCCCAGGTTATTCTGTGCTTCTGCCTGTAAGATAGACACAGCGGGTCTCGGGGGAACACACCCGCCACCCCCCTCGACCCTCACAGCCTCCCTGTCACCACGTTTTGCATCTGTGGTTTGCAGAGTCTGGGCCCAGTCAGAGGTTTGGCAAGAGATTCAGGACACAGAGACGTCTAAAAGTGGTTGGTTTTTGTTGTTTTCTAGAAATCATGCACGTGGCGATTCTGAAACGTACTCGGGCATCAGCACACATTTCCATAGGCATCGCGCAAAGGCCTTGTTCTCACATGAGAGGTCTGAGTCATCCTCTGTAAAGGTAGAGCTGGGAAGGTAGAATTTGCAGCTTATTTGTGCCATTTTGCAGCATTTAAGGGAACTTTACCTCTGTGGGCCAGACTAGTCAACTTGGGCGTATTTCTGCTAAGGGTCCAGTCAAAATGCAATCGGTCCAGAAAATAAATACCACAAGAGGGCAGTAAAGATTTGCAAATAAAAGAGTCCACAAAAACCTGCACCCAGAAGATAGCAGTGAGCTTTACTGCACCTCTTTATTTTTTGATGGGCGTGAAGATGAGGTTCCCTCTTGGGGCTCCCAGCTGTTCCTTGATTTTAGGGAATAGTCATGGTCCTGCAAAGGGGAGGGGGCCCGGGGTTCCTCGAGGCCCCAGTAGTTCCTGCAGCCCCCTCTTGCCGAGTCCAGCCCGCTTCATGTCTACTCTGCTTTCTTAGCACAGAGAACGCTCCCCCACTTCTAAGCAATGTTGCCGGCAGTCTGGAAAATCATTTACTTGGATGGCATCATGAGTTCATCCGGCTCTGACCCTGCCCCAGCCGACTTACAAAGCCAGCGCCGTGTTGATCCCAGAGGGGGGGCGTTTTTAGCAGGAGAAGGATACAGGTTTCACAAAATTACTAAGTGCCCCAGATCCTCTACCAGTAATATGTTGTGGCTGTGAGCACTCCCGTTAGGGTTTCCTCTAAGTTTGGCATTAGACGGGTGTGTGCCCTCAGCTCCCTGGTCAGAGAAAGACGGTCTTTTTCCAGACGGAACAACTTAGAAAGGATAAAGTCTTTGGTTCCAGCTCCTCACGTAAGTCTGGATCCTCAGCCACCGGGGAGAACTAAGGTCGGCAGCCTTTCCAGGACCTTTGTAGCAGGTGAGACCGGTCGTGCTATCACAACCTGATGGTCGTGGATGAGCCTGCCTGAGGTGTGTGTCGGCAATCGACGGACAAATCTGGGAGACGGGGGGGAATCTAGGTTGCCCGCAGAGAAACAACACAGCCGGACACTAGAGAGAGGTGTGTAACACTCGGTTCCAGATGAACCAGACGCTTTGTATTTTCCGCGGTGGGCAGAGTGCTGCTGTGTCACCGGTTTTGCTGGGCAAAGTGCTGCTGTGTCACCGGTCCGGCGTGTCTCCCGAGAGTGTGGCTCGGTTGCCGTGACAACAGAGGCCTGCCGGCTGCCTGCGCATCCGGCAGCAGCTACAGCCTCAGTGGATGTGTCCGTTAAAATACTTCTCATTCAGAAAATGACTTAATGTGGTTTCCCCAGAAATTTTTGCTCTGCCGAACAAGTAACTCCACTCACTACGCTGTTTGGCTGCAGAGCAGCTTTTTCCTGTGCTGGTCGTGGAAGAGGCTGAGTAGTAATGTGATTCAAGTGCATTTGAGGTTCTTAATTGTTGCCGTTCTGCTGGCTTAGCAAGGAGAGAGACGTTGTGTTTAAATCTAACTGCAAATGAGGATGAGCGATTTGGGAACCTGCGAGATTGAGGGCAAGAGTAGGCAGACTACGGCCCACAGGCCAGATTCTGGCTGCTGCCTGTTTCTGTAAATAAGGTTTTATTGGAGCACAGCCACACTCATTCACCCGTTCATTCACGTAGCTCTCACACTGCAACGGCAGAGCTGAGTAGCTGCGATGGAAACAGTATTTGGCTTGCAAAGAAAATACTTACTCTCTGTCCCTTTGTGGAAAACGTTTGCCTATCCTAGATATAGGAGGATTGAGCACTGAATTCAAAGACCAGAGTTCTGGACTCAGAAGCCAGGGAGAAAAATTGATTTAGACACGTCCACCAGGCCCCCTGGGCCTCAGCCTCCTCATCTGTAACACGGTTGGCCTTGATGAGCTTATTTCCAACTTCCTTTCAAATACTAACAGCTCCCTCAGCCTTAGCACCGGGGGATGACCCTCTGCGGGATGACCCAGGGCCCTGTTTCAAGGACTGATGTAGAGGAGGGTAGCATTCTTCTCTCCCCCCGCCCGGTGCAGTCACGACCCAGCTCCGTGGCCCTAGGCAGCAGAGTTGGCTTTCTGGGCAGGAGCATCTTCCACTGGACCATAGGCAGGTCTGACCTTTTCAAGGACCTTCCGTGGCTGCCGGGCTCTGGTTCTGAGGCCCCTGCCCGCGGCTGAATGGTACACACCTGTGATTTGCTGTCTCCCCGTGATTCCCAAATCCAGGAGAGAACTCCAGTGGGCAGGTGTCGATACGGGTGTGTAGGAGGACACAGGTTGCAGTTGCAGTTTGGATTGTACTGCCGTGACGAGGAGGTGGGGTGACTTGAGGGGTTCGCTTACCTAAGAACCACTGTTAAACTCTCTGAACCAATTAACTTCTCTCCCAAGACTGCTCTCCATGTTATCTGGAGGTGAAGATGTGCTTCTGTCTTGGCGGCTGATATAAAGCACATAGACCAAGCCAAATCTGAAAAGGAAGTGCTATTAGGGATTCCAGCCACGGAATTAGACACGGGACCTAAAAGAAACCAAGATCCTGCCTTCAGGAATGAATCTGCCCTGAGGCTTTGGGTTTCCCCCCTTTCTCTCTGACTTTCCTTGGCCAGATTTGAATGTCCGACCTTGTGTACCAGCCTTTGCAATACCAGGACCCCTTGACCTGGCAGTTCCACAGCAGGACCCTATCCTGGGGAGATCGGGGTTGTGCACAGAGATTTGGATTACAAAGTTGTTCATCTGCACGTTGATGACAGTGAAAAGTGGAAACAAGCTCGGTGTCCAACAGTAGGGGACTAGTTAGATCAAGTGCAGGATAGCCACACGGTAATGCGGGGGGCATCATACAGTCCCTAAAGCCACGCGGTAGAAGAGCGCCTGTAGCTTAAAAAGGTCACATCATACACAGGGGAAAGACAGGTCACAAACAATAGAGCTGTGTGCAGGTCAAATAAGAAAACACGAGGAGAGAGGATTAGAAGCGTATCTCACAAAATGTTCACAGTGATTATCTCGTGATAAAATAACGGATATTTAAAATTTTTTTTTTTTAACTTATCCATGCCTATTAAATTTTCTAAGCTGAACACATATTACGTTTATAACAAGAAGCGGCATTCTTATAGAAATTATTTAAAAGCAATAGGTCTGCCTTTTATAAAGTTTTATATTAGAAGGAATTGCCTTCCCCAATCCTTGCATTCAGTCTAGAAGTATTTGAGGATCACCCCGCCCTGGGCTCCCTCCTGAGACACATCAGTGAACAGAACAGAGGCGGTTCCCGCCCTCCTTCTGACAAAGGGAGGAAGAGAAATATATAAACAGGCAGTGAGAAGAGCTTGAGGGACGACAGGGTGCCGTGTTGAAGCCTTGAGGTTAAAGCGTCACCTGAGCAGAGATGGGAGAATGCCCTGCCCGTGTGGGCAGAGAAGGAGAAAGTGCAGAGACCCTCGGGCAGCAAGCATGCCTGGCATGTTCCAGAAGATGAAAAATTATTTAGCCAGAGAACAGCAGGCGTTTTATTTACTCTGACTGTGCTACCCGGGAGGCTATAATGCCCATTAAGTAACATCATCTTAGCCCATTTGCCCGCTTACTGAGTCGAGGTAATAGATGTGACTTGTGGCTTATGAGAAATACACAGGACATACTCCGTTAACAGTGTCATGGAAAACGCTTTCCTTTGTGGTTTTCTTCTCCTGAAACCACTTGATTTCTCTTTTTAAAAAAAAAAAAAAATTATTTTATTAAGGTATAGTTGATTTACAATGTTATGTTAATTACTGCTGTACAGCAAAGTGATTCAGTTTTACATACCTATGTTCTTTTTTACATTCTTTTCCATGTGGTTTATCATAGGATATTGAATATAGTTCCCTGTGCTATACAGTAGGACCTTGTTGTTTATCCATCCTATATACACTAGTTTGCATCTGCTGACCCCAAACTCCCAGTCCCTCCCTCCCCCACCCCATTCCCCTCGGCGACCACCAGTCTGTTCTCTGTGTCTGTGAGTCTGTTTCTGTTTCGTAGCTAAGTTCATTTGTGTCGTATTTTAGGTTCCACACGTAAGTGATAGGTAATTAACGTTGCTCTGGTTGCAGGGGAACACGTCACCTTAGAGGTAAGACGCTGTGCGGGGCCCGTGGTTATACACGGCCTGGCTCTTTCTGTTACCCACGCCCTGGTTGATGGAGCAGCGCCAAACACCATCGGTCTTACGTTGCCAAGGGTGTTCATATGCACAGATACAGACACAGAACATTTTTATAGCAGAAAAAAAAACTGTAGAAGAAATTTACAATTATTCTTCTGCCCGTACACCTGGTCATTGTTGGCCTGTCTGCCTTCGGAATCTTAGAATAGGAAGAACCTTCTATCGTCAGGTTCCTCTCTCTACACTTTGCAAACATCTATGATAAATATATTCATCAAAGCCATATTTTCTACTATGCTAGCAAATACTATGTGTGTTATCGAAAACACGTTTACCAAATAGGAACGACTAGAATGAAGTTAAACATGAAAGCAAACTTCAGAGGGTTCCCCAAAGGCTGTGTGGTCGCAGGATGGACCCACTGGGAGCCTCTACAGTATTGCGACTCACTCTGTGTGATTTACAGAAACACCACACTAGGAGTCCTTTACATTGTGAACCCCTTCAATGATGGCAAACGGTTATGACTTTACAAGAATATGTCTGTCGCGTAAAATGAGACACATGTTGGCGATTAGTAAGTTTTCCGATGGGGAAACAGTGCTGCCTGTTCTCGAGTCCCGGTAATCCAGTTAGCGCCATGACGCCAGGCTGGGCCTCACGCTGACATGCCATCTTTCAAGGAGCCTGAGGATCCTGGGTTCTCAGTTGTTTAATCATAGCCAGTAAACCATGCTGTGTTTCAGTCTAATTGAAAAAAAAAAAGGGGCACGCTAAAGCTTCAGCATTTAAGGTCACTATTCTATTCCGCAGCACTATACATAGTTTCCATTTTTATTTCCTCTTTTAAAACTTTCTATGCCGTTTTAATAAGTCAAGGTCTTTTCCTGCACCTAGTCCTGGCCCAGCCTCTTCGGGGGCTGCATAGGATTCTCCAGAAATCGGGCTGAGCAGTTGGAGCTGAGACCCGTTTCCTGCCCTGTCCACCAGGAGGGCACGGTAGCCCCCGGGGACGTGCCTCGACCTCCTCACAGGTCCCGAGCCCCTGGGGAGTCTGTCTGCAGCCCCAACACATACCCACGGGGCACAGGGTTTCTGGTCCATGCACCAGGCAGGCAGAACCCTGACCCAGGCGGCCTGCAGCTGCTCACAGAGGCCTTCGACTCGCCGTCAGGGAGCAGGTGTGTGCCGGGAGCCTGGGGTAGGCACCGACAGTGTCTCCCTCCCGGGGCAAAGGAAAGGAGACCAAGGTGAAGGTGTGCTGTGCGGAGCTGCGGTGGTGGCTCTCGAAAAGGGTTCCTCGTTTCATCTGCAGCATCGTCCAGGGATGTAGAGGTCTTCTCACCCCCCAAGCCCCAGAGAGGCCGTGTAATCTGCCCAGGCTCACACAGCGAATATGGATAAGGCCAAGATTTGATGCAAGCTCTTTAGAATCCAAGTCAGGGGCTCTTTCCAGAGCTGCCCTTGATTTATATGATAACTGAAGGTTTTTAGAGGTGAAAACAGTCTTGGGATCATTGAATCTGGGGGAGAAACATTTCGATTGTCTTAGATCAGCACATCTCAAGCTTTAAATGTGTACAGGAATCACTTGAGGCTCTTGTTGAAAAAGTGTGTTCTGATCTGGTAGATCTGGGGTGGGGTGGAGAGGCTGCATTTCTGACAAGCCGCCTGGTGGTGCAGATGTGGCTGGTCCACGGACCACAGGACCTTTGCACTGCAAGTTCTTCAGAGGAGAGGCTACTTATTGCTCTGGTTTCCTCAGCACCTAACCCCTGTGTCTGAGGCATGACGGACACACAGATACTTGTGGAATACATGCTACCATGTTCTGAAGTCACGCACGAGGACCCGGGGGTTCTGAGGACCCACCGTGGGCTGAGCAGAGACTCTGTGCTGGGGCTCCCCTTGGCCCTCTTGGGAAAATGGGGGTGACTAGGAAGAAGAATGAGAGGTGCCACACGGCGAGCCCTCGCTGGGTACCAGTTACCGTGCCGGACGTCCTGGCATCCGCCCCTCCCAAGAGCCTGGCGAGAGGAAGGCCAGCAGGATCATGCCGTCTTACAGAGGACGGACCAGAGGCTCCGAGGGGCTCAGGGGCTTGTCCCCGGCCACACGCTGTGTGTGCTGAGCTGGGACTCAGGCTGCGAACTCTGGCTGCTGCTCGCTGGAGAAGTTAACACAGGACGTCAGGGCTGCGAGGCGCCCCACGTGCGGGGGTGGAGGACGGCGCCTTACTGCAGCTCCATGCCATCTGCGTGGCTCAGAGCCCGGCCCTCCGTCAGCTTGCTTCGCTCAAGATCTGAGCTTTCTCAGCAGGAAGCATCAGCAGCCCTGGTGGTGGTCTCTCTCCTCTGAATCTCAGCCTTCAGGAGGCAGCCGGCTTTCTGGTCTCCGTGATTTGGATTCCCAGCTGCTCACGGACCCCGCAGGGCATCAGACTGGGCCGGGTCGTGTTTACGTTGCTGTGAGCGAGAGATGTCAGCACGATTATTCTGATGCCTCATGGGTTTGCCCACAGCTCTGCCGTGAGGCCCTCTCTCGCCGGACATATATTGATTTTGCTTGCACTCCTGGTGGCGTCTGAATTACGTTCCTGACAACCGGAGTTCTGTCAACAGTATGCAGGCCGGGAAGGGCAGGTCTGTCTGTCCTGCTGGGAGGCCGGTGGGGCTCAGAAGGTCATTGCTGTTCTTCAGTCCAGGATCCCAGCGGGTCCTCTCACTGGAGGCATGTCCCTGCAGAGAAGCTCTTGCAAGGGCCTGCTGGCCGGGCTGAGCGGGCTGGCGTGGCCTCCGGGGAGGGTCACCACGTGGTCATGCTCCCTGAAGGCGGGGACGCCCTCGCGGCCCCTCCCTGTGGCTGCCCCAGCTGGACCAGGGACGCCTCGAGGGAAGGAACCGCGACCACGTGTGGACGTCCAGACGCACAGCGTCAGGGGCAGCTCTCGGAAGCGGCCACCTGGTAGCCGCTGCCCTTCTGTGTTAACGTTTGTCGTCTCCCCCACGAGCCCCAGCTGCAGGCTCACTGTACAGCTCACGGTTTGGCCTCATCCGATTCTGTCAGTCTCAGTGCTCCCCGTGAACTCACGTGTCTGAGTGAGTGAATGAGATATTTAGTGAGTGTAGACTCACGGGCCCCACGACGGCTGGGCCTGAAGATACAGAGATGAGTAAGATGGTCCCTGTCTTCCAGGGCCTCACAGTCTAGTGAGGAAGACAGATGAGCAAATCCAAGAAGAAGGTACAAGTGTGTGTTGAGGTTCTCCCGAAAGCCGACTGTGCCACAAGGTTTTGAGAACAAGAATTTCAACGGGGCACGGGGCTCAGCCCTGCTGGGGAAACGTGACATGACGTGACATCCGTGACAGCAGCTGTGGGGCAGTCCAGGCAAGCACAGGGGCGCAGAGCCAGAGGCTCAGGGCACGTGGACCGGTCACAGACCGTGTCGGCCCCAGGTTGGAGATCCCCAGATGGAGACATCAGGAAGACACAGGGGTGCCGCTTGAGCTGGATTTGGGGACAAACCAGACAGCAAGGCCCCTGTGGGAAGGACAACCAAAGACCCGAGGCCGGACAGACGGCCAGAGGGGTGGCGGTTAAGGTCCGAGGTATCCCGGCCAGGTCTCCTCACCCACTGGGAGGGCTCGGCCTTTCTCTCCGCCAGACGGGACGTCGGGGACCAGGACAGGATCCCCTGGAACAGGATCCCTGCAGGCAGCAGATGGGGGGTAGGGTGGAAGCGGGGAGACCAGCGAGTGGCGAGGGGGGGATGGTGACCGGATTGGCCAGAGAGGTCGAGAAGGAGGCCCTGAGGAGAGGGTGGATTCTGGACGAATCTGAAGGCGGATTTGGCATGACAGGTTAGCTGTCGAGTGAGACATTAAACACATAAAGACGCAGTAAAACACTCACCAGTTGCCCTGGGAGCTGTTAGGAGGAGACCAGGGCGCCATGGGGGAGAAGAGCAGGACGACGTGACAGGTGAGCTGGACCCTGGGGAGGGGGCAGAGGCCGGCGCGGAGCCGCACGCAGACAGCCTGGGGGGAAGGGTGAGAAGGCGGGGGCCGGGGCAGTGCCCACGCCCCTCCTGGGGTCCTCTGCCCTCCGGCCCCCAGGCCTCGCTGCCGCCTGCAGAGACGCGGCGCCCAAGGGGCCCACCGGGGTCTCCTCCAGCCCCAGGTCAGGCCCGCCCAGAATAATGAGATTCTGAGCTCGTGGGATGTTCTGCCGTGCGGAGAGCCGCTTTGAAAGCTCAGAGCTGCGATGGCCGCAGGGCCTGGGGTGGGGGGGGGCGCAGCCTGGGGGGGGCGCAGCCTGGGCGGGGCGGGCTGAGGCCGAGGGGTCTGTGGGGCGAACTCCACTCGGGGGCAGGGCGGCTGCCTGAGGGCCCCAGGCCGCTTCTTCCTCCGGCCGCCTGGGGCTGGGGCCTCCCCGCGCTGGGGGCCGACCGTGGCCGCGGGCTCATGGCCCGTCTGGGCGTCAGGGTCGCTCGCGGCCAGTCGTCCCTCCCAGACCCCACACGCTGATTTCAGAGCGGCATCCGGGCTTCAGAGGTCCCCGAGCGCCTGACTGCGGGCTGTCCTGTCCCTGGAATGAGACCAAGGCCGCGGCCCTGGTACAGGCAGCGGATGCGGGCGTGTGAGCCCCGTGTCAGGTTGGAGGCCTCGCTGCTTCAGCCCGTGTCCCCTCTTGCACTGGAGTTGAAGCGTCAGAGGAGGGAGGAGCAGGGACGGTCGGGCAAGGCCACCGGGGCCACCGGGGGTGCCTGCCCAGGGCCTCAGATGCGCTCGGCGGCAGCAGACATGTTCCTGCTGCCCCTCAGCCGTTCCAGCACCTCGAAGCACGAGGCCACTGCATTTGGGCCTTTTCAGACATCATCATGAAGTTCCCGATGAAATTGAAGTCTCTGTACCTCTTTCTGATCCCTTTTTTCTTTGCATCCATCGGAAGAACGGAATAGAGGGGCATAGTCGGTACTCCCATCTTGAACTTCCTGATTATCTATCTAAATTTAGGCACAAACCAGAAGGCTTATCAAGTTGGAATCATTCTTGGGCCGATGTTTGGAGGACAGGGCTGGTCCTGCCGTTGAGGGGGGTGAATGTAACCCCCGTGGTTGCGTCCTGGCTCTTTCTCGCAGGTGTGTCTGAAAACCCCTCCCGCCCTTCGTCCCCGGCGAGGCCCGCTGAGGTCTCCTTCCGGTTTTGCTTCTGCGGAGCATCCGTGCTTCCAGCGGTCCCCAGGTTCACACGTCTTTCCCGCCACCTCGCACGTGCGCTGTCACTAGGGCCCTGGTACAACTGCCTTAAATACTTCCAGCCTTGAAGCAAAAGAGTTGGGCCATCTTTCCCCCATGTTTTAGTGCCTCTACTTAGATGGGTTCACTCAGTTCATCGGAGCTGGCACTCAAGCCCCAGGGTTTGATCTCTCCACAAATGGCTTATTTTGATCAGAGAAAAGCGTCACCTAACAGCCCAGCATGTGATGAACACAATCGGGCTTCATTTCTCTCTTCCTTCAACCGTAATGCTGAGTGCACAGCTCGTGCCGAGTGCGGGGCTGGGCCTGGGGCTCCGGAGGTGGCGGACGGCTCGTTCTGCAGACACAGATCCTCCCCAGCAGTGCCGGCTGCGAGCAGCTCACTCAGTAACTGTGGGTGAAGGGGCTCCGCGCGTGGGGAGTGTGGATGAGTCCTCGAGAGCCTGCTCTGCTGCTAAAGAAGTAATCCCGCGTTTCCACCCAAGGGCTGGGGCCGCTCTGGTCCTACACGAAAGCTCTCGAGAGCCTTCTCCACCTCCTGCCATCTTCTTGGGAGCCAAAGCTGCCCTTCCTCAGGTCTGCTGGACCCCCTCATTAAGAACAGGGCCAGAGCAAGAGCCTTTGCCGTTTGGCTCCGGGCTGCCTTTCCAGCTGCTGGCCGGCGACCGGCCCCTCCCTGGCAGGAGGATTTCAGCCTGTGGGGAAGCCCGCACCTGTGCCAGTTCTCCACGGGCTCCTCCACCGACCCAGACGTCCCCGTGTGACCCCCTTGCCTTGCCTCCTCTGCACCTTTCACCTCTGACCTGAGACTCTAACTCCCCGTGAGAGTAACGAGGGGTGGTCTTTACACAGCATGAATCTAGTGGGTGAGAACTCCTTTGGGTAACTCACGGGTCACGACCCAGGATTCTTCAGGGGCAGATAGCACTGTGGGCTTCGTGGGAAACCAGATGCTCTTACATGTCACCATTCTTCATGAGTCCAACTCTTTACCTAAAAAAAAAAAAGAAAACAAAAAACCAACCCTCTGTTCTTCTTACTGTGCCTTTTAAAGTAGCAATAAATCATGCCCACAGCCTGCCGTTTAAGCGGTTTTCTCCGGAGGACACACTCTCCCTTTTTGCATGGGTTTCTGCAGATTAATCTTAAATTGGAAAATCTGCAGATAAGGAAAGCATCAGTACACAGTTTATTTCTTTTATTACATTAACTGTCACAAAGCCCCATTTTCCGCAAGAAGTTAACCTTTCCATCCCTGGATGAGAATTAACCCTCCCTTGCCAGAGTCCTGTGACTTGATTCTCGGTTAAAGACATAAAAAGAGTCAGGCTTCCCTGGTGGCGCAGTGGTTTAAGAATCCGCATGCCAATGCAGGGGATACGGGTTCGAGCCCTGGACCGGGAAGATCCCAAATGCCACGGAGCAACTAAGCCCGTGCAAGACAACTACTGAGCCTGCGCTCTAGAGCCCACGAGCCACAACTCCTGAGCGCACGAGCCGCAACTACTGAAGCCTGCGCACCTAGAGCCTGTGCTCTGCAACAAGAGAAGCCACTGCAATGAGAAGCCTGCGCACCGCGAAGAAGAGTAGCCCCCACTTGCCGCAGGTAGAGAAAGCCCACGTGCAGCAACGAGGACCCAACACTGCCCCTAAAATTAATTAATTTTTTTTAAAAAAGACATAAAGAGTCGTCTTGTGATAGGTACGGGCAACTCTTTGCTCCTTTGAAAATGTTGCCCTTAGGGTGAGTATAGCCATGGAGGTAGGAAGACGTGTTTCATCATCCTGGTTCCTTTTCTCACACCATCCCATCTCCCACACGGTATCCAGCTCCGTCACAGAGTTTTCTATCACTTTCTTCCCTGGGAGAACGACTGACGGTTTTCACGTGTGTGCTTGTTGTTTAGAAAGCCAAGCTCGGCCCTGCTGGCAACAAAGTCATTAGTCCTTCTGAGGACAGGAGACAGCCTTCCAACAACCTCGACAGAGTGAAACTCACCGACTTCAACTTCCTCATGGTGCTGGGCAAGGGCAGCTTCGGGAAGGTAAGAGAACCGGGTCCACGACGGGGCCGGGCTTTGGCAGAGAACGCTGGGGTCAGTCCTGTTCTCCCCGAGGATTCCAGAGCAGCCCTTCAGATTCCCTGTGCTCTGCACACGTTTCTCAGTGGTTTCCCACTTCCATTTCTTTAAAAACAACTGTATCCAAAAAGCCACACAAGGCTCCCGGTGTGTCTCCGTTTCTGGGTGCGTGACGGAGTGGGTGCTCCAGAATGTTGGCTGAGTAGTTTTCACAACTAAAAAGTAAATGTTGACTTGCAGTAAGCAAACGTGATCATTAACAGATGCTGAACTGGGTTTCTTCAGCGGTCGGCCTGTGTGCCTACGTTTGCTTCTCTGGCCCCACATCTCATGATAGATCCAGGAACTGAGTTTGATCCTGCCCCCTTTGTTCTGGACTGGGCTCCTGACTTGTGAGAAGTGTACGAAGGTCAGTCCCGTTTCTGCTCGGAGGATGCCTCTGTAATACGTGCCTGATGCGAGACTCCTGCAGAGAATGCTGAGTAGCCCTTTCGGCGGCTGCAGTGGCGCCCTCGTGTGGCAGCAGCCCACACGGAGCGTAAACCCTGGCAGCTTAGACACTGGGCAGCCTGAGGAATTCCATGTGCGGCGATGCGCAGTATTTCAAACCCGGCACATGAGGTGGAGCTTTATTAATACTGACGAATGGGCACGAACGGCCTGAACGGCCGCCCGACCCGGCTCCCCGCCCCCGTGCCGGCCGTGGGCCTGGAGCGTTGAGGTCGCCCTCGGTCTGCCCGCAGGTGATGCTTGCAGACAGGAAGGGGACCGAGGAGCTGTACGCCATCAAGATCCTGAAGAAGGACGTGGTGATCCAGGATGACGACGTGGAGTGCACCATGGTGGAGAAGCGGGTGCTGGCCCTGATGGACAAGCCCCCGTTCCTGACGCAGCTGCACTCCTGCTTCCAGACGGTGGTACGGACCCTCGCGGGCTGCCCCCAGCCACACGGGGTCCTCGGAGTCCGAGCCAGCCTTCCGCCTGGGAAGAGGCAAAACGTGGGGACCTCTCAGCCCCCCACCCTCCTCTGCCGAGCGGCCTGGGTGCCACTGGTAGATTCGGGGCACCCCCCGTGTGATGTACCCTACTTAGAGACTTAGCGTTAATTCCGTTTAGTTCCGCGACTGCCTAGAGCAAAGGTTTCCTTAACACACGCCAGGCAATATGTTGAGACTTGGAGACACAAAACAGTAACTCACAGTCCTGGCTTGTTAAGACCCCCGGTCCAGCTGTCAGAGCATCAGGAGACCCACTGTCGTGACAGAGTGTGTTCTTGAACGCGCACGGCAGTGGGTGGCAGCCTGGCCTGCTTTGTATGGCCTGTGAGCTCTGAGAAAGGTTTAAACAAAGTACTGTTTTGTAACGTGCGAACATTAGATGAAATTCTGATTTCAAGGTCCATAAATAGTCTTCTTGGGACACAGCCCTGTCCCTTCACTTACCCAGCATCTACCGCTTTCATGCTACAAAGGCAGAGCTGAGTAGTTACAAGAGACACACAGAGCCTAAAATATTCACTGTCTGGCCCTTTACAGAAAACGTTTGCTGAGCCCTGCCATATAGGTTAACTAAAGAGAGGACAAAATAATTTCCAAAGCGCTAGTCAGCCGATTATGGGGCCCTGGCGTGGTGCTTGTGAGTAACCCACAAGAAATATAAACGTGTAGTGGCACCGCAGTGAGGCCATCCCAAAGACGGGCCCTGCACTCCTCCGCGGCTGTCCTCCTGCAGACGTGGCTCAGTGCTCAGCAGCCGTCGTGGCTACTAGCAGAGCAGCACCCTGGAGCCTCGGGCGGACAGTGGGGCTGCAGGGTCGGGCCCCGGCCACCGCGGGTCAGCCTACTGCCGGCAGCCGGCCGGCCCCCTGCTCCCAGCAGCAGCTCCTGGGTAGCGCCAAGGCGGGAAGTTAGCAATATGCAAAGAGGAGAAAGAAACCCAGCCCAGATCCCGTAACCCTGGTTACACTGATTTAAGCTCTGGAAAGCTACAAAGCAGAGAAATAAAATTGAAATTAAAGTTTGTAACAGGAAAGCGAGAGATTGAAGCTCCCGGAGCCGTTTCCCTGGCTGTCAGCAGCAGCTCCATCATTTTTCTTTCTCCCTGTGCACTACTTTAATGTGTAATAACCTCTGTGAAATGGTGGTGTTTTCTGGAAGAGAGCAGAGGTCAGCTTTTACCTTGTGCTGTGCTGTTACTTCCTCTTACACCCGCTCAGTCTCCCCATCTGTCCCAGCATATTGTCCTCATAAATATGCAGATTTACTTAGTTCTATGATGTATGTGCTTCGTGCGGCCAACACTTAGCATGTCAGTGACAGAGAAAATCAAAAACACCATTTGGGCATAAAGAGAACATTGGATTAACCTCTCCACGTACAGTCCCATCCCTCACAGTAAACATCATTGGGCATCTGTAATTTACAAGCCCAGCCTCACCCATGAGGTTTGCTCTCAGGAGCATCTGGGTACACACATTACTGTACATTACTGTGGCATGCCTCCTAGACATCGCAAACCAGAACACTGGTTAAAAATGAAATAATTGGCCCATATGGATTCTTCACGCCGTCCCTAACTTAGAAGCGTATTCTGTGTGTAGGAGAAGAGGGAAGAAGGTTTGAGGCCATGCCTGTGATCGGGAGCGGGAGCACGTAGCCAGGGAGCAGACAGGTTGACATAACCCGTCATTTCAGGGTTACGTCGCGACTCTATACGTCCCCAGGCCCTCACGCAATAGGGCTTATTACTTATTCTTTATTTGGGGGAGAAAACCGTGACCGGCTCTACTGGGCGAACCCGCCAGCGCAGCCCACGTTTTACTAGTGAGACAGCAGAACACAGTTGGGAGAGTGGAGGCCGCCACCCTGCTGCTGTCAACCTGCTCACCTGTCAACCTTGGTCCTCAGGATCGGCTGTACTTCGTCATGGAATACGTCAATGGCGGGGACCTCATGTACCACATCCAGCAAGTGGGAAAATTTAAGGAGCCGCAAGCAGTGTGAGTAGTTTGTAAAGTCCCCGAACGTAGATCGCGCAGCCCTCCCACCGGGGAACCTCTGCTGGGGGATCTGGAAGCGGGGCTCTGCCCGGTTTGGGGTGAAGCACTGCTACTGTCCCGGGGGCAGGTTGGTTGACAGGGTCCACCTGAACGTCTCCCCCAGAGCAGTTTCTTCTACTTCCGGCAAGTTGGAGATGCAGGTGTATAGATGCTCTGTCGCCCCATTCCACCCTTGTCGATTGAGCCATTCACTCATTCATTGAACAAATCCAGGGGCTCTGGGTGATGGGCCGAGCAGAGGGCCTGGCTGGGGAACAAGAGAGCCTGGAAGGGGCCTCGGGGGGGGGCCTGACAGCATCAGGTGACGTTTCCACGGGGCCCTGGCCAAGAGGAGATGGAAGGATGGCCGGCGGAGGCGGGGCAGGTGACAGTCTGTGTGGAGGACAGAGGCTGGAGCCTAAGACTAGCCAGTGTGTGGAGAGACTTTCTGGAGGAAGAAAACCAGAACTTGGTGCCCGGGGGTGAGGAGAGAGAAGCCTGCCCAGGTGATGCCCCTTTGTAGACTGGGGAGGGACAGCCATCCAGGAGGAGGAGGTTGCAGGGGACCACGTCGAAGGTCTCGGTGGGATGCGGGAATCGGCAGCCCCGGAGAGAGAGGTGGGCTCCAGGGGAAGACAGAGAATCATCCATCTAGAGGCGAGGCTTTGAGACCTGAAGAATCACCCCATTTTCCAGGGGCCAGGAAGTCACGGGAAACTCACAGAAGCAAATCTAAACACACAGCTCTTTTGCCCCCGGAGTGAGAATGCCCAGTGCGCAGGTGCCCTGATGAATCGAGTGGGCAGACGTTAATCGGGTTCTGGCTGATGTTCAGTCTGAAAGATAAACCTGGAGCACTTCCGGCCCGTGTGGGGTGAGCCGGTCTGGGGAAGATTCACTGGAGACAGAACAGGGCATTCTTGGGTGGACGCTCAAAACCGGAGGGGCGGGTGGCCCTGTCTCTCCTGTTGTTAGTTACAAAGCATTAAAATGCACAGGTTACAGAAGGAAGCCTGACAACACAGAGCTGTACAGAGCAAAGAGCAGAAGAGCCGCCTTCCATCATGAGCTAACAGGCCGTCCCGTTTAGTACCATTCCCTTGTATTTGTGTTGCTGGAAAGTTTTTCACTTTAAAAATATAGAAAAGCATGAAAGAATCATATGAAAGTCGCCTGTGACCCCGTCTCTTCTCCCTCCTCCGCTCCCTCCCTCTCCTGCCAGCCCTCAGAGGTGCCCCCCTGTTGAGAGTTTGGTGTTGTTTCTCTGCTTGTGTAAACACGTGTGCTTATTTGAAGCCTCCCGGGTATGATGTTTACACAGGCAGCATCTTGTGTCTTCTTAGACGTCAAGAACTCCTAAACGCTGTGCAAATTTTAAAACCTCCTTCAGCACTTATTCGGAGTTTCAGATATTGACCCATGAACAATTTTGAAGCGAAGGCAGTAACTGCTTTTTATTATGAATTATTTAAAAGGGTACATCAGGGGGCTTCCCTGGCAGTCCAGTGGTTAAGACTCTGCACTTCCAGTGAAGGGGGCACAGGTTCGATCCCTGGTCGGGGAACTAAGATCCCACGTGCCTTGCAGCCAATAAATAAATAAATAAATAATTTTTAAAAATTGTAAGAATATTGTAAAAATGAAAAAATAAAAGGGTGCATCAGGTGCAGAAGGTTGACGACACATGTAGGGCAGTGCTGATCTCTGCTGGTCCAGGGTCTTCCATTCTTTTGCCATTTCGATGCCCGGTCTTGAGGGTAAAAAGTATCCAGGAGGCCAAAGAAAGCAAGCCAGACACCTGACAGATTTTTTCTTTTGCAGGTTCTACGCAGCAGAGATTTCCATCGGGTTGTTCTTTCTTCATAAAAGAGGGATCATTTATAGGTGTGTATCGAAGCCCTGCTGGCCGCAGCACTGTGGAGGCTTTGCTGGACCTCTGGGCTCTGTGGGTGTGAGTTCTGTGATGGGGACTTACACCCACCACCATGCCCCGGGTCACGGAGACCTGCGGGGACCACCATTCTTTCCGCAGCCTCCGGGCAAATCCAAACCACCTTCTGGTTTCTGGACCTCAGAAGATCATTTATCTCATTTCTGCTTCTGCAAGAAAACATGCTTTTCTTTTCCCTGCCAGCTCCTTCCTCTGCCTTTGACTTGGCACAGAGGTGAGGGGCCAGTGAAAGCTGCATGTCTGTTAGCCGTGCTCAGCAGAGGAACACGGGGAGCTGGGAGGGGAAGGGGACAACTGTTGAATTCGGTTCCTCCTGTTGTTGGTTACAATGAAGGGAGAATGTTCTCCAGTATTAAGCAGAGAGTAATTAGAAGACCATACGGCACGGGGCAGAACGGAAGGGACGCGGGTGACCCAGCGAGGTGGTTCTGAGCCCGTGATTTGCACACCTGGCTGTGTGTCTGATCCCTCCGGGTGGGACACTAATAAACCGGTGACTGGGGTCTCCTCAGAGCTGCTCATTTGGGATCTCTGGTGATTCACCTGCACAGCCAAGGTCAGGAATCGCTAGCTCAGTCATTTAGTCATTTGTTCCGTCTGCATTTCTTAAGTACCTGCTGCATGCTAGGCACTACACTGGGCTCTAGAGATGGAAAAATAAGTCATAATTCCCGGTCCCAGCACTCCCGCGACTGTAGTTAATGCGCCATTGGGACGCAGCCACTCACGGGCGCTTCTGTCTCACGAGCAGCAGAGCAAAGCATGTGACGTTATGGGAAGGACGCTGATGCCACCCGCTTCTTTGCAGAGACCTGAAGTTAGATAACGTCATGCTGGATTCGGAAGGACATATCAAGATTGCGGACTTCGGGATGTGTAAGGAGCACATGATGGACGGGGTCACGACCAGGACCTTCTGCGGGACCCCGGATTACATCGCCCCGGAGGTAGGACCCCGATTGGCCTGGCTTTTTAGACCAGGGCTTTCCAGCTACAGATACACAGCCCCCTCGTGGGGTGTAGAGTCATCCCTGAGTCACCAAGTCGATGTGTGGGGAATAAATAATACAGAAAAAGAAACCACGAGAGCTCCCCGCACAGAGGAAGGGTACGCCTTGGTTCACAGAAGTTTTGTTTTTGTTACACGTACGTGTGAGATGCGTGCATGGTAGAACGTATTTCTTACATGGTCACCAGCAAACCAGCTTAAGAAACACTGTGGGGCAAAGAAGGGAGGATCTTGCTTGTGAGAGGGCTCTGCATGGAAACACTGGGTCAAAGGTGGTTCCGATGATGCCTCTTTAGCAAAATCAGAGTGATTTATTTTTTGTTTTGTTATGGTTGGTTTATTTTTTTATTGGAGTGTAGTTTATTTATAATGCGTTAGTTTCAGGTGTACAACAAAGTAATTCAGTTATATAAATGTGTATATATCGATATATATATATATATTCAGATTCGTTCTCAGATTTCTTTTCCGTTATGTGCTATTACAAGATATTGAATATAGTTCCCTGTGCTATACAGTAGGTCCTTGTTGTTTATCTCTTTTATGTACCGTAGTGTGTATACGTTAATCCCAATCTCCTAATTTATCCCCCCCTTCCCCTTTGGTGACCATAAGTTTGGTTCCTGTGTCAGAAAATCCGTGATTCGTGCTCTCAGCGGCACACTGCAGTGGATCATGGGAAGAGCATACCCATGTGGTTCTAAGCAAAGTGGCTCCAAGATTTGTGTGTTGACAGCAGTGGCCATGCTGCATGGTCTTTGTCGTAACACGTACTGAGCAGCCTTCTTCCTATTTTACGAAGCTTCCTACATGCCCGTGATGGGGTGGGTTAGAACCCTGGGTCTCTGTGTAGCCACCTGTCTGTCCCCGCCCCACCCTGTGGACGGCACCGTCCCTTCCCCACTGAGCTCCAGCAGGGAGGGGGTGATGGATTCCACGTTAGGCCAACCTTCAGCTCTTTGTAGAGCTCTCGTGTTAGCCGTCGGTGGCTTTGTGGTATTTATTCAGCATAGCGCCTCATGCATTTATCTCCGAGGCAGTAGCAGTAGTCAGAAAGACACGCGATTGGAAATCCGACCAGTGTGAGCTGCATTCCTGACTTTATTATTTACAGGCTGTGGGAACTCAGGCAAGTTTCTCAAACTCTCTGAGCCTCCGTTTCTACAGTGGCAAGTCAGGGATAATACTGTCCGCCCTGTAGGGTTGCTCTGAGGACTAAGGTGCTAGTACAGTGTTTGCACCTGGCAACCCTCGTTACACCCGTTATTCCAAAAGGGAAGCTAATCTTTATCCCTTTGTTAAGGCTTTTTTTGCTTGTTATATTCCTAGACAGTGTAGGAACATAGGCTTAGAACATTGACTTAGAAACTTAAACTCTGAATTACGTGGGCAAAGATGGGATGTTCTCTTGATACATAACCTATATAACCTCTTTCCCTGCAAACTCACACCTTAGTATCTCCATGCATATAATGAGCTTAAATATTTTTCAAACATGAAGGATAGAGAGACGGTACAGAAAAAATTACAACCTCCTGCTGCAGTATTTATTCTGAAGCCTTCTACTGGCTGACATGTATTAAGCAGGCTGTGATTATTAGCTATGCCCACTCTGTGTGACACCCACCAGTTGCTGTCAGAGCTTGGTGACAGGGAATGGCAGAAGTCTGAGGGGTAAAGATGGCTTTGAACTTCATCAAGACCAGGTTCCTGCTGATCAGACAGATAGCTTCCTGTGTTCAGTGACACCTCAGCTGTCTGACATCACCAGGGGTGACAGCGTTCCACATAGATGAAATTGTCCAAATAATTGAAGTTTGTTGCCTTTTTTTTCAAGGTTCCTCGCGGTGCTAATTTCGTATGGCTGCTATAACAACCGCCAGCTTAGTGGATTAAAACAGTGCAAATTTATTATCTTACGGTTCTGGAGGTCAGAAGCCCAGAGCAGTCTCACTGGGCTAGCGCCAGGCTGCCGGCGGGGCTGCACACCCTCCAGCAGCTCTGGGGGGAATCTGTGCCTTGTCCAGCCTCTGGGGCTTGTCTGTAGCCCTCGGCTCGTGGGCCTTCCTCCATCTTCTGTGCTGGAAGCGTAGCATCTTGTAATCTCTCTCCCTCTCCTAAGGACCTTTGGGATTACATGGGGCTCACGCAGATAATCCAGGGTCATCTCCCCATCTCAAGGGGAGATGCCTTGTCGGTCGCAAGGCAAGTTGGTCCTTCGTTCACTTGACTCACTTGCCACATTGGATTCTGAGCCTCTTGCAGTCTTCCAGAAGCCTGTCCTAGAAGACCCTGGCCATTGCTGTCTCCCTGGTCACTTTTTTGGGCCAACAGAAACTAGGTTGGCCTGGAAAAGACCCTTTGAACTGAGAAGTTGTTTGCCATTTAGGAGATCGCACCTGTATGGGGCTGGCCATGCCATGCTAAGAACCTGAGGACGTGGTATCAGAGAGAGGGATGCTGGGAACATCCATCAGAGAGAGGGATGCTGGGAACATCCATCAGGGAGAGGGATGCTGGGAACATCCATCAGGGAGAGGGATGCTGGGAACACCATCAGGGAGAGGGATGCTGGGAACATCCATCAGGGAGAGGGATGCTGTAAACACCATCAGGGAGAGGGATGCTGGGAACACCATCAGGGAGAGGGATGCTGGGAACATCCGTCAGGGAGAGGGATGCTGGGAGCACCATCAGGGAGAGGGATGCTGGGAACACCATCAGGGAGAGGGATGCTGGGAACATCCGTCAGGGAGAGGGATGCTGGGAACACCGTCAGGGAGAGGGATGCTGGGAACACCGTCAGGGAGAGGGATGCTGGGAACATCCGTCAGGGAGAGGGATGCTGGGAACATCGTCAGGGAGAGGGATGCTGGGAACATCCGTCAGGGAGAGGGATGCTGGGAACATCCGTCAGGGAGAGGGATGCTGGGAACACCCGTCAGGGAGAGGGATGCTGGGAACACCCGTCAGGGAGAGGGATGCTGGGAACACCATCAGAGAGGGGGATGCTGGGAACATCCATCAGGGAGAGGGATGCTGGGAACATCCGTCAGGGAGAGGGATGCTGGGAACATCCGTCAGGGAGAGGGATGCTGGAAACACCCGTCAGGGAGAGGGATGCTGGGAACACCCGTCAGGGAGAGGGATGCTGGGAACATCCGTCAGGGAGAGGGATGCTGGTAACATCCATCAGGGAGAGGGATGCTGGGAACATCCATCAGGGAGAGGGATGCTGGGAACACCATCAGAGAGAGGGATGCTGGGAACACCATCAGGGAGAGGGATGCTGGGAACATCCATCAGGGAGAGGGATGCTGGGAACATCCATCAGGGAGAGGGATGCTGGGAACATCCATCAGAGAGAGGGATGCTGGGAACACCATCAGGGAGAAGGGTGCTGGGAACAGGCTGTCAAAGAGGGCTTTATGGAAAACCAGCTTTGGGCCTCTTAATACACACTGGATCCCATGTTCTGGCTCTGGACACCCTCAGGGTCTGTAGCCTCCATTCCTCTCCTTACACCCACTGTGCAAGCAGTCAAGGCGCACCTGCCATTTATTGAGTGTCCACTGTGTGCTGGGCACCTTCTGTACTTCCTTCTCATCACAAACCCTGTAGAGGAACAGGCCAGCAGGCCTGTCTTTCAGATGAGTGTCCGAGGCAGTCAGTAACAGGCTGGGGCCACGTTTGCTAAAAATGCTGGAATCCAGCTGCCTCCCCAGGCTCAGGCTGCCTGCAGACCTTCGCGCTGCCCACCACGCTGAGCCACTCAAACCCGGGGCAGTTTGTGTGTCCAGAGAGCATCCTGCACGCTTTTTGTACCAAGCGTGGCATCGTGGGGACACAGAAAGAGAGCACACGGGGCCTTGCCCTGGAAGTGCTTCCCGTCTAGAGGAGGTGACGCAAACAGGAACCAAAATCTATACCTAGATGCTGGTTGACTTTCAATGAACAATAATCTGCGCTCCTTTGGGAGCTCCATCAGGAGTAACTTTTGGTTGTTTCACCTTTTGCTAGCATTTTCTTCATAAGGGTCCAGGAATTTGGCATATTTCACCCAAGGAATCATTGCAGGGTAGAGAAAAGACCATCTAGGTTCCAAGTTTCTGAATTTGCTCAGAGGTGAAAATAATCCTGTCCTCTGTGTAAATCTTTCTGTCAGGCAAAGGCAAAATAATTATCTTAGGTGGCATTTTCCTAAATAGGCAAAGCAGAGGCTTGAATATTTATGGCTGTTCGTTAAAAGCCTTGAAATGGATTGATACTGTAGCATCTCCTTAACCGGTAAAGATGAGCAAAGGCAGAAAATGTCACTAACACGCAAGTTTGGCACCGAGATGGACGCTGGGAAAGGGGCGCCGATCAGGAACTAATCCCTGAAGCCGACGTGAGGGGGACTTTCGCTTTGACATAGAAAGGATCCTTCGAGGCCAGCGAGAGAGTCCTTGAGGCTTCACCTGGGTTTCATCCCCCATCTGAAAGTCAGCTGTTCCGGGCGAGCGAGATGCAGTCACAAGGCAGGTTCTGCCGCAGCCGAGCGGCAGCCTGGACACTAGTATCGCCCGCCCTTTCCTGGGAGAGCGAGGCAGCGGTAGGGGCGAAGCTCTTGGAAAGTGCACCACGTGGAACCCTCGCTCTCAGCCTGGTCGTGCCAGGGTGTGTAGCCCACACGCAGAGGGCGTCACCCCCAGTGTGGGCAGTGCCTGTTCCAGACCGAGCCCTCGGAACGCAGCTTCCGCTTGGTCACGCCTGACACACGAGCAGAGGCTGCGCCACTTGGTAGGAGACAAAGGTGGGATCTGCAGCCGAGGCGTTCCGACCCCAAAGCCCGTGTATCCTGTGCACGTATCACAGCACCTCCAGGGAGATGAGAAGACTCCCCGAGTGAAAGAGCAGCGAGAAACGAGCACTGACGTGTTATAGACCACTTCTTCTCTAACGTCCGAGGGGTCTGAGTCGTGACCAGACCTTTCCGTCTCTGGGGCAGCGAGTCAGGATTGTGGTCCAGCTGCCCATCCTGGGCAGACCTCTCAGAAGCCGGGGTGAGCCAGCACCCTCCCCCTAAACCTCTCAGAAGCCGGGGTGCTCTAAGCCCCTCCCCCTCAGGTGCTCACCGAGGGGCCACCAAGTGCCCCCTGCCAGGAGGGTCAGGGGCTGGAAGCAGTTAGGAGAGGGCCACTGCAGCCCAGGGGAGCTTGGAGATACGGGCAAGACCGTGTCCCCGGGTGACGACAGACGGCCCTCCAGCTCGGGACAACCCCAGGGGGAGAAGCCTGCGGGTCCCCCCGCCACCAGGTGCCCGCAGGCAGACGTGCACACTTCCGTCCGTGTTGGGCTGGATGCGTTCGGAGAGCTGGAGACCCGTCCCGGGGGTCCCGGCCTCTCCTTTTAGCCCTGCGAGAAGGCCGGCACGGGATTGCCCGTGACGACAGCCAGAAGTCTGCATTTTTATGTAAAATATGCCTAGTTCTTCTCTCCTTCCCTCTACCTGGACCCTCCTTTCCCGGGGATCAGCCTGCCCCCTCCTTCTCCTCCTTGAAGCCTTAGCGCAAATGTCACCTCCGGGAGGTCACCTTTCCCAGCCACCCTGGTTCAGGGGGCAAACCTCCAGCCGCGTCCCTGGTCCCCTTCCGCGGTGCACATCACCCTCGGATAGACCACGTCGCATGCTCACGTGTTTACTTCTTTCTTTGTCTCCCGCTGAGCTCCAGGCAGCAGGACCCTTGGCTTTTGTTCACGGGTGGGCCGCTACCCCGGGGGCAGGAGGGATGTGGGATGCGTGGGGGGGTGAGGGGCAGGTGTAGCGAGCTGTGTGTCTGGCCGTGGCCGTGGAGGGGCAGATGGGCCGGGGCACAGGGCCGAGGCTCCAGCACTGAGGGGTCGGGAGCTCCGGGGCTGGAACCCAAGGCTGATGGCAGGTGACAGAGCGTGCGGGGGCAGGGGTGTGGCCCCGCGCCCCCCCTCACCCACTGCCGGGCATCCCCACGGGTCCAAGGTGGAGGGAAGTCAGCTCAGGACCCGAGGGGCCAGAATACCGACCTCCCCGGAGCGTCTCCTGGCCTCTGGGGAAAGGGCTGTAGAGAGGGGCAGAGAATAAAAGAGGATCTAAAAGTCAAATGAGAAAAGACCTCATTTGGTGCACACAGCCCGGCAGCCAGGCAGTAAATCAGCCCCTGCCAAGCTGGGAAGAAATGGGGAAACGAGATGGAAAGAAGCCAGTGAGTGCAGCAGCGGCCGCTCTGAGATCAGCGCCTCTGAACCGCTGACCCCAACCCAACCCAGGCAGGCAGCCGCGGAGAAAGCCCTTGATTAAAGAACGAGAACGATAAACCAGAAGACGCTTGCTTTCTATCAAAGGCCAACTTCCCTCTGCGTCGGGTCACGGTCAAGTGACTCCAGCGTCACAGAGAAGATGAAGCAGCCGCTTTCCCCCAAGAAACGTTTAAAGAGCCCAGGCCAGGCATTTTGGGGGGGAGTTCTTCCTTAAATTATATAACTCTTCTCAGATCTTTTCGAGGAATGATGTTGGTTTTATTATCTCATATATTTGATTGTCTGCCTGCGGTTCTTTATCTGTCTCACGATTTTCGTGGCATCAGACTTTAATGAGTTCAGCCTGTTCTCTGGAGCATTTGACCCCTTCTGGGATATTGTGGTCCATGAGACAACCCCAGTCTGTTCCTCCCCTCCCCCTCCCAGTCCTCCCTGCACAGATGACCAGCTCCTGGTGACTTAGCTGCCCCTTGATGGATGCCCGCTGCGTGTGAGACCCAGGGAAGGGCATCTCATCGACGTGAGTCTGTTTAATCCTTCAGTCGGGTCTGCAAAGTTGGTGTTATTGGCCCTGTTTTCCAGATGATGAACCCAAGGGGCAGAGATTTCGTTCATTTTTCCCGTGCCCCAGATGCAAGGCAGGCCTGGGCTCTGAACCCGGGGCTGATACGCTTCTCCCTGCAGCAGCTGTGGTCCGGGGAGGAGGGCTACCCGGGGACTGACCACCTCCCTCCAGGGGTGCAAGTGAGCCTCCCTCCATCCCGTCCCCGTCTTTGTTTTCCAAGCACCAATGACACCCTGATAAGTCTTTACTCCAGGAATTCCATGGCTGCATGAGTTGGCCTTTCAGTTGGGGATTTGTTTAAATCTTGTAAAAATGGGTGAGAGATCACTGAATTCCTTTTCACCTTGCCGTGGGGAGGAGGGGGTGGGTGTCTGGACGGAGATGACCAACCTGCTGTCATTGCCGGTGTGGACCACGCACTTGCCCCTGTTACCTCGTTTCATTCTAACAGCAGTCCTTGGGTGAGTGGCGTTATCCCTGTTCTCCAGACAAGGAAGAGGAGTCGTGGGGAGGAGAGGAGCCCTGTGCAGGGCTCGTAGACAGCAGGTGGCGGGGCCGGGACCCTGGGCTGCCTGCCCCAAAGTGCAGGCCTGTGGCCCTCATGCCTCAGTGTCCCCTTCCACACGCATCTGTGAAGACCCACCAGACTGTGAAATTCTGGAAAATCTTTTATTCCAGCCAATGAAGGACTTACAGGCACAAAATGTGTTCCTGACTCCCAGTTTGTTCCTTCACTGCACGAGTGGTTATTTTGTTCAGACTCACAGTGAACAGTCTTGAAGAGCTCCCTGCTCAGCAGAGGAGGCTGAGATAAGGGGGCTCCAAAGGGGGCGCGGAGCAGTGAATCGGGCCCTGCTCGCCCCCGCCTGCCACCGCAGCCTAGACCAGTGACCAGGGCCACCGTGGCCGAGCTGGAGAACCGCTCGAGGAGAGACTAGAGGCTGATGGTGGTGCATTCGATTCCGGATTAATTCAGCTCGACTCTACCTTAGCCCCACGCAGACGTGACGTTTCTGAGAAGGAAAGACTTCCTGTTTGATTTCAGGTGGCTTTTCCTTTATCGTTGTATAGTCAGCTCTGGCTATAGTTCTGCTCTTTTAAGAACTTGGGGTGACGTCTGTGAAATGGGGATACGACTTAGAGGATGAAGTCTTGCCCATGAGAAGCCTGGCCTGCCTCCAGGGAAGGGCTGCATACATTCGCGTCTGTTACTTGACAGTTGTTTCAACTTGCTGCTGCTGTGTAACCACCCGAGACTTAACGGCTTAAAACCACAGCCACGTTATCGCTGGGATTCTGCCCGGCATGTGCCGGCCGCCGTGGCCCTGCTGGGCCCTGGAGGGTGGTCCACGGGGGCCCCGGGCTGCTGGCTCTTGGCCGAGACCCACGGGTCCTCCTCTCCGTGTTCTGTCCTCCGTGAGATTTCTCCTCACGCAGTAGTTTATCCAGAGCATCTCGCCACGGTGACTCCCAAGAGGGTACAACATTGAGGCCCCCCAAAAAGTGGAGGCCCCTTAAGCTTCACCTACAACGTGATTACTGTGTCATTCCCACCACCTCCTCCAGGTCGGAGCAAGTCCACAGCCAGCCTGGCGTCTAGGGGAGGTGATGTAAGTACTAAATCCTGGTGGGAGGCGTGGCGCTGTCACGCTGCAGGGGCCATACAGGATGGGGGCGGGGGGCACTGAGGCCATCTTCGGGGACAGTCCCCTGCACAGCTGGCTTTGAGCTCTGTGTGGCCAGCGGAGAATCCTCAGCACAGCACCCCGCAGGGGCAGGTCTCAAAAGCGCCGAGGACCCAGGCAAGAGGGGCCCCTGCCCTGGGTTACAGAGCCGGGCTCAGCAAGCTTTTTCTGCTGAGGGCTAGAGAGTAAGTGTTTCAGCCTTTGCCTTCATCTAAATTTTAGATTTCTCCAGTTTGAGCAGCTGTTCCTGCCTAAAGTCTCCAAAGACTGATAGTCTTTGTTACGTGTTTTCTTTCGCATTCAGGAAACTTAAAACCATGCTTAGCTCCCAGGCTGTACCCGGCAGGGTCGGGCTGGATTTGGGCTGCAGGCTGAAGTTTGCGCCCCCAACGTTACAGGGCTCTCGTCGGGCCTCCCCAGCCTGAGCCCTCCTCACAGGCTTGGGGTCTGTAGGGTCAAAGGGACGTGCCCACCTGGGGTCTGAGAAGTCCCTCCCAGGACCTGCGCAGCCTCTCCCCGCAGCCATCGGCCCGCGGGGTGCCGCCCTGCTGGCGCAGACACGCCTGCGTCCGACGGGCAGGTGGGACAGAGCTGGGACAGAGCTGGGACGTGCGGGAGGCTCGTCGTGGCCGCGGTGGAGGGGGGCGGCAAGAGCAGTCAAGCGGGCCACGTCTCCGCGTCCGGGGGGCTGTCTCAGGGGCCCCTGAATCCTCCAGTTGAACCTGGCCTTCCGGTTGTTGGGAGGAATTACAGGTGGAATCATGTTCCCCCGTATTTGGTGTGTTGAAGGTGACGCCAGTGTGACTGTCTATAGGGGCAGGGCTTTCCAGGAGGTGATCACAGCCAGATGAGGCCATTAGGGTGGGGCCCCCTCGGAGAGCACTGAGGTTTTCATGAGAGACTCCAGGAGGGCAGCGCACAGAGGACAGAACGGCGAGAGCACAGAGAGGAGGCTGCTGCCCTCGCGGAAAGCAGCCCCGCCGGCACCTTGGCCGTGCACCTCGACTCTCCAGAACCGTGAGAAGTAGGCGTCTGTTGTTGAAGCCGAGCTGTCACAGCGGCCCGAGCAGAGCGCTAGGGGGGTCCGCGTGCAAGGTGGTAGGAGAGAACAGCTAGTTAATACTGCGAGCTCAGTTTGTAGCGCGTGTATTTAGGCGGATGGTCTGTGGCCTCTGTCCCTGTGGCCCCAGCGCCCCAGGCCCGTACGGAGTCTGGGTCTCGGCCACAGGTAAATGACGCTGTAAACCAGGATGCGTTTTACCTACTCACAGTACCATCATCTCTCATCAAGCAGAACAGGAAGGAGGGGCAGGTAAAGGTCCCAGGGGTCGGGGCAGTTCCTCAGATGTCCTCACCCCACTCCTGTCCTGCTCACATAGAGCGGGCACTGTGACAGGGTCGAGTCCTGGCTCTGCCCCCCCCCCGCGGTGTCACTGCCACCCCCGTGGGAGACGGGGTGCCCACTGCAGTGTGGCTTAGGTGGGGTTAAAACTTGGCCCCTGTTACTGTGGGTATCATATTCTTAGTGTATCTCGCTATTAAGGAGGTTCTTGAAAATATCAGGTTGGCAGAAGAGAATCCAAAGAGGTGTTTAGTTTTTTTGTTTTTGGGGGGGGTTTTTTTGATGTAACAAGAAATTATGGTAGTTAGTTCGGCCTTGGACTGAAGAGGTTGGGTGACCCAGGTCAACTGGGATAGTGTTTTCCCAGCCCTGGTTGTTTCATGGTCACCTTCCTGACTTATTCCTTGACAAGCAGATGGTACCGAGGAGCTAGAGGGAGATCAGCCCAAGTAAGAGATGAGAGCTTTGCACAAAGCCTTGAAATGGGAATGCTTTCTCCCTGTGTAACTCCATGTCGTTGAAGCCTCATCTGAGGACCACAGACACTCGCTAGCGCACATCCCAGAGTCAGACAGACACCAGGTGCGGGGGCATCTTTCCGCCTGGTCAGAAGTCTGGCAGGCGATTCAGAATTTTACTCGTGGCTCTTTCAGAATTATTAGCACAGCCACCATGGCAGAGAGTTCGGCAGTGTCTTACGAAGCTAAACATGGTCTTTACCAAATGATCCAACAGTCATGCTCCTGAGTATTTACCCAAATGAATTGAAAACTTATGTCCACACAGAAACCTGCACAAGTGTTTATAGCAGCTTTAGTCATAATTGCCAAATCTTGGAAGCCACGAAGATGTCCTTCAGTAGGTGAGTGAACAAATAAACTGCGATACGTCTGGACAATGGAATATTATTCAACACTAGAAGGAAATGAGCTCTCAAGCCATGGAGGAAACCTCGGTGTGCATGACTAAGTGAAAGAAGCCAGTCTGAAAACACTGCACACTGTAAGAGCCCGTCTGTTGACATTCTGGAAGAGGCAAAACTAGGAAGACAATAAGACAGATTGGTAATTGCTGGGGTTGGGGGAGGGCCATGTAGGCAGAGCGCAGAGCGTTTTGAGGGCAGTGAAACTATTATGTACAGTAACAGTACAGCGGTGGGTACATGTCATGATACATTTTCAAAAACCCATAGACTGTACAGCACCAGGAGTGAACCCTGATGTAGACCCTGGGCTTTGGGTGATAACGATGTATCCATGCAGGTTCAGCGATTGTAACTAAGATACTGCCTCGGTGTGTTGAACTTGGCGGGGGGCGGGGTATATGGGAACTCCGCAGATTCCACTCAATTTTGCTCTGAACCTAAAACCTCTCTTTAAAGCAGTTTATGAATAAAAAAAAAAGAAGAAGAAGAAGAAGAAATGCAGCCTGGGTGGCCTTTCCCTTCCAAACAAAGGTCCAGGATAGAACTGGGAACGGGGCCTGTAATCACCAGGCTTTGGAAGCTCTGCCTTTGCCATCCCCTCCTCTCTCGCTCTCTTTTTCCTTCCTTGCTTCCTTCCTTTTCCTCTTCTGTGTTAATTGCTTCTTAAAGCCAGGGTCAGTCGTTGCAAACCCTCTTTGTGCCACGTGATCCCCTTCAGGTCCTCGGGTATCAGGGAGGCAGAGGGGTGGTTACTGTAACTGGACCTTAAAGCACCTGTGTTGCCTTTAGAGACGTCGTTTTCTGTTCACCCCAGTCCTGGCCACCGTGTTCATCTAAACGGGAAATACGTAGTGCAGACTCCAAACTTTCCATTCTCATCTTGTACCAGAATTCTGTTACACTTACATTATGCATTTTGTCCAGAGCTTCCAAATATTGCAGGTGTTTCTCATGTGATGTACTAATATCCTCGATGTGTAAGGTATCACGTTTTAGTGTATTTATCCATTTTCGTGTCATAATCCCTGTGCCTCGCAGGGTGCCCGGCCCCAAGAAACGCACGATTAGCCCAAACAGTGGCAGCGAGGGAAGGGGCAGGGGAGGGTGTGTTAATACCACAGAGAAGAGAAACCGGAAGTTTTGCTGCTCTGGTCAGAATTAATTCAGTTGCATGAGAGGGGGATTTTTTAATCTGTTTTATTCACGTCTGTGCCCCGTGCCTGGAACAGCATCCGGCCCGTAGGCAGATGATATTTGCTGGAAGAATGAACAGAAGGTTTATCGTTGACAGAATTCCCAGGTGCTGACAATCATTTCAGAGTATTTAATACATGTTATTAATCCAGCCTCTCATCCAAAACGTTTCCTTCGTCTTCCTGTGAGCCTGGGTTAGTTCATTGCCTTGAGTCCCTTTCACCTGCCTGCCGTGCCCGGGGCCCTTCCTGCTCCTGACGTGAGACCCTGTGGAGTTACGCATATTCAACTCACCTGCAATAAACACGCGTTTCTATACATACCACGTACTTGCCAGTATGTGGGGTGCTGGGGTTCCAGTATCACAGATGAAACGGAAGCTCAGAGAGGCCAAGCGCCTTGCCCAAGGTCACACAGCTCCCGCGTGGCCAAGCTGGGCTCCGGCAGTCAGGTTCGGAGCTTTCTTGCTGCACTCTGCATCCTGCAGTGCTCTGGGCTGGGAGGCACTGCCCCAAAGTGGTTTAACTGGGAGCATCTTGGCTGAGAGTTGGGGATGCCTCGTCCATACCCCGCCCCCGATGTGCTTCCTGTTCACCACGCTCTGGTCCAAGCCTGGCGCTGCAGGAGGTGGACACAGCTGGGAGACCTTGCCGCCCACCCAGCGACCTTCCAGCAAGCCTCTCGGCTTCCTTCTCAGAACCCTGAGGATGCTTTTCCAAACCGTCTCGAAGGCCCATGCAGCCTTAGCAATCTAGCAGTCTGACGAGCATTTTGCATTTTGCGCTCAGGAGGTCGGTGTCCGCGGAGCAGGATTGCACCAGGTCCGCTGGCTTCTCCAGCCTGACCTTAGGGAGGGTCTGCCGTGCAGGGTGCTCGGGAGGGCGGCCCGGGCCCTGGGGGGAGAGCCTGGGGTCGAGTGGGGGCAGATAAGCAGCCTCAGTGTAACTCACGTGGCAGAGACTTCGGGATCTGCGTGGCCCTGGGCTGTGGGCCCCGGAGCAGGGAGCTGGGGAGACGCTGAGTGAGCTCAGGGCCCTGCAGCTGTGAGAACAGAACACCCGGAAAGCACCCAGGCACGTCATCTTTCTTCCCAGATGGTACTATTTCAACAAGTCAGCATTTCCACCAGGTCCGTGAAGAAGGCCTCCAGTGTCCCATGTTCTAGCCTGGGGGATTTATGATGTTTTTCGAAACAACCGTAAGTTTCCCATTAAAATATTTTTATCGTTGATAAAAGGAAGAAATGATAGGCTTTGTTTCCCTGAGATAGTCAGAGGACTTGAGTGTGTTTTATGGGTAAAGGCCAGCGTTCTTTTGTGCCGCAGCCTGGCAAGGGCGGTCGACAGTCGGGCCTTTTATTCCAGCGCGGGCACTGGGGGGTCGGCCAGGACACACGGCGGGAGCGTGAGGCAGAGACCAGGAAGTGCGGCCAAGGACAGGCGCGCGAGTCCCTGGGACCCTGGGAGACGAGCCTTCAAGGCCAGGCTTGCTGATCCACGTGGGCACCTTAGCCACTTGGACCCTGTTAAGCATTTGAACCCTTTTTTGGCAAGAGTCCCCCCAGCTGGGCCAGTTCCCGCCCTAGTGTCTAGGGAGCCGTACTGACTCAGGAGCGGGTGAACCTTCAGTTCAGAAAAATGGTCCAGATCGTGGAGGCCAAGGCCAGACATCCAGGGCTCAAATGCCAGCTTTACCGCCTCTGGCTGTGGAGTCCTGGGCAGGCTACTTAACGTCCCTGTGCCCCGTGTCCTCGTCTCTGAACTCGGACGCTCCTACCGCCAGGGCCCCGTGAGGGCCCCCCGAGCTGACAAAGGCCCTGGCACCTGGTGGAAGTCCGGGTGGGGACACTGGCTCCGGTCCTTGTTGCTGTCGTCAGTGGCATCTGAAGCCTCACCACGCTGCCCCCCGAGTTCTCCAGAAAAGCTTCGGAAGCCCCGTCCGCTTCGGGAGGCCTTGGAGTGTGTAGCCCTGCAGAGGGTGGAAGGGTGGGTGGCCCTGGAGCGACGGCCTTCCAGCTGCTGTGGGCCTTTGGCCTCGTAAGAGGCGAGAAGCTGCCCCCCACCCTCTGCCCGGGTCCTGTACCCAGGCTGGAAGGAGGCCACTCACGCCCCGCTGTACAAGACAGGCAGCCACTTGTAGCATCCTGACAGCCCCCGGGCACCTGGCCCAGGGAATTATAATCATGATGATCGTAGTGACAAGTAGCAGTGAAACTGGATGACAGTGGCCTCCCGGGGGTTCTGTCTCTGTGCCGCAGGGAAGGTTGCCAGCCCCAGCCCCTCCTGCCGAGCCTGCCTCTCCTTTTGTGAGTTTCTCTGCGGTGGGAACCATGTTGCCGGGGGGCTGCAGGGAGACAGGCATCGCCCGGGTTGGCTGCCAGCTTCCAAGTGCCAGAGACATACCTGCTCCCGTGTCCGTCGGGGACAGACCCAAGACAGCCTCCCATCCGTTCTGTGGTCCCTGAGCTGCATCCTCAGCCCAAAGTTGGCCCCCTAGGCCAACGGGAGCCGGGGAACTGGAGTGGGTAGTAGGAGCCGGTAGAACTCAGTCTAGAGCAGCCCTGAACAGTAGAAATAAAATGCAAGCTCAAACTACATTTAAGCAACCACGTTTTTTAAAAACTTAAAAAAGAAACAGATGAAATTAATTTTAATATCTGATTTAACCCGGTATATTCAAAATGAAAAATTAGCCATGAGATACTCTGCATTTTGGGGTACTAAGTCCTCAGAATCGGACGTGTATTTTACACCCAAAGCATTTCATGCCCGTTTGCGCTGGCCGCGTGTCAGAGGCTTATAGCCGCGCATGGCTCAGGTGCAGGTCTACACAGCTCACAGGGGACAGTGTCACCAGCACCCTAAATCCTGTGCTTCTAAATGTCCAGATCTTCAGTGGAGCTCTCTCTTCAACACTGCTTCCCCTTTGCAGTGAGGTTTGGGGTAACTTGGAGGTATTTGTTAACAGCAGCTGATCGTCGAGGGGAAGTACGCTTCGTGCTGAACGTGCGTTTGCAGCGGTGGGGTTGCACCCATCTCTTGTAGCTTAGATCTGTGAACCGTCTCATTTCATCCAGGGCGTGAGCCAGGGGTGACAGACTGTGAACGTCTCCAGGAGAAAATGCTCCAGCTAAGTCCTAACCCCCGTCCTATTATTAACAATTAAAGGCGAAACCTTGTAAGCTCAGTGCAGGGTGAGCTGGCCGGCTCCAGGGGCTGACCAGTGCCATCGCCCAGAAAACAAGCCATTGGCACTCAGCCTCCTGCTGTCCTAAGCCTTGGAGGAAGCATCAGGTGTTACCAGCACAAGTCAGAAGAGCTTCATGGACCCTGAGAAGCAAGTTGGACCAAAGCTGACAAAGAGTCAAAACAAGCGAACAAACAAGAACTTCCCCTGGGCCTGGCTTTCAGGGTTTGTGAATCATTCAGACCAGAATAGGGGTTTCCACACCCTTGACTTCGGACAGTTCTCCAAGTGGGTGGCATCTTCCAGCACCCGAGCAGAGGGGTCTGGCCGGTGAGACTGCTCCAGTATGTGTAGAAATAGAGTCTGGAATAAAGCGTGGTCTCCCTCATCGAGCCCCCACTGTTCCTCAGCCTCGTAATTCGCACAGCAGTGTGAGGCCTCATCTCAGCCTGTGTTCAGAACAAGCGGAAACTAAAATAGGTGAACAGCAGAGTTTTACTGTAGAGCACAGAGACCTATATTCAATATCCTGTAATAAGCTATAACGGAAAAGAATTTTTTAAAAAGAATATAGATATATACATGTATATATGTATAACCGAGTCACTTTGCTGTACACCTGAAAGTAACACAATACTGTAAATCAACTATACTCCAATATAAAAAATTTTTGTAAAAACCCACTAAAACACTGATTAATGAGAACAGATTGCAGGGCCTGGTTTTAATATAGTTACAAGAACAAATTTTACTCAAGTGCTTTTGAAATATAGTTATGACAACTGAAGTGATGATTTCAAATCTCGTTAAACTGATTCTCAAAGCCCTTTGATTCATATTTTATTAATCCCAGTGCGAGTGAGTCCATGTATCTGAAAGCCGTAAACTGTAGTTTTAAAACATACATGTCAGTTTTCAGAGCACCACATTACCTGATTGGCTTTGGGCACATTCCATAAGCTTCTTGCATCTCAGTTCTGTCCCCTAAAAAATGAGAAGAAGAAGAATTTCTGGCTCATTGGGTTACACGCAGTGTGTGCAGAGTTATCTGATACGTAGTAGGTGCTTGGTGGGTGTGTCTTTCCTCTCCCAAAGAGGATATCTGTTGTTCTTCTACTTGTTCAAGTCAGGCTTTGATGCAGTCATTTCCCGTCTGGGGACTGCCGTGGCCGCCACCATTGCATGTCATTAGGGAATAAATTAGAGGCTCATTTTGGTAGGGTTTTTTGTGCTTTTTATGTTTTCAGAAAAGAGCAAATGTCGTCTTCAAAAGAAACTAAGGCCTCTTTGTAGGTTCCTTTGGTTATCATTTTCTTGCCAAGGAAACGAGCTATAAAGCTGCCAGATTCAAACATGCGCCCCCTTGTTTCTGCCCACACCAGGGTAAGTCAGAGGAGCGTGCATTGCTCGTGCCACGGGGAGAAATACTGGGAACATGTTGAAGGAATGGGGGTGGGCAGACGCACAGGAGGTTAGCTGATGTCCCAGGACGTTTAATGAGACATAAGGGCCATTTGGAAGATACCCTAGAGCACCCCCAAAGTCCAGTTTTTCTGCAGAATGGCAGGTGGTTGTGCTGAGTATCTGTTAGTTACGTCCTGGCCTCGAATCCCGGGGCAAATCCGCGGGTCTGGACAGTGTGTGCCTTTGGCACACAGCCTACCTGGGACGCAGCCGTCGTGTTGTGATAAGTCACGCCTCTCTTAGATATCCAAGTCAGTATTACCCCCTTCCACGGGGGGCAGGGGGGAAGGTGTAGAGCCACCCTAGCACGTCTGAGAGTCCCTGGGCCCATCCCCAGCTGCAGACTACTCGTTTCATCAATTCCTCCCCCCGCCCCGATTTTACGGATGTATCTAAACCAAATCTAAGATATCATGTCGTTTCACCCCTAAATACCTCATCTCTCACGCACGTCACCCGTGCATACACTCCCCTCTAACTGAAAAGGACACTTTGTAACTAATCATCCGACCGTTTATCCCACACGATGATATTAGGAACAATTCCCACAACGTCATCTAATTCAAGACCGTATTTTAATTTTCCCAATTTCTTTCTACGTTTGGGTGGTTTGAATCAAGATTCAGACAAGGTCCACATCTTACACTTGATTACTGCATTTTTTGTCTCTTTCAAAAACATTTCAAAACGTCAGTCCTTCAGCAGATCACCTTGGGCCTGTTGTGCAGCGCAAGGAAACGCATTTTTCCTTTAGTCCTTCCTCCTCCTCCTCCTCATCCCTCAGCAAAATTCTGTAACATAGTTTGATCGTCTTATCAGACCTTTGCTCTGAATGACCTCTGGCTTTTTCCACAAATGAAATCCACCTCAGTGCCCAAATCTTTTTCACCCAAGAAGATAATTACATCTACCTTCCAGCGGTGCCGTGGCGTCTCCCGGTGGATTCAGAAGAGGAATTCCAAAATCGTGGGGCGAGAGTTCTCTCTGTGTGTCTGATTCGAAGGGTCCCCTTCAAAACCCAGCGACAAATGTTACCATCACCTCGTTTGCACGAACGGAGTGTGTAAACGCCTACACGCTTGACTTCCCTGTTCCAGCACAGGCTTCCAGATTGGCCGCTAAATGTAGCTGACGTGTTTGTTTTCACACAGATAATCGCGTATCAGCCGTACGGGAGATCCGTGGACTGGTGGGCCTACGGCGTCCTGTTGTACGAAATGCTGGCCGGGCAGGTAACGTCCCCCGTGCGCTCGTGCGTGTGTGTTGCCACGTAGCATGAAGGCTTCAGCGCTGAAATGCTGGCCGGGCAGGTAACGTTCCCCTGTGCTGTCATGCTTGTGTGTTGCCACGTAGCATGAAGGCTTCAGCGCCGTGGGGACCGCGAGAGCAGGACCTGGCCGTGTGCAATGGCTCATGCTGGCCTGACTCCCCTGATCCTGGTGCAAGAGGGAGAAATTGTACAGACATTATCTTCTAGTCCTAAAAGCCCAAATTGAAAGCTACACCTTGGAGTGTAGACAATACAGCTTTTGCATCACCCACAAAAGGTCCCTGCACGTTGAGGACAATGGTGGCCTTTTGTTTTCGGTGTCTCAGCCCTGGGGTGGGATTGGGCTTCATTGCACGTTTCTCTGCAGAAATCACCCCGGCCGCTCCCGTGTGTAGAGCCAGTATTATTGTAAAGGAAGAAGTTAGTTAAACTGGAAGGAGTGTTTTAATAGCTTCTCCCGGCTGCCCTTATCTCTCCCTGGGGAATTCATTGTAATTTTCACAAAAGCCCAGCGAGGCTGAACTTCCAGTTAAGAAAAGGCAGATTAGGTTTCCCTTGGCTGTGTGACACGTGTCGGGTAACCAAGGGCATCGCCGCCTAATGTGGCACTTTCCAAGGTGGTGGCCTTAGTATCTGTATTACTAGGGTAAGTCACACTCGCTGCTGTTGACAAGCAGCTCCCACCCCCAAATCTCAGTGGATTAAGAATGACAGCGGTGCATTTCACACATTTCAGATCTCTGCCATTGTACCTACTAATGATTCTGTCGTGGGCAGCTTTTATTAACTCTCAGCCCTCAAGTGCGCCCCTCCCTAGCCAAGAGCCTTTGTAAGAGAGAATGGAAAAAAACACCCGCTTCGAGTAGCAGAGCTGCCCCCAAAGAAATCTTTGCATCTTTGTTCCTGGGGAAAAGTCAGCCTTTCTGACACGTTGCGTCCGTTGACTCCGTTATGATTCATTCAGTGCGTGCTTACTGAATGTGCGGGGGTGGGGGGGTGACTGTGAGCAGCACAGACAGAGACCCTCCCCTTCAGTAAGCTCGCGGTCCAGAGAAAGACAGCGGACAGGCAGATAAGGAAATGATGGGCGGGCCCTCCTCGGCATCCTTGGGAACGGGTTCCAGGACTCCCACGGGGTCAACCAGAGTCCTTGGAGGCTCAAGTCCCTTGTGTAAAATGGTGTGGTAATTGCGCGTAGCCCAGGTACATCCCCCCGTACACTTGACATCATCTTGCTGTTACTCAGTATACCTAACACAACACAAATGCTATGTGCCTGGTTGTAATTGCAATATAAATGTTACCTAAGTATTTGTTGGTATGTGGCAAATTCAAGTTTTGCTTTTTATTTATTTATTTTATATTTAGTTTTGGCCACGCCGCACGGCTTGTGGGATCTTAGTTCCCCGACCAGGGATCGATCCTGGGCCCTTGGCAGTGAAAGCGTGGAGTCCTAACCACTGGACCACCAGGGAATTCCCAAGTTTTGCTTTTTAAAACGTTTTGGACTTTTATTTCATTTTTGATCTGCAGTTGGAGGACTGTAATAGTGATAAGTTAAGAAGAAAAGTAACGAAGCAGAAGAACACAGTGTTGGGGGAGGGTTGAAATTTTAGCTCGGATCCCAGGGAGGGCCTCACATAGAAGATAAAGTTAAGACCAGAAGGAAGTGAGAGGAGGTCCACGTGCACATCCGGGGGGAGGAGCATTCCAGACAGACGGAACAGCCAGTGCAAAGGCCCTGGGGTGAGAGTGTGCAGCTTTACACTTAAGGAACGGAGAGGAAGCCGCCCACGTGGCTGGAGTGGAGTGAGCTAGAGACGGAGTAGGGGGCTGAGATCAGAGAGGAAGAGAGGGCACCAGGCCCCGGGCCATGGAGACCATCGCGAGACCATTGGCTTTCCCTCTGGGCTGGGAGACCCCCGTGGTCTCTCCTTTCTCTCTTTCATTGTGTCTTACATCCTATAGATACTAAAGTTGTCTTTTAAGTATTAAAAGATAAGAGGTTCCACCTATATTTGGTCTTTATTTCTCAATGATGTTGAGACTTGATATTTAAAAAGTGGTTTGTGTATTATTTATTTAGGTTTCTTCCCCCAAGGAACCAATCTTCTTAAGGCTATATGCCTCCATGTGCAAACACAGAAAAGCCAGTTCCGTAGAACCGTTGTCAGCAAGACAGCTGCTGGCAGAACACAGATCGCCTGCACCTTAAGTTAATTTCCCCTCCTTGGCATTTTTTTTTTTTTTTTAAATTTTTATTTATTTACTTATTTATTTATGGCTGTGTTGGGTCTTCGTTTCTGTGTGAGGGCTTTCTCTAGTTGCGGCAAGTGGGGGCCACTCTTCATCGCGGTGCGCGGGCCTCTCACTATCGCGGCCTCTCTTGTTGCGGAGCACAGGCTCCAGACGCGCAGGCTCAGCAATTGTGGCTCACGGGCCTAGCCGCTCCGCGGCATGTGGGATCTTCCCAGACCAGGGCTCGAACCCGTGTCCCCTGCCTTGGCAGGCAGATTCTCAACCACTGCGCCACCAGGGAAGCCCCTCCTTGGCATTTTGACAGTAAAATTTGACTGAATTGTTTGCCCTCGTGGGAGCTATCTGTTCGCAAAGGCGCAGAAAGCTGAGTTCCCCTCGAGACCCCACTCAAACGTTCTGACTCTGGAGTCCAGGAAACAAGCCCTGCTTTCATTCAGAGTCACATTTGCATAGGCCCACACAGGCAGTTGGTGGGTGGAAGTGGTCCGGATCCATATCCAGGTCCGGCGCACGTCACAGGACAGAAGAGGGGCTGACTCTTTATTGGCCCGGGGAGACTAGGATTTCTGCACACGGGCCTGCAGCCAGCTCCGCCCCACCATCCTCCCTCCCCAGGCCTCTGGGGACTTCCTTCCCCAGGGAGAGCTTGGGAAACACCACTCTCCTGCAGGGACGTCCCCTTTGGGGTGCATGTTGAATTCCTGCCTCATTTGCAGACTGTCCCTGAGGCCTTGGACTTGAAGATTCCCACACCCAGTGGCTCCAAAACATTCGGCACATTTTCGTTATTTCCCCGCCAGCTTCTCGGAGTCACCGAGCCTGCCTGATGTGAGCCCTTAAAGTTTTCATCATCTCTTGGAAACGGTGACACTCTTTAAATACGGCATTTGAAAAGCATCCCACATTCGGATGCAGTGTCGGGTCCAGCTGCTGTTCCTCTAACTCTCCACTGTGCCTGCCACAAACACGGGGTTTTCATTTCAGAACCCCCTTCTTAGTCCTGCTGACTCTTCAATGCCAATTTAAACATATTCCTGGGCCGTGACTCAGCCCAGAAAGGATAATGAAGGCTCTGCTCAGATCACCCCCCCCAAGCTACAGGGAATGGATGTCATTATTGAAAAGGGAGATTAATTATCAACTTGTTGATGGGGTTGAGGTCTAAATTTATCCTCTTTAATCACAGAGGGCTGAAGATGAGCAGGGAAAAGAAGATAGTTTATTGCAATTTTCTTCTCATTTGGTTTATTTACTGTCAGCAGGCAGGGGGACCGTTGAGTCTAAAACAGCCTGAGTCTTTCTTCAGTTCCTGGATTGCTTGACAACTATGATTACTTTCGAGCATAAATAGTGTTTACCCGGCCCTCTAATGAGCATCTTGCTTGTCAGAGCGTCCCGGGCATTCATCATAGAGCACCCAGCCCTCTCCTCTTTATGTGCCTTCCCTCCAGGGTCATTTATGCTTGGTCTTCATTCCTGGTGACTCGGTAATGAGTCCTTTATCCCAGAACTTCAGCTGGTATTGTCCCTGGGTACTCCCCCCCTACCCCACATCAGTGATCTGCACATGACCATGGCAGGGCCCCCATGACCACTGACTAGTAAGTGATTCCAGAGTCATTCTGGGAAGCGTGAACCATCACCCCTCACTTGCCTATTTAAAATCCACAAATTACATATCGCCAAGGAGAGCACTTCCCTTTCAGAAATTTTTTACACCAAGCCAGGTCTTTAGTTAACAGGTAGCTTAGCTTGAAACAGTGAGTCCAGATCTGTAGAAATCTAAAAATGGTCACGAGGATGGGGGAAAGAGGGAAGGGAGGCCATCCAAAATGGTCCTGTACTCGAGGACTGCATTGCACATCACCCCTGGGTCCCCAGGCTCAGCCGCTGGGGAGGAAGGTGCATGTGACTAACTCTCCACCTTTGACCTGCCTTCACCAGGACAGAGAGGCGCCCAGGGCACGCTAAGCCCCCGTCACCGCCACCGTGCCGGCGGCAGGCCCCCGACAGAGCGGAGGGCCCGGGTGTGGATTCCCGGGCCTGGGGGGAGCCCTCTTTGCCCGTGTTCTGCGTCCCCTTCACGCCAGGTCCAGAACCCAAAGGCATCCGCCTTCTCCAGCCTCCCGCACCTTCTGAACGCAAGGCTATCTGTAACCTCACTTGATCGTAGTGAGATTTTTTAACACATAATTACAAGATTAATGGGTTAATTGTAATTTATTTGCAAATCCTTAAAAACACTACTCAAAAACATTTTCCCTGGAGATTGTTTGGGGTCGCCCAGAGCAAGGCAAGGGACAGAGGAGAAAGTGAAAAGCACACCCGACCGCCAACCTAATTGAAGACAGCCCGCGAGGTAATCAAGCTAAGTCTGCAGCCTGCCGCGTGCGTGCGGGAGAAGCCCGCGCTGTTTCCCGGTGCCGAGTTGGGTGTGCAGGCACCACGGTGAGGTGAGGAGTTACTCAGCCTAGACACCCCCATCTCCCTCTTTTCCGGAACAGCCTCCGTTTGACGGCGAGGATGAGGACGAACTGTTTCAGTCCATCATGGAGCACAACGTCTCGTACCCGAAGTCCTTGTCCAAGGAGGCCGTTTCCATCTGCAAAGGGGTAGGTAGACTTGGTTCCTCTGATGGCCTTGGACCGAGCGGGTCCGTCAGAGAGATGCCATCCAGACCCTTCTAACAGACACGGTGGGGGGACCACATGCCCATGCCACTGGGTGTGCAATTAACTCGTCACCTCTCTTGCGACGGCATTGGTTTTTCCGAACCATCAGTCTTTGAGAGTATCTTGGTCCGGGCAGTAAATAGGCACGTGCTGCTTGTTATATAGCATCCTATGTGACACTTCTGGCACACACGGTTTTTAGTGATAGCGTGCCTTTTTATGTATGTGTTCTTAATGCACATACAGAATGGCAGCTCCTAAAACAGTGTATAAAAACAGCTATTTAAATTCTTCTTGTGTTTGGCTGTGGGTCCAGATTGCTTCCCCGTTTCCTCATCACAAAAATCACTGCAGAAAGGCCCCCACGTGCCCCCACGTGCCCCCACGTGCCCCCACATGTCCTCACGTGCCCCACGTGTCCCCACGTGCCCGTGTCCTCACGTGCCCCCACGTATCCTCACGTGCCCCCACCTGCCCCCACCTGCCCCCACCTGCCCCCACGCGTCCCCACTGTGTGAGTCAGCGTCACGCAGAGCATCCTGAGACGTGGTCCGGGCAGCCCTGCCGTCAGGGCTGGGGGCAGAGCAGCAAGAGGGCAGGCGCTGGGCCTGGCGTTCCCTTTTTCCCCTGGTTTTTGAGGGGGTCTTTCTGTTTCTCTTTTTTTTCAGCTTTATTGAGGTGTAATTGACAAATAAAATGGTAACATATTTAAAGCACACACTGTGATGATTTGATGTATGTGTACAGTGTTAAAGGACTCCCACAGCTGAGTTAACACCTCCGTCACCTCACATCACCATTTTTTTTGGTGAGAGCGCCTCTGTCTGCGGTCAGCGGACGCAGCTGTACGGTCCAGGCCTGTCAGCCATGGGCGCCAGGTTACCGAGCTCTGCGTGAGAGCTCTCTCCCCTCCCACTTTCTAGCTGATGACCAAACACCCCGGCAAGCGGCTGGGCTGCGGGCCCGAGGGAGAGCGGGACGTGCGGGAACACACCTTCTTCCGGAGGATCGACTGGGAGAAGCTGGAGAACAGGGAGATCCAGCCGCCCTTCAAGCCCAAAGTGGTGAGTCGGGGCCGCGGCCGCTCCCTGAGCCCTGTTTCCCCGGATCCCGGGGGGTTTGTCGGCAGAGAGGGGGCTGCTGGCCGCCGGCCTCTGCGGGCCCCAGCCTGGCTCTCGCTCGCGAGGTCTGAGCTGACCTTGAGCGTCAGGGCAGCCCGTGGCACCCGCGCCCCCCAGAAGGCAGCAGGGTCCCCCGGGCGACGCAAGGACCCGGGCAGGTCGGCCTCGGAGCCCGGGCCTCGTGCGCCCCGCGTGGTTGTCGTCCTTGCGCTGAGTCCTCGGCAGGACCCCCGTCCGCTGCGGCTCTCCTGGCGTGGCCTCGCCCGACGGGAGCCCTGCAGCCTAACCGGGTCTCAGCTGGCCCCCGGCGGCCCGGGCGCGGTTCCTACGCCGGCCAGCCCTGCCGCGAGGGCTGTGTGCCCGCTGTCATCGCTGGCACTGCTGCCTTTGTTCAGACGCATCCTGCCTGACTCCCTGGAGACTCCCATTTGTTTGGGTGTGGGTTTTTTTGAATTTATTTGGCAAACACTACGCCCCAGGCCCTCCCTGCTCTCAGTGCTTTACAAGTTCATTCATTTAGCCTTCACAGCAACCCTGTGAGGGGGCTACAGTTGTCCCCAGTTTACAGTTGAGAACCCTGCTGCACAGAGAGGCTGAGTCACTTGCTGGAGGACACACAGCCGGTGGGTGGTGGAACCAGGGTGCAGACTTCGGTGTTGTGGCCCGGGATCCTTTCCCCATTGCACAGTGGCTCGTCTTCACGTTTATGCCTCTGGAGATAAACCGAGAGTCTGAAAGACGTCTGCCCCCTCGCTCACCCCACCTGTGGCCCTGCCGTGCCTCCCAGGAAGTCCCGCTTTGCCCCGCACCCCGTTTCTGAGGGCCAGGTGGATCCATGCCTTCCGGCCCCGCCGCGTCTCGGCCAGGATGGGCTGGGCTCCCGGGAGCACCGGGTGGCAGCTTTGTACCACAGTCGGCTTCAGAAGCATCCCCCATGGTGACTCGGCCCAAATCTGTCTCGTCTGACAGGTGCCCCGTGAGCTGGCCAAGGGGACCCTCCCGGGGCGTTAGGGTACCGGCCTGGGCGACTCATGGCTTTATTCTTAGAGCAGCAACTTTCTCATCCAATATGCTCATGTGGCCTCTCCTCCAAGAATAAAACTGCTGGTGGCGAGCCCACGGATTTTATTTTTCCAAGATACTTTTAGCACAAACTGAAGAAAACCTAAAATTAATCGGGTCAGTTGAATTCCTCCTGAGTTGGCGTTTCAAGGAGGGCCCTTTATGTCTCCACTGCGCCGTCTTCTCTGCAGCCAGTTCTGGGCACTGAGTCAGGAGGCTCTCCTAGGAGAGGATGCCAGCCCTCCAGGTTACGAAACCTGGTTTTAAGAGGGAGGAAGATGAAGACAGTGATAAATGGCGCTGCTGGCGGTCTCAGAGGAATATTGTCAGGGACTTTCTTTCTTCCCTTTCATATCTCTTTAGCCTTCTTAAGTTAAGTGTGAAAGGTATACAGTAGCAGCCTACACACAGCTTAGTTTCTGTACAGGAACAACCTAGAGACGCACGCTGACCCTGCTCTGCCTGTCGAGCAAAGCGCAGCTACTTGCCAGTCACGTTCCAGAAGGAGACTCCGTGCGGCGAAGTCAGCCGTGATACATCCATCTTCCTTTTCTGTTTATTCCCACCTCACTGGCAGAAGAAGTTGTGTCTTCGCATAGCTTCCCACCTATGGCTACGGTGGCCCTGAACTCAGATGGGGGGAAGCCAGAGGGCCCTTGGCTCTGACAGCCAAGAATGCACTGTTCCCCGTGGGCCACGGAACTCACTGGACGCGTGGTCACAACCCGTGGCAGGCAGTTGAGCCGGGAGCCGGGTCGGGGGCCGGGAGTGTATTTATTTATTCCTGGAACGCTGCTGCTGTCTGGTCATTGCTTAACTGAGTGCTGGTTAAATTTAAAAAAAAGAATAAACTGCCTCTGGCTGTGAAGAAACAGCCCCCGAACTCACAAACAGACGTGGAAGTCATGGACCGAGGCCCTAAAACGGACGGATTCGTGTGACGGGCCTGTCCGGTGAGAGCTCATCTACTCGCGGTGAGACGGCCCAGGCAGAAACCCACGTTGTGCCGGGGAGTCTGGACACAGAAAAGGAAGAAGCTGGGAAAAAGTGCAGAAGGACGGGATGGGAGAGGCGGGAAGCGGAAACCACGGTGGGTGCGAGCGGCCACAGGAACAAGCAGCAGACTTCTTGTCCCGAAGCAGAAGAGCGTCAAGGGCATGGGGACAGGTTGGGGGGCTCTGGTCCCTGGAGGGCTCATCCCCACAGCAAGCCCCCCGCACGGCCGCAGCGTGAGGCCCTTATCTCAGGGGAAGGGGCACCTCAGCGGTCTCCCGGGCGCTGCGCTGGGGCGGGGAGACCGCGTGCCAGGAGTAGCGGTGGCCGTTTCCGCCTGCAGGAAGCAGCGTAAGGCACGCTGCCGTCGAGGCTGCCAGACGCGCGGGGCTTGACATGGCGGCAGCAGAGGAGACCCGACGGCCTCTGAGTTACTCCGCGAGGGGGGTTCCCGGCTTTCTCGGGGGAAAGTGGAGTTCCCTCACCCAGAGCCAATTACAAAGTCAAAAGAGTTTCTAGATAAAGCACGGAGCTGCGTACTCTCTGACGGGCAGTGTTGTTATTTAGAGAGAGTTGCAGTGGTACCAGCCTGGCTTTCGCTGCTGAGAAAACCGTCAGGCAAATATTTCTGCCGGAGGCCCTTCCTCAACGTGTGCAGTGAACGCGATTCTGAGAGCAGCTCTCCTCTGAGCAGCGTTTATAGCCCCGGCTGGCTAACGTGTCTGGCTCGGTGAGGTCTGCTCGATGCGTTTGTAGCACGTGCTGGAGAATCAGTTTCCCTGAGATTTATCGTATTAAGGACTGTCGGCCCCTGGCTCCCGTGAAATCAAGGCCTTGGTTATTGTAAATGCCAGCAGGAGGTGCCCGCAGTTATCCGGAGATCAGGCTTGCCCTGTAAGCTTGGGAGTCTCATGTTTGTTTTAGTTTCCACTTTCGTTTTGGACCCTCCGATGAAAGCTTGTTTCAGAGTCACTGACTTCCCTCAGAGAGCTGAGCGACCGTATCAGTGGGCAGCCAGCGCTTCCCTGGAGGGTCGGGGCCCCCACGGTGCCCTGGCTTTGCTCACCTTCCTGTCTCCCTGAAGCTGCACCAAAGTGCCTGGAAAACGTGGGGTTCCGCCGTCCCAGTGCGTGGCGCGATGCACTGGGTCCTCGAAGAGGCTCCAGCAGAACGTTCCATCCACGGCAACATGAAGGGCGGGTCTGCAGCGCAGCGGCGGCCCGGGTTCTGTTCAAGGCCACACGCGAAGGGGGGCGGGGAGAGGGGTGATGGTGTCAGGTGGGGGGGAGACTGTGGCCGTCCCCCCGAGGGGGGCGAGTCTGGAGGCTCAGGGGTGCACCAGCTCCAAGAGGGAGTCGGGAGCCTGCCCTGCGGCCCCCCACGGCGGGAGAATCCGTGTCCCGTGTGCGACTGTGAAGGTGAAGATGACTTGCTAGAAAGCGGGCCCATCCTCGCGTGCTGGTTTCTTTGGAAAAAACCGAAGCCAAAGCAAAACCAGACAGCTGTGCGGTGACGCTCTCCTGGAGAGTGTTAGTTACGCAGCTTCCCTTCGTCCCTGTGGGGAAAAGCACAAAGCAAGCTGCTTCCAGCTTCCTCTTTACTCGCCTCTCTGTAAAGCAGGAGGTACCACGAAAGGACGATGGCCCAGCCTCCTGAGCACTCCCTGAAGAAGGAAAGCTCTTTCTGTTTGCTTTTCCTGAAACCATAAAAGGCCTGCGTCTTCGTCCCTGCAGGCTGCCCTCAGAGGCACACGCGAGCCCGAGATCCTGAGCCAGTGTCACTTTGAATTTTGTAGGCGTTTATCCTGACTTACTATTCCTGTGAATAAAATGCCCAGGAACAGCCTTCACATCTCCATTCAGCCTACCCACGAGAAATAACAGTCTACACAAATATCGGAAGCAGAGAGTTAATTGGTGCTTCTCTTTTTGAATTCTATCCATTGGCACCAAGTAGCAGGAGAGCTCGTTCACAGGCCGGCCAGAAGCGTCCACTGTACCGAAATGGTTATTAGAGATTAATCTACAGAGTGAACACTGAGAAATGTATCCAGGATTGGTGGGTGAGCAGAGCACTTTAGAAATAGGCCTGTCTATCTCAGGTGGGCTTTCTTGGGTAACTGCTGTCGTTATTTTATCAAAAAGAGACAGAGAAAGGAAGAGAAGGACTTGCCTCAGGTCTGCGGCGAGATGCACAGTCAGATTCATTTTCCTGATGGCCTCAAAGTCCTTTTTCTCACAGGGTCATTAGTTTGTTTAGATAGTTTGATGATGGTTTGATTATCAAGGTTAATGCAGTATTCTTTTTAATATTTTTTATTTATCTTGAAATAATTATTAATTTCAGACTTGCGGAAGAGTTGCAAAGGCAGTATAAAGAATTGCTGCATCCCCTTCACCCACATTCCCTCAGTGCTAACATTTCAGCATGTTCCCTGTGTCATTCTTCCTCTGCATCTCTGTGAGGGCGTATAGGCAAGGACACACATGTACATATTTTCTTTTCTGAACCATTTGAAAGTAAGTTGCAGACGTACACCTAAATAATGCCTCTTTACACCTAAATAATTCCATGTGTATTTCCTACAACTAAGGACCTCCCACGGCACTGTATTCTTTTGATAATTGCTCTGAGAAGTTATTTATACGGGGTAGCAGCTCTCCAGGTAACAGGAGAAGAAGACTCCGGAGTGGACAGCAGCCTCGGGCCACATCTAATCAGCTCTCCCAGGTGGCAGGTGGGGTTCATCCTCTGGACCTTTCCGTGGAACCAGCAGCAGTGATGCTAATTAAAATCAAGATTCTCAAGGCTCAGGGAGCTTCTCTGACAACATACAGACACTGACCAGCCCTGGGAGACTAGAACCTGCCATCTTGTGAGGCGCTGAGGTGGGATTTAAGCCTTGGAACCCGCCTAAGACAGCACCTTCTCCTTGGTTAATTAGAGGCAGGATGTCTTCCTATTCCTTGGTAATTATGCTCCCAGATGCTCTTCTGCTTGAGAGAGAAATGGGAAGAAATGAGACTTTTAAATAATTATCAATATGAATAAGTGGCGCTCTCGCAAGGCTCAGGGAGCTGCCGGCAGGGAGTCACGGAGAATGCAGCCCCTGCGGGCCTCAGGCCGAGGGAAGGGACCAGTCCGGTACCCATGGTCCGGAGTGAAGGCCCCGTGATGCTGGGCAAGACAACAGCCTCTCTTGGAAAGGCGGCCTTGAACGCCCTGGAGCTGCCCGTGCGTGTGAAGAAAGACCAGGCGGTGTGTGTGTCCTCATTCCAGAGGATACAGGCCACGGCAGGCCAGAGCCTCTGCCCTCAGACACACGGGGCTCTCACCTGCACGAACCTAACCGTTCAGTGTGTCTGTCTTCACAGCCGCCGCCAGGCCAGAAGTGGCCTTTCCTGAGAGGCGCTGAGGCGGCAGGTGCGGGGAGCCCTGTTTAATTTTGTCTGAGAAAATAGGGCCTGTCTCCAGGGGATGCTGGCAGGAGGTGAAAGAGGCCCCAGTCCCTTTTTAAAAAGTTATTGTTAAAATACAATCTCCTTGCGGTGAAAGAGACGGTTAAGCAGTAGAGAAGGATATAAAATGAAAAAGCGGGATCTCCCTCTCCCCAGGGACCACTCCCGCGGCTCACCTGACGTTTCTGTAACCTTCCAGAAAGCTGTACGCGTGCGTGAATCTATACACTTTGTCCCTGCGTTGCTCACGTGGGCGTGTGGCCTCCTTTGCGTGGGGGCCGCTCCTTTCCTTTTTGTCCCCAGGCCGGGCACTGACTGTTTTCCACATCCTCTCCTCTGCCCATTCTCCTTCTCCAGACTTTCTGCACCAAAATGCACTGGCTTCAGTGGGCGTCCAGGCCTTCGGTGAGCACATCTCCAGAACACTGGGTGACGCAATGCGCAAACTAACCTCACTTCTTCCTAACCCTTGGCGTGTGCGCCTGCTTGTGTTGGCCGTGCACGGAGGTCCCCCGCCCAGCATGCTGATCTTAGGAAGGGCAGACCCCCGGCTGCTGCCCGGCGGCCCAGCCCGCTCTCTGGACGGCTCCGTGGTGTGGACGTGACCTCCCAGGAGGCGCCCGCTCCTTTCTGCCGCGGGTTTAACGCCATGAAGGGTCCGGGAGCCGAGCCCATCGCGGGTCGTGTGCTCGCCACCCTCCACGGGGGCCACGGCGCGGGGCCGAGGTCAGCTCCCCAGCCCGGGGCTCGGGACGCGGGGACAGCCCCCACCCTGAGAAGCTTCCTCTCTCCTTCGTTGCGCTGCGCACCTTTACTCTGGCTTCGTTCTGCACCCTTCGTGCTCCCCCGGGTTCGGTCTGGAGTTCTGCTCTAACAGCAGCGTGTTCGAGCTACTCACACTCACCCTAAGTCCCACGCCGGTGACCATGAGGTTAATTTCTACGTCACCGAGACAGCAAGGTGTACGGGACGGGCTTGAGGCCAGCACATGTGTGGTGCACTCTCGGTGGCCTCTGCCAGGTAAGCGTCACAGCCGGAGGCCCACAGCCCGGCTCAGGCTCCGTCCCTTCCCCACGGCGCCCCGCAAAAATGCGGAGGCTGTGAGCCGACCGGCCGTGCGCCACGCGGGGCTCTGGGTGGGGAGCAGAGCATCCCAGATCCCGCCCGGGGCTTTGCCACACGTCTGCCATCCCGATTTCTCCTGGATTCATTTTACTCATCGATGATTTCACCGAATGGGTGGGAGCGTCCAAAGAACAGAGGAGTGAAGTCCTGAATCCAGAGCTGAGGCAGGAGATAGACTGTTAATAGTGTTACACTTGTCCTCCGCCTGTAATCAGTGGCCGTCTCCACGCCGGGCACGTGCGCTGCGTGTGGCGTCGTAGGTCTGTAGGAGGCCTGCTCATCTAGAAAGGGTCGCACACATGCCGTCCCTCTGACCTCACAACAGCCGTGGGAGGTGGGTGTTCGCGTCCCCGTCTGTCTGTACAGAGAGGCACGTGCGCTGCCCGAGCCAACCCGGGCTCCCGCCTCTGGTCGGGTGCTTCAGCCCCACCGTACCGCCCCTCTTCCCCTGGTGTCAAGTGCGCCACCGCGAACACGGAGGTCGCCCGGTCTGGGCGCACGTGCTGGCCCAGCCGTGCTTGGGCCACTTCCTCCGCCCTCCCCACCCCTGATCTTTGTCCCAGCCAGTCGTGGGGACCTCGCGTCCCGCGGGCGTCCTGGCAGCTTCAGTTGGCGAAAGGTGTGGGTGGCCTTCGGAGCTGGGGCAGCACACACCAGCCGTGGTGTTCTGCTCACAGCTAGCGAGTGCTGCCTTCACCTGCTGTGTCCTCAGGTGGCCGAGAGCCCTGAGGCCATGGACACCCCAGCCTGCCTGTTGTCCCCCGCGCCCCCCATTCAGTCCCCGGGCCTCTTCTGGCTGCCTCTCAGATCCAAGGTGGCGCCCAAGGCCCATTCCCCGCCAGCTGATGGCCCCGGTGAGACCGGCTCACAGGTGGCCAGAAGACTCTTCTCTACTGTAAAGGACGATAGCTGGTTAAAGCCGTTGTTTGTCTTTTCCCCAGGGATCCAAAGGGCCCTGAGTTTCATTATCCCGTTCAGTGGGTGGTGGTATGGGGACAGTTGCATTTTTTGCACAAACGTCTTGATAGACAAGCAGTTCAAGATCTTCTCCAGTTTGACCTAAAGGAGGCTGTCTATTTCTGGTCTGACTTCGCTGAGTTGTGGAGCACTCATTTTTAAAGCAAGTGCTAATTCTCATCGAGCCAAACCGGTGGTAAAACCAGCCGAGGTCCCCCCGCCCCTTGGGGGGAGTGTCTTCTGTCCGGTGGGATCTCCCTCGGGGTAAAGTATCCTTCTGAGCCTTGGATCTCAGCTCATCCTCAGACCCCGCCTTCAGCTCTTCCAGACCCTTCCCCGCACGGCTTGCCGAGACCCACTCATAGTCACGGAGCTTTCATTCTTGGCCTCCGCCTGCCCGCTCGGGGTTGGGTTGACCTGGTCTCCGCCATCCCCCTCGGCCCCCGCCAGCAGCATGGTCACGGCCCGCAGCTTACACGCCGAGGATTTCCGTCCGTGCGTCGCCATCCCGGGCTTCGCAAGCTGCGCTGCCCTTTAGGAGGAGCCGCCTCTGGACGCGGCTTTAGAACTTCATGTCCTCAAGCGTCATCCCCATCCCCAGTCTCCTCCGTGTTGGTGGTCATGTGGTCCCCCTTCCGAGACCTTGGGATCTCTCTGTTTACGTTGTTTTTTATTTTTCTTTGGCGGTGAAGCCCTGGCTTTGAGAGATTCCCGTTGGAAGGTGATCTGTGAGTACTCTGCAGAAGGGGCTCAGGGGAAAGTGTCAGTCTTTCCTTTGAGCCTTGTGGTTGCACAGAGGCTGTGTGATCTGTTCACAGGACAGATGGACGGACCTGGAGCTGGAAGGATGGGTCTCCAGCTAGCGGAGAGAGATTTCACCATGGCTCGCCTTCCTCTTCCTCTTAGGGACTTCACCTCCTTTTATTTTTTTCCCCAGAAATTCCTTCTCGCTCATCTTTGCGTAGTTAGTGAATATCAGGAATCAATGAAGGAAGTAACCTCTATTTGAGGAAGCACACGTCCCAGCTGCTGGGAGCACCCACAGTAGATTTGCTTGAAACCTTCCAGGCAATGGGTGTTGATTACTCGGGTCCCGAAGGATGTTCTACTCAAAGCCAAGTCCACCGAGGCTGTGACACTTGCGTACGGGACTTCTGCCTTGAGCTTCTGCAGCTTCTCCGTTCTCTGCCCTCAGATCTGGCTGTTCTGCCTGGTTTCCTTGTTTCGCCTCCACCTTTGCCCTCACACTGACCTTGGGACACACTGAGCCTTGCTTTGCAGTCAGAATATTCCAGGTTCCTCAGCCGCAGCCCTGTGGACCTCAGGGCCACCGCCTCTTTGTGGTTACCCATCCCAGTCATGACAACCAAAAAGGAGCTCAGACGTTGCCAGATGTCTGCGGGGCGGGGGCAAGACCTTCCCTGGTTGAGAACCACTGGTGTCTCCGAAGCAGGGCTCTTTCTTCCGCTGGTGTCATCTTCACCGCGGGGTCTGAGTGTGGTGCTCCGTGGACGTCAGTTGGTTTCACTGACGTATCGAGTGCAGAGCCTTGCTTAGTTCTTGGGGAGAAACATCGTGCCCTTCTTCCTTGAAGAGTCCCTTGACTGCCTCACGGTGGCCTGTGCCTGTAGGGAGTGCAGGCCGCAGGCCCTGCTTCTGCTGACCTCTGTGCTCCTTCGAAAGGCGGAGTGTGAAGGGAAAGCCCCACCGTCCCACGTGCAGGCGGCAGGACCCGAGGGATGAGCGGGACCGACAGCGTGACCCCTGCAGAGTGACTGGAGGGGCCCCAGACAATCCCCCCACTCGTTCCCCCTCGTACCCACCCAGCAGTCACTGCTCTGAACTTGCCTCCAGTTAAAAAGCAGGTGGTCGCTTACGAAAATAAAAACCACCCCAGAGGGCTTCCCTGGTGGCGCAGTGGTTGAGAATCTGCCTGCCAATGCAGGGGACACGGGTTCGAGCCCTGGTCTGGGAAGATCCCACATGCCGTGGAGCGACTAGGCCCGTGAGCCACAACTACTGAGCCTGCGCGTCTGGAGCCTGTGCTCCGCAACAGGAGAGGCCGCGATAGTGAGAGGCCCGCGCATCGCGATGAAGAGTGGCCCCCGCTCGCCACAACTAGAGAAAGCCCTCGCACAGAAACGAAGACCCAACACAGCCAAAACTTAATTAATTAATTAATTAATGAAAAAAAAAAAAAACCACCCCAGAAAGGAAAGGCATCAGCTAGGAAGACCTTACCTTGAATTTATGGCGTGCTTTCCACCGAGACAGGTTATTTGATAAGAGGGTGGGGAAAGTATAACGAAGCTAGATTCTCGAGGAGAGCTTCTAGAAGATGGGGAAGGGATGTGACAGAGGAGGTGAGAAAGCGCAGCCCGAGACTCAGCTGCCATTACAAACATAGCAGCAGTAGGTGTCGTGTGCTCCCGCACGTGCTGGCCTCTGTGTGTAACACTGTACGTTCAACCTTCGTGGCAGCCCAGGAGGGGGGCCCCAGCTATTCTCCCCATTTTACAGATGAGGAGAAGGGGTGGACCCCTCTTCGCAGTCTACCTAGAGCTGTGCTCTGGTAAAGGTGCAAGGACGCCTTCGGCTAGCTCAGGATCATTTCACGCTGCCGCGTAGTACCGGCCGGGGATGGAGGAGATGGGTCACTGTGTCACCGGAACACCTCCCAGCACTCTGTCTCAGAGTCACCTGGGATCCTGGGACCCCAACATGCCACAGCCTTCCGGTGGCTGGGAAAGCGAACGGGACACCCCTTCCTTGTATTCGGGGTCAGGCTCCCAAAGCAGTGCTGCTTAAGCGGCCGGGTTTCCAGACCGCCCCCCGCCAGGGCAGCTCTGCCCGCAGCCCATCTTCACGAGGTGCCCTGGTGGACCCAGGGGGGAGGAATGAGTGTCCAGGACGGAGACTTTGCCTTCTCAGGGCACCAGCACAAACCTCGTCCAGACCGAAGCCACCGGCGACGCGTGCCACGGCGACCTGTCTGCTGGTTGACCAGACGTACCTAGACCGCCAAGCCCAGGAAAGAATGGCCCAGCCTCGCCACTACGCCGACCCCTTCCTGGTTGAAGATTAATTTCGGGGCTGAGATATTCTAGAACCTCCCAGTTGGAAGACAAGAATAACACAGCTTTTACTGTATTACAGATACGTTTGCAAAGAACCAGACGTGGGACAGTATCCCAGCCTCTCAGTTCAGGGGTCCCTGCCCTCATTTCCACCCACGTCCCAGCCGTTCAGCGTGGACGTGTGCCCGCTGGCCCCGTGCCTGCGGCCTCGTGCTCGTGGCTCTGTGACGGGACGAGAGAGAAAAGAGGCCATCGTCGCTGTCGCCTTCCCGGCAGCACGGCCCTCCCGCCTGGGGTGTCCGCCCCGAGGCTGCCGGATGGTTTACAGCTGAGTGGCTCTCTCTGATTGTTCGGTCCGCCTGGCTTGCGAATCCCGTCGGCCTGCAAATCCTCCAGAACTCCTCCCGCCTAGGCAGCCCCGACGCCCCCGGCCACGCTCCTCCCCGCAGCGGCCCAGAGAGCTGCTGCCTGGGTCCGTAATAGCTACTGACCTCTCCTCCTTTCTCTTTTCTCTCCGCAGTGCGGCAAAGGAGCAGAGAACTTTGACAAGTTCTTCACGCGAGGGCAGCCCGTCTTAACGCCGCCCGACCAGCTGGTCATCGCCAACATCGACCAGTCTGATTTTGAAGGGTTCTCGTATGTCAACCCCCAGTTCGTGCACCCCACCATACAGAGCACAGTATGAAACTCAGCGTCGAGGGCAGGCGCCTCCCCAGCCCCGCCCCTGCCCCCAGCCCTGGGAAATGATCCTCAGCCCTAAAGTTTGAAGGCCACCGCCTTGCTTCCAGGTGGAGGCCTGAAAACCGTAGGGTTATTAGTCCACACGTGATCAGCTGTTCAGAGTCTCTCACGACCAAGAGCGTCACCTTGGCGGCAGACGATGTCATGTACAGCATCCAGTTTAATTGTGTAGAGGTCACATCTGGCGGTAGGGTAACCCTTCCTGGAAGGCAAACAGACTCGGCCCCCCCTTTTTTTTTTTTTGGTACAATTGGACATGTTTTCCAAACGCTCTGTTGATTTTCACCATCCGGATCCCCCAACCAGACATGTTCAAAGGAACCCGCCCCAGTCCAGGGGGCCGGAAACATCTCCACCCAAGACATCTTTGGAGTAAAAGAACGGGGAGCCCAGAGAGTGAGCAAGGCGGGACCTGGGGGCGGTGGGATTGGGGCTTCAGAAAACCCGCTGCTTGTGTTCTCTGCCTCGATGGACACAGTCCCTAGAGCCCAAGAGGCCGGGAGGAATCCAGTCCCGTCTGCAAGCTCACTGTCCCCAGATGCTGACACTCGTAACCCGCTCACGGTAACGGTCCAGTGGTTACCAGTTCAAACAGAGAGAGGAAGAAAACCTCAGATGAGTGTTGGGGGCATCTGTCATCTTGTACCCTACTTGGCTGATAACTGTCTTGATACTTGCATTTCTTTTTAAGAGGCCAAATCTTCTAAGGACTCCACTAAATGAGCATGTGAAATCATTTCAGATCAAGGGTGGATCGGTGTGCGTGTGACGTTCATTTTAATCTCTGGGAGATTATTCTGGATCCTGGGTGCCATGAGCGATCATGCCACTGCTCACAAGTGTTGTTAGCCAACCCCCCTCACACCGATACTTCGCTGCCTACTTCCTAAGAAGCCGAAGCGTACACCTCCCACCCCTTTTGTACTTATTTATTTCATAGGCTGCGGTGTTTATGAGAGTACGATGTACAGTAAGTTAATCCAAGTGTTGACTCTAACTTCAGCCCCTAGAATTGATTTCCCTCACGTCTCCAGCCCTCGACATCCTCTTGGGATGAACAATACAGTTTTGGTCCCCCATTTCCGGTTCACGTTGAATGACACACCTGAAGCTGTAGAACAGGAAACGTGGATACGTGTCAGCTCAAAGAGGTTTTATTGCTAGAAGGATTTTAATATGTTTTGCAAAGGCATCATGCAATGAATTTTGCATGTTTAGAATAAACCTTAATAACAAGTGAATCTATGTTATTGATATAATCGTATCAAGTACAAAGAGTATTATAATAATTTTATAAGACACAACTGTGCTGTATTTGTGAAGGCTCTGGTTTCTAGTCTGCTTTCATGATTAAGTGTTAGCTTTCTTCTGTGCCGCTGTGCTTCCTCTTCCCCACCCCGACTCTGTGCGTACCCTGCATTGGCACTGTGTCGGGCGTACTGATTTTTTATTGCAGTAGATCTAATTTCGAAGGTGAATGGCTACTTTGCATGATCAATTAGGCTTACATACACATATACATAAAAATATTTGTTTCCACCTGCAAACAGAAGTTTCGTCGGGGGGGGGGGCAGGTTACTGTCGAGGCGAGGCTCCCTCTTAGCCTCTGAGTCCTGTCGCCTTCATCCCGCTTCCTCCTGTGGTCGCAGGACATGTTCGGCTCCCGTGCCCCTAGTGCGTTCGTGCAGATGTGGTGTCGTCACGGCCCCCGGGCTGCACTTTGTTCGCTTAGTTCCTCCCTTCAGCCTTGTTGCTGTTGGAGACTCGGGGCAGGAGGGACGGGAGGATACCCTTCCTGACACGGTGTGTGGGTGCCCCGGAAGCGTGCTGTCCGTCTCACCGTCCCCGGCACGCCCCGCCGTCCGCGCCCGCACGTGCGGACGTGGTGAGGCGCAGCCAGGCCCTGGAGCTGTCGGCAGACGCTCTGGGGAGGCTGCAGAGGCTCTCCCAGACGTTGCTAGAAGCGGCCTTCCCTGTCCTGCAAGGAGCGCTTCCGTGGGACACAGCATCACAGCGCGGGGTCCTCGGGGGAGCCGGTCGGCAACAGCAGAAAGAACGTTTACAAGGGACACGGTTGTCAGTCCTTACAGGGGGCTGCTCTCTTCCCCCTTGTTCCCCAGAAGCGTGTCTCAGCGAAGCGTCTTCTCGTTTTTACTCTCTGGCTCTTTGCCTGATTTTCTGCTGCCACACGGCCGCTGAGGGGTCTTAGGGATGAGAGGCCTCGGCCGTCCTGGGAACCCTTGACTGGAGGAAGAGATGGGGTAGGGAACAGGTTAGACCGGAAAAGAGCAAATTCTTCTGCCACCTTTTACGGGCCGTAGACTGAAGGGCTCCAGGGGGGCCCCGGCTGCGGAGCTGTGGACCCATGGGTCCGTGCACGTGCGGGGGCCACGCCTTCCCCAGGTGCACCTCGTTTGCTCTGCTAGAAAAGGGACCCAAGTACAGAAAGAGCCTAAGAAGCAGAAGAGCCGGTCCCCTGCCCCGGAAGGGCGCAACAGCAGGACGACAGGTCCCCAGCGAAGCCCCGGAGGTGAGCAAAGTCCCAGAAAGGAGCCCACGGGGTTGAACCACGTGTTCCCGAGCCCCTCGCTGCCTGCTCGCGCTAAGCCCCGGGCAGGTCACGCGGCCCTTCACACAGCCCACACATTTCCAAACTATTCATCTTTCTCTAGGAAACATCCCAGCTGGTTTTTATCCTTTCTGAGTGTGTGGCAAAGTTTTAAAGGAAATACCGAGTCTGGGGGGCCCTGTACGCTGCGTGAGCGACTGCAGGCTTGACGACAAACTTGGGGGGAAAACAGGAAAAACTCCGGTGCCCGCGAAGTGTTACCGTGATGGGGCATGTTGGTACGTTGCCGTGTCCCGAATGGAGATAGAAGCTAATGCTTTTAAAAAATCTGAGCAAGCCGAGACGGTGCTGCTGAAAGCACGCGGCATGCTGGTAACCGTTAGCAGAACGGATCGATGAAGGTCTGTGGCTTTATCCCCCTTCGTGGAGGTCACGTAAAATAAAGCCGCAGGGAAGGGGCTGCCGTTTCAAAGGGGCTGGGGTACCGAGGAGGCCCTGAAGGGCCAAGTCACTGAGGGACCCGGGAAGGGCCAGCCCCGGGCACGGCCTGTGTCGCCGGGACCCGTGGAGGTCCAGGCCTGCAGGGGAATCCAGCGCGAGCTGGGTCCACGCCAGACACTGTGACGCCAAAGGCCGTTCAGGTTGGTCCCGTGACCTTCCCCTGGGAGGCGGGACGTCCCTCCGAGGCTGCGGCCAGTGGGCGGGCGGCCCTCCTCTTGGCATCTCGTTCAGACCCACGAGGGGCTTGGTTCGAAGGAAGAATCCGGGGTGTGCAGCCCGCAGAGGTTAATGGGGGGGTTCGCTCGAGGCTGGAACGATTCAGAAGGTCGATAGGAGACCCCGGGAACCGAGCAATGGCTCTTCATCATGTCTACTATTTTGTTCACGTTCATGCAGAATCTCTGCCTTGTCGTGTCTTCGGAGATGGTTAGGCTTTCTTGTTAGGATTTAGGGAGAAAGCCAGAGGGTTAAGAGATCTCCAGAAACTTGGTCTGAGATGGTCAGCTGGGAGAGCTTGAGGACCCGGATTAATGCGATTCAGCGAACGACTGTCGAGCCCCTCTGAGCCGTGGTCCTTAGCCGTGGTCGGCAGGGAGTTCAGGGAAGAGCGGGTTTGAGTGCGGAAGGGCTGGCGGACGCTTGTGGTAGGAGGAAGCCAGGAGGGAGGGGAGGCGCGGGCGTCCGGGGCGGGAGCTGCAGTTCCCGGAGGCCCGGCCGTCGGGCGGTGTCGGATGCGGGTGCTGGTCCTCCTCCGTGAGCACCTCCCAAGCGCCAGCAGCAGCCTTCCTGCCCCCTTGACGGGGCTCCCGGTTCTCTGGGCGGGGCCGAAGCATCCGGCAGGTGGGTTTGCACCCACTTTTCCCCTGTGACTTCCTGTAGCTGGGGGTCGGCGGGGGGGAGCGGGGACAGAGCCAGAAAACTTAACACTGCAGGTCCCCCCCACCTCCCCGATTCCCCGGAGCAGGCGGAATTGAGTGTTTTGCTGCGTTTGTTTTCTCAGTACCGAAGGGGAGGACGAAGTGAGGGTCTTGTTTTCAAAAGCCTCAGAAAGGAAACACCATCTGACAGCCATCTTCTCACCTTGGGCTTAGGAAGTCGCCTATTTCCTGTACCATTTCCTGCTTCTTTAAGCCCAGCAGGGGCAGCGCTAAACAGTCATGATCGTGAGCCTGACGCGGGGCAGGGACCCAGAGACGGAGACTCTCAGGGCCACGGGAACAGCGAAGGCCTGACAGCCACAGAAGCAGAAGGCATTCTGGCTGTTAGTGACCACACCCTAATTTGACAGGGAGTGTTGGGAAATATTTCTAAAACCTTTTCCTTGGGTTACTTGGGTTACATTTTATGAAATATACTGACTGTCAACATTTCTGTCATTTCCCGTCTGGGCTGATGCAGCAAATCTAGGGAATGCTGTGTATTTCTGTTGTGAGAAAGGTTCCCTGAGTTACGCGTGGGTGGAGGCAGCCGTGTAGAAATGGTGTTGACCGCAGTTCTGTTAATCCCGTCACGTCAGAGGCCCGTCGGGAGGGTTCAGAGTGGAATGACTGGGTCCCCAGTGCCTCTGACCTGTGTGATCGGCTGCCAGTTAATAGCTGTGTAGGTCTAGCTCTGTCATCAAACAGCCTTCAAATGACCCCCACTAAGGCCCACAGGTTCCAAGACCTTTCTGAAACCTTATGGAAGAAATTAATCTGTTAATTCCAACAGAACATCTGAATATACTGGGCTATTTGTACTTTTTTATAGAGAATTTGATTAACTCAATTCTTCCTTAGAAGTGAGTTTTTTAAATAAAACTACTGACAATTTCATAAGATTCCAATCACGTGGAGCCTGTAGGAGGACTCAGCTGGGGTCGGCTAGAGCGCCCCCGTCCTGCAGCCCCCCTGCAGGATTTTCCCAGCCAGTGGGGTATGGGGTCCTCATGACAATGACTGGCTGGGAGTCCAGGTGGAACATGTTAACAGAATGATGCCCTCCGTGTTTTTAATGAGACACTGGGGACAACTGTCTTAAGTCTAGAAACTTTTGGACCACGGGAGAGATGGCTTTATTGTCGCCTTTCCAGATGCAGCTCTAGGGTAGCTTTCCTGTTTCTTGCCCTGCGAGGCTCTGCGACCCTGGGGCCCGTTTCCTTGCTCTGCGAGGCTCTGCGACCACCTTTTGGCATGGGGGTGGGAGGCGCCTCCTCAGCTCTGTCTCCCGTCCCCACGGGCCCCCAGGTCTTGTGTATATGGTGAAAGTTCAGTAGTGCCCTGTGAGAACTTGGTCCCTGGGCGACTCAGAACTACCCCGACGTCCCCAAGAAAGAAGCAGCAAACGTGCCCATTGGCATCATCTCTCGTGAGTGGACGGGACCCTACTTGTCAAGGCTACTTTATAAGAACCTTTGTTTTCTAAAATAAGACAAAAGGTGGCTTTGCATTTTCTGATAAAGCAGCTCTGTCTTTGTCCTCTCTGCTTCACTTTAGGAGTATTTATTCCTGTGATTGTTGGTAGATTCTTGTTGATACTCTTCCTGGAAAAGTGTGATTCTTTTCTTGAGGGGATTAGTGGACTATTCAAAATCATCCATGAAGGCTGTTATCCTTTTGAGTCTAAAAATTCACCTCATATCTCTTCTATTAGGGTCTTTTCGAATGTCTTTTGTATATGGTCAGAAACATTTGGAATCACTGCTTTGCTACATGAATTTGGGGGAAGGGTGGGCTGAAGGACAAGCCGTGTCTAAAGCATTCTTGAAAAGGATCCTATATCAGACCCCAAATTTGTATGGAGGAGGAAGAGGAAGAGATGGAAGTTGCAGTTTTCCCTTCTGTCAAGCACCTGCTGGCAAAGCGTAGAGGCCATTCAGCTGTCAGATCACATTTGGTTTATCGCAGGTGAAATGGATGTACAAATTACTGCATTGCTCTAATTCATATAACCTCCAATCTTTGTTTGCATGATACGCTTTGTTAGATACATTAACTGTAGTTTGGAAGCAAGTGTGTATGAATAAAGACAATGATCATTCCTTCGTGTCCTCGGTCTCATTTGCATCCCTCTGTGGCATCACAGTTATTTTTCATTGTGTTCACCTGGCAGGTGTGGCATTTGAGTCTGGGTGCGCCCTGTGGACGCTCCTGTCTTTTCACCTGTGTCGTGTGTGCCTCTCCATTTAGGGTCACTGTCTTTATTTCCTAAAATACTTCCTGCTTTGAATTGAAACCCACACAGTTAACAGGGATAAAAATAGTGGCAGGTCATTTAGTCTTTCATTTACGGAGGCCAGGGCTTGTGCCAGCTGGGGAACAGCGCGGGCGGGAAGGTTGGCGTGGCCCCCGCCTGCCAGGTCCCTGCACCCCGGAACTGCACGGGACACGCAGCAGCTGGTGAGGGTGTCGTCGCAAGACAGAGGCCCACCCTGGAAGAAGGGCTGCAGAAGGAGTTCAGTTCAGATCTTGGGACTTTTTCTCCAGGAGCAGACACTTCCCACGCTTCCTGTGGGCTGCACAGTGCCTTCAGCTTCAGGATCCCCCACGTTCAGGGTCAGCAGCCTTCACCCTGGACTTCCTCACGGGTGAAGAACGGGGGGAAATTTTCACATGTGAACCAGGGAGCCTTCCAAAATACCCGGTGTCTTAAAACTCAACACTCTTGAGGAGATTAGCCTCAAAAAGAATTAAAGACCAAGAAAACAAAACGAAACAAAACACTGCTTCTGAAAGCCGCGGCCGTCTCGGCTTGCCCGCTCACCTTTTGGGGGGCTGCTCCCCACGCACGCTCTCGGGGTCATCCGATCCCGCCCCCTCCCGACCTGCTCTGCCCTGTGGTCCCTTCCTCAAGGTCTTGCCCCAGCCCGCTCACTAGACCCAAGTGCCAGTGTCCACGGGGCTAACGTCCCGTCCCCAAGCTAATGTGGTCCCCCTGCATCTCCCGAAAGGCCAGGATCTTCCCGCTGCCGGTTTGGATGCAGAACAGCAAGGAGCACGTTTAGGGCCCTGGGAGCGGCGAGTGGTCGCCGGCTCCCGGGCTGGCCCTGAGCTTCACTCGGGGCTGGTTGCTCGCACAGGCACGTGCGGCTCATGGCTACTCCCCCACTGCCTGGCAAAAAGGCCACGTGAGGGGCGGCTTAGAATGGCTCTTCAGCCTGCCCTCCTCCCACCAGGTGCTGTTTTATTTCCCGTGCGTCAGGCTCAGCCCCGGGCTCTCCTTCCCGTTGACTGCGATGCGGGACGGAGCGCGTGCGTCCGGCACGGAGCGGAGCAGCACCCTCGGCAGCTGGCCACAGCGAGGGCCCGGCTCGGCCCACCGCGACTCACCCCGCGGGGCGACCCCACGGCCCAGCATGGTCAGGTGCGCAGGGCCTCCTGGCGCCACGGGGGCCTAGGGGGCGGCCTGAACACCAGGAGGTCAGGACTTGATGCATCATTAAGCTCGAGATCGTGGCTCCCGGCTGCCCGGGAAGCCTGTCCCCGGCCCCCTAGACACACACACCTGGTACCTACGACCCAGGTGGGGCCCTGGCTGGGCTGGCAGCTCACGGCTGAGCCAACTCGGAGGGTCGCTCAGCTTGACGTGGCCCCCGTGGCTCCTCTCCGTCCCCCTCGTGGCTCCTCCCCGTCCCCTGTGGCTCTTCCCCCTCCCCCGTGGCTCCTCCCTTCCCCTCGTGGCTCCTCCCCTCCCCCTCGTGCCCCCTCCCCATCCCTCTCGTGCCCCATCCTTGCGTGGGCCTGGCCCCCGTGGCTCCTCTCCTCCCTCGTGGCCCCTCCCCTCCCCCATGGCTCCTCCTCGTCCTCCCGTGGCTCCTCTCCTCCCCCTCGTGGCTCCTCCCCTCCCCCTCGTGGCTCCTCCCCATCCCCCTCGTGCCCCGTCCTCACGTGGGCCTGGCGCCCGTGGCCACCTCCTCTGGTGCATCCACGCCCGTGAGCTTCTCCCCTGCTTCACCCTGCATCTCCCACCCCCCGAGAGGCAGCCCAGGGGGAGGTTGAGAGCGAAGCTCTGCAGCCCTCCTGCTGGCCTCCCCCCAGTGGTAGCTGCTCGATCGGGGCCGGTTTGTTTGTGTCTCCGGGGGCCTCAGTTTCCTCGCGCGCAAAAGGCGCTGCTTGTGACGGCCTGGCCCCGTCGGGCCGAGGGTCCGTGTGGAGCGCCTCCCGCGATGGACGCCAGCTCTCACGACCCGGCGGGGGCCCCGGCGCGAGGCCCCCAAGACCAAGCCGGGCCGGGGCTGCAGCGCGAGCACGGCTTCTTCTCTCCTTCCGTCCTTTTTGAGAAACGGGGCCGCGTGCCAGCCGATCGGGGGTCCGCGGTGGGAAGGTCATCACTGAGCCAACCTCGGCCTCCAGGAGCAGGGCTGAGGGGGGCGTGTGCCCAACAAGAGGGATGTTCTGTAAACAGGACTCGGGTCCTCGGGAGAAGGGGTGGCTGAGCCGCGAGGGCGGGAGACTGAGGGGCACTGACGAGCCTGCGGCACCCCGGGCTCAGCCGCACCCCCGCCCCGCCCGGCCCGCTCTGCGCGGGGGAATGGAGAGGGGGGGAGGGAGGGGGAGGGAGGGTGCCCACGCCGGCGCTGAGCAGCGAACGGCTGTTGAAAGAGACAGAGTGAAAGCGTAACACGCGGGGGAACCCGAGCCTGTGTCGCTCTGGCTGCGGAGGCTCCCGTCCCTCTGCCCCTCTGTCCCTGCCCTGAAGCGGTGGGCAGCGCCCTTTGCGGTGGCCGGGGCTTCTCCGATTGTCCTGCGTCCAGTACCAGCCTGTGGCCAGCTCTGCCCACTTACATCCAGTCCGCCAGCAAGACCTGCTGGGTCCACCCTAAAGCCGTGGTTCGCTACTAGGGGCAATTCTGCCCCCTGGGCAGATGTTTGGCGATGTCTTGAGACATTTTTGGTTGCCACAGCTGGAGAGAGGAGCTACTGGCGTCTAGTAGGTAAAAGCCAAAGGCCAGGGACGGTACTAAACGTTCTACAACACACAGGACAGCCCTCACAGCAAAGGATGATCCAGCCCCAAATGGCAGCAGGGCTGCTGCTGAGAACCTTGCTGTGAAACAGGCCCGCAGGCCGCCCACTTCCACCATGTCCGCCGGTCTCCCCGCCTGGCCCCTGAGGCCGCCCTTGACCCCCGCCCCATGGCCCTCTGTGCATCAGCCAGCGTGACCTTGTCTGAGCAGGTCCCTTCCCTGCTTAAAGCCCTCCACTGGCTTCCCATGACCCTTAGAATAAACGCAAACTTTCCCACTACCCACCAGCCTCATACAATCTGGCTCGTGGCACATGAATTCAGTGGGTGGGAGGTGAGCTCAGAAAAGTGCTGGCTTGATTATTCACTCCTGTGTGTGTGTGTGTGTCTGTGTGTGTGTGCCCTTTCCCATCAGAATATAAGCTCTACAAGAAAACCGAGCTGGTCCATCCCGTTCGCTGCTGGATCCCAGCACCTAGAACAGTCCTTCACACATAGTAGGGGCTCCAAAAAATGTTTGTTGCTTGAATAAATGAGTGAATGGATGCCAAGACTGCTCTGAGCCTGGCGAGTCGTGACCCAAAGCATAACCGTGTCATGGCCCGTGCGCTCGAGGTGTTCGCAGGCTGATTAAGGAGGCAAGCCGTGCGCCCGAGAATTAATTCAGGGTCAGCTCTCAATGCTCTTCACGAGCCGAGGAAACCCGAGCTGTCAACCTGTGCCATCAGCCAGCACCTAGAGGCAACGGCTGCTGCGGTTACACTTGGGCGATTGTTGTCGGCCCTGAGCTTTCTCTTCTCCAGCCTGTTGTGTGTGCTCTGGGGTGGAATCATGGTTCAGCTGAAATGGTGACACACACGGGCAAAGGCGACAGCCCACATCATGGGCGGGGAGCAGAGCTGAGCCTGCGGGGACTGTGCAAGCAGTGCTTTGGCTCTAGGAAAGCAGAACAGGATGTCTCCCTGAGATGCTTTTTTTAAAAAGCCAATTCAATAAATACATTGCAGAGAGGCCTATTCTAGGCAGGAGAAGGGTAAATACAATTTGGTTCTAAAGAACAGAAAGAGCTAGTGGTGGACTCAACAGATGGAGGGAAAAGGCAAAAAAATAAAAGTACAATGCAGATGATACACACACACACACACACACACACACACACACACACACACACACACACACACACACACACACACTGAGTACCAAAAGCATGCCAGGCACTCTTCAGGTTACCTTAAGTGCATTTTTTAAAGCCCACAATGACTCCTTGAGGTGGGTCCTATCTACTGTGCCCATCTTACAGAAGAGGAAAGCGGAGGCCAGAGAGATTAAAGAACAATTCCCGGGTGAGCAACACCAGGCAAACCCAGCCAAATGGAAGAGCACAGATGTGAGCCACGCTGGGGGGCCTTCCTGGAGGAGGGGGCGGGAGGCTATGGTCTGATGGAGGAAAGGATGGGTGGGAGGGGTCAAAACCACACGGAAATCAGTAAACAGGTGGGAGGGGAAGGACTGACTCGTATCCCGTGCTCGCTGCATAATTCCCACGTAATCATCTCGTTTAATCCTCATGGCATGTCTGCAAAATAGAAGCCGTTGTTCACACCTCACAGATGGGGAAACTGACACCCAGGTTAATTAACTGGTTTCCAGTTCTATAACTCCTAAGCATCAGAGCGAGGTTTTTCTGTCCTTTCTGACCTTGAACACTTAGGGCACCAAAGAGGCAGCCTGGCTGGGGTGTGCTGGACCTCCCCGGGGGCCTTCTCCCCTTATGGCTTCCTGCAAAGCCCACCCCATCACCAAGGGAAGTTTCCTTTTCTCGTCTGACTCTGATGCCTATGAGACCAGAGGCCCTTCTGTAACTGTTTCTGGAAGGCCTCTCTCCCACCTTCATCTGATTTTTTTTTTTTTTTTTTTTTGAGCTGTCTGGGTGTGGGTAGAGAGAGAAAAATAGCACTGCGGTTCTCAAAACCCAGCAGGTCCCTTTGCAGCCGCCCCACCTGGCTGGCTGTCACCTGGAGAAGCCCCAGAGGAAGGAGCAAACTGGCAGGCAGGTGGGGCTGGCTCTGGGGTCACCCTCCCCCCACAGGACAGCCCTGGTGTTGAGACCTCCCAGAGGTCAAAAACAAATGGAAGTAGTGAGTGCAGGTGACCCGCAGGGCGTGTGGGAGGGAGAGTCAAGGCTGGCCGGGCGGGGTCAGCATCAGCTAGTGGCCAGAGACCTTGTCAACGGGGAAGAGCTGATTTCTTTGGCAAAGGGCAGCCCAGGGAGGAAAGGTTGGACTTGGGGCGGGGGTAGCAGAATACTCTGGGGGTGTTTGTGGAAAATTTACCAAAATAACACCTGATTCCTGTAGCTAATACAGATAGGAGAAAGAAAACCTCCCCATCCCAAGATAATCACTGTCATACTTAAAATGCTTGATAGGGACTTCCCTGGTGGCGCAGTGGTTAAGAATCACCTGCCAATGCAGGGGACGTGGGTTTGAGCCCTGGTCCGGGAAGATCCCACATGCCGCTGAGCCACTAAACCCGTACGCCACAACTGCTGAGCCTGAGCTCTAGAGCCCGTGAGCCACAACTACTGAGCCTGCATGCCACAACTACTGAAGCCCACACCCCTAGAGCCCATGCTCCGCAGCAAGAGAAGCCACCGCAGTGAGAAGCCCACGCACCACAACAAAGAGTAGCCCCCGCTTGCCGCAACTAGAGAAAGCCTGTGCGCAGCAAGGAAGACCCAATGTGGCCAAAAATAAATAAATTAACAAACAAATAAATAAAATTTAAAAAAACAAAAAAATGCTTGGTAACTTGCTCATTTCACTTAATTATTATTAATTATTTTGTTACATTTTCGTAACGGGGACAGTGACGTCCTCTTATCAAACTTACCGGGACCCTAAGCCGGGCGTCTAAAATGGGGATGGCAAACATTGACATGCAAGTTCCTTAAACATTTTATGTAACTTAGAGCCTGTAAACACACAACATTCAGAAAGGATGAGGTCTTCTCTCTCCGTGCCTCCTTCTTGCATAAACTATACCCATAATGCTTGACTGAAAATTGCCAATTTGAGGTTATTTGAAGAAAAGCAAAATATTCACAAAGCAACCTGAATGCAAAGTCCTTCTTCATGTTTGCAATATTTTCTAGTCTTTTATAGTAGCCTTGCCCACAACTAGCTCTAGAGCCGTTTTTAAAATCTCATCTTTATTATCCTTCTTAAACATTCTATTGTGTCTTCATTGAAACAATTCTGTTCTTTGCACTTGTATATCTTCAGTTTCTGAGGCATTTGCTTAAACTATTTAACTAAAAAACAATATAGCAGCATCAAATGTTTGGGGAATAAGCTGGCTGATTTGTGCTAAGTCACAGTGAGAACACAATTCCACAGAGAAAAGAAGATGTTCAGCATGTCATGGGCATTATTTAGTGTTTTGTAGAGGAAAAAAAAAAGTCCGTTAATCCATTCAGTCATTCAGTTATGTCATTCAGGGGACATCAACTAAGAAAGATTCCACTACAAAATATAGATCTTTCCACATAATTGTACTGTTTTTTAAGAGCTGTATAATATTCCATTTTGTACATATGCATTCTAATGCCTCCTAACACATCACTTACTTTCAGCCTCATGTCCTAACATTTAGGAGGTTCTCAACTTTTTCTATCATAAACAACACTGTGATGAATATTCTAATCTTTATATCTTTACACACTTAACCAGTATTTCATTCATTCTTGGGTGTGATTTTATTACATGGAAGAGAGAGTGAACAATATAAGAAATGATGTCCTCTACTATATTTTGGGATTTTTAAAAAGATAAATGCAGTAGCAAATTTCACATGGCCTTTCTTTAGTGACCTTTATCAAGTTAGGGGCTTAACCTTGAAATGCAACTTCATGAAGGTGACTGATAAATAAATAAAAAGATAAATAAACCCAAATCTCCAAGTAAGTATCCAATTACGTGGTCCAACCTGGTTCAAGAATTTAGAATTCCTGGAGGAAAACAAACAAACAATGAGATACCAAGTTTTATCTATCAACTTGGCAAAGATTAAGCCTTCTTTAAAGACTAAAACCCAATTTTGGCAAGACTTGGGGAAGCCAGCCCTCTCATATGCTGCGGATGGCATGTAAATCGGTACAGTTCTCTTGGAGGGCGATTTGGCACAAGGTAACGAGAGTCTTAAAAATGCGCTTGCGCACAGCAATTCTGCTGTGGGGATTTGTTTCCTAAGGAAATAATAAAAACTGCACATCAAGACTTATGTGCCAGGAGCTTGCTCTGCTCAGGCGCCTAGGTTTGCAATCAACACAGGTGTGCCCAGCAGGGCCTGGAAATCTCCGGGTCTCTGGCAGTTCTGGGAGGTGAATTCTTTCCGTCCCTCACATCGGCATCTCAGCTTCTCTTTTTCTTTCTAAACCCTTTTATTTTGAAATCATTTAAGGCTCAAAAGACTTTGCGAAAATAATACAGAGGGCCTACATACCCGTCACCCCTCTCTCCCCACAATGACGTCTTATAGAACCGCAGCATATCATCAAAATCAGGACATCGAGCCAGTGAAATACTATTATCTGACGACAGACCTTATTCAGATCCCACCAGGTTTTACATGCTGTGCGCGTGCATGTGTGTGTGTGTGTGTGTGCGCCTGTGATACCATGAAACCCTACCGCGTGTATAGAGTCACATAACCACCACCATGTTCAAGATCAAGAGCTGTTCCTTCCAGAAAGAAACTCCCTTTTGCTACGTTATACTCCCCTCTTCCCAGCCACCGCCCACGCAACCGCAGGTCTTTGCCCGCCGCTGTAATTTTGTCATCTCGAGAGAGGTATACAAACAGAAGCGCCAGGATGTAAGCTTCTGGATGTGCTCTGCCCCCTCTACTTGTCTGTTTTCTCAGAATTCCAACCAACCACACTGGCCTGGGGCCCTTTTGGGTCAGGCCGTGTCGTTGGTCACCAGCAAGCCCGTGGATTGGCTGCTGGGGGTCAGGCTCCCACCTGCGGTCCAGTCATCCATGGCCGAGGAGGGAAGCCACCTGACACAAAGCTCGGCCACCTCGGCCCAGCCTGTCGTCAAAGACAGGAGCAAAGGAAGTTCCCCTCTGAGGGGGCCTGGGCCGGGCAGGCGCTTGACCTGGTGCAGCTACTTCGCAGTTCACTGGGGGAACCCTGAATGTCCGTGGCCTACCTGATCGCCGTGCTGGGCCCCTCTTTGCTAACAGAACACCATTTGGGGCTGATTTGAGGTAACCATGGGTCCTCTAGAGCCCCAGGGGATGGGTGTTCGTGGTGTAAGCCAATCCCGGGAACTCCAGCCTCCCTGCCACTGGTTTAAGCGAGAGCCCAGGACACACTGAGTTCTGGCCGGGGACCCTTCTGCGAGCCGCCTCAGACGACCTTCCAAGGCCTGCGGGGGCCGGGAGGGGCTGTCGGGAGAGAAAAGCTCGGCATCAAAGAGGGTTTTTCAGGTCTGAGAGAGCATCTTGCCGCCTGGACTTGCCGCAGAAGTCCTTACCCAGGGTTCAGTAGCGAAACCCACTGCTGCAGCCAGAAGGATTTATAGCAAAGCAAAGCAGCGCAAAAACAATAAACTGACTTTGGAGGACAGATTAAAGGCCAGAGAGGAGATGCTGGGAAATGTTATTAGGCTGAAAACACACAGAGTCATCATTTGAGGAGGTAGCAGGATCTTTTGGTCCCACAGGCCCTGAGGGATTTCGGGGTCTCGGTGAAGCTCCGCCCCCTCCCCAGGCTCGACAGTGACTCAGAAGGGGCAGAACCCGTCCCCTCATCCAGGGGCTTTTGCCTCGCCCCTAATGATAGGAAGACTGTAAAACTGATCGTCCAAACCAGGTAACGCATGAAGCAAAACAGAGGCCTGTCCGTTCTGCCGGGTCGGAAGCCGGGACCACCGCAGCAGACCGGGCTGGAGGGTCGCCCAGCAACCTGCCCGCCTCTGGCGAGAGCTGCCGCCCGCCCCGCCCCGCCCGTTGCGAGGTGCCCGTGAATCTGATATTTTGTTTATTTCAGGGTTTCTCCGCCTGACGAGTGTCTCACCGTGACGTTTGGGGGTTCATATTCTTCGCGGTGGTGACTGTCCCGCGTGCTGCGGGATGTTCAGCCGCCTCCCCGGCCACCTCCCACAAGCACCCCTCTCCCCAGTCGTGACCACCGAAAACGCCTCCATGTCCGCGGGGTCGGGGGCAAAGCCACCCCGGCTGAGAACCGTGGATCTGGCCCCATCCTCTCACTGTCTGGCAGAAGGACTGCAGCCGGTTTGCTTAGGGGTTAAAGCTTTCTAGACAGTTAACAAGGCTTGTCATCTCGGGGCCGAAAGGCAGGGGCCTCGAACAGGGGTGGGCACAGGGGGACACGTGGAGGACACCCCAGGGAAGAGGGGGAAATGGGCACCTTTCCGCCCGGTGTTGTCCAGGAAGCTCTGCTATGACCCACAGGCTCCGGCATTGTCCCCACGCCTCTGCAGAGCCAGCCTGGGGCGCCGGCCGTCGGCGCCCACCTGGTGGGCCCGCGAGGGCTCCTGGCCCATCCCGGTTGCTTGGTACCAGGTGCGCCCAAGGTGCCCAGAGAACTCGCCGCCCTCTCGCTCCCTGCCGGCCTCTCCCGTGCTCTCAGGGACGCGTCTGGCGCTTTAGAAGATGAACAGTCTAGAAGCACACCCTCCCCATAGGAATCTATAGCTGAACGTGTCATAAATAACAATAAAACTTGCTCCTTTTAGCCAGACCCCGTGCTGAACCCTTGGAATACATTGTCTCCTTTATTCTCCCCACAAACCCTCAAGGTGGGTGTTCTGGGCAATCTGTGCGGTTTTCAAATGATGAAACCAGAGCTTAGAGGGATCAAGCAATTTGCCCAAAGTCACTTCATGGCCGACACGTGGAACTGAGTCTCAGACCCATCTCGCTCCAGAGCACGTGAGTGCACTCCACTGGGGATCACCGAGTTACAGGTGTGCGGAGGTGCGGTTTGCTGGAGCGGCCAGAGCCCCCGAGCCGGTCGAGCAGCCCTGACCTTTCACCCCAGCGGGCCATCCATCATTATCACTGTCTTGAAAAGGGTCAGGAAACACAGCCTGACCTAGTTTCTCCCACAAATGGACAGCAGATCTGCCAGGAAATTTTAGACATTTGCCAGCAGATGGTAATGACTGACGGAAGGAGATTTTTTTCTCCCCCAAGTGTGAGTAGAATCTTTGATCTTTACAAGTGATGACTGAGGGATATGTCATTCTCCATCACGGTTTCCAGAAGCTAGATGCTTCCAGATAACCTGAAGCAGGTCCTTTTTTTTTTTTTTGAGAGGCAAATTTGTCATGCCCAGAAGGAGTCCCACTTCCTAGAACCAAGCCCAGGTGAATCCTACAGACCTTCGCTTGCTCTGAAAGGACAGCCAGAGCCGCTGGGCAAGCATCATGGCTAGGGTTTCTGGGACCAGCTCTGCCCATTCCAGACTCTGATTCTCACCTTCGCTGCCCACATCCTCAGACTCATCCTGGAAGTCAGTGCCACGCTTCTCACCCACTAGGAGGGCTATGGTACAATAATAATGAATAATAATAATAATTTTTAAAAGGAAAATAGCAAGTGTTAGCAAGGATGTGGAGAAATTGGAACCTTTGTCCATTGCTGATGGGAATGTAAAACAGTTTAGCCGCTGTGGAAAATTCTGTCGGTTCCTCAAAAAGTTACACATAGAATTATCCCATGATATAGCAATTCAACTCCTAGGTATGTACCCAACAGAATTGAAAACAGGTGTCCAAACTAATACATGTACATGCACGTTCACAATCACACTATTCCCAGTAGCCAAAAGGTGGGACAACTCAAATATCCATCAGCGGGTAAATGGATAAACAAATTGTGATACGATAGAATGTTTGCATAAAAAGGAATGAAGTATTGACACATGCTACAGTGTGGATGAGGCTTGAGAGCATTACACTAAGTGTAAGAAACCAGACACAAGGGGCTATATAGTGTAAGATCCCATTTGTATGAAATATCCAGAATAGGTAACTCTATAGAAATAGAAAGCAGCTGGTGGAAGCCAGGGGTTGGGGGTCGGGGGAGTGAGAACTAACTGCCTAGTGGGTCCAGGGTTTCCTTGTCGGGTAATGAAAGTGTTTTGGAACTAGATAGAGGTGGTGATTTTACAACAGTGTGAACGTACTACCTTCATGCACTGAACCGTTCACTTTAAAAATGGTTTATGTCCCGTGAATTTCATCTCCATAAAGAAACTTCTCAGTTGAGAAACAGCGTCACAGTTACACCAGCCTCGGCAGGGGGCCGGGCTGGTGCATGATGAGAGGGTGTTTCCCTAACCTCTGTGCGGTGAGCACCTGCTGATTTGGTGAAAAACGTCCGTACCTTCTTCCGGGATCTGTTCCCAGCTTTTCCTCTGAGGACCTGTCCCCACCGTCCTCTCTGAGCCCAGATGGCGGCTACATAAGTCAGTTAATTCCCTTTCCTGGTTTTCTGTCACTAGCAACGAAAACAGTCCTGATGATACAGTCAGTTTCAATGTTTCTGTGGAGCAGACCCTAGTTTATGCTTGAGTCCATTTCGGGAAACTGCCGAGAGACGTTCACGTGGAAATTTGAAAATTCTAGCTCCCAGCCCCCTCCTTCAATCTGTACAGAAACCTTCAAGTTAAAAATGTTATTTTTTTGGATGGTGATGGTTGCCCAGCAACGTAAATGTACTGAATGCCAATGAACTATACATTTAAAAATGGTTAAAATGGTACATCTTATGTTATGTATATTTTACCTTCATTTAAAATAATGTTATTTTTTCTGATTATAGTATTAATATACATATATTCATAGTAAGACATTTTAAAACAATATAGAAAAGAATGAAAAATATAATGATCACCCATAATCTTTCCCCAGGGCCTAACAACTGTGCACACTTTGGTATATTTCCTTGTAGACCTTTTACTTTTTCACTTGTATACACGTATAATTTTATTTTTTCACAAAGTGGATCATATTACATAAATACTCTTGTGTCCTGATTTTTACTTAGCTATCCAATAAATATATATGTATATATGATAAATAATATTTAGAGACTATGAGCATTTTCTGTATCCTTAAATTAAAAACTTGATTTTTAATGGCTATATAATATTCTGTTCTTTGGATATGTCGCATGATCCTCCTAATGGATTCCTAAACAGTAGGTGTTGAGGGAGTTTCCTATTCACGTCCATCATAAATAAGGCTGTGATGAATATTGATCACTGGGGTCAGAGAAGAGGGATTATGAGGTCAGAGGCTGCTAACAATTTCAATGCTTTTGATATCTGCAGCCAGATCACCCCGCCGAAAGTGGTCCCTTTGTCGAGCTTTAATCACTGCCGGAGGGAGGGGCCTGACCATCAGGCCGGGACGAGGGCAGACGCGGGGCTGCAGGACACGGTCACTCACAGCTGCAGGGGGAGTGGGTCGGGGGGGCCATCAGCATCCCCCCCGCCCCGGCTGGCTCCTCTGTGCTTCCTTCCCAGATGCTGCCTGCTTAGAAAGCCACCCTCACTCCTACCTTTCAAAGTGTTTTCCATCACCTTCAAACTGGGAAATAGCGATACAAAATGCTGCTTTCTGCCCTCGCAGGAGCCTGGTCCTGACCTCTGTCTGATATCCACAGACACGCTCTCCTGTCCTGGCCCCCTTCTCCCTGTCGCCCCTGCCGCCCTCTGGGGTTCTTGCCCTTCGTCACAGGGTCCCTCACCCACCCGGCAGCCTCCCAGTTACCTGAGCTGCCCCCCTGCCCTTGGAGTGCTGACCAGCCCGCTGGGCTTATAACCACTGTCGTCGGTCTTCTTTTTTTTTTTTTTTAATACATTCATTCATTTATTTATGGCCGTGTTGGGTCTTCGTTTCTGTGCGAGGGCTTTCTCTAGTTGCGGCGAGCGGGGGCCGCTCTTCATCGCGGTGCGCGGGCCTCTCACTATCGTGGCCTCTCTTGTTGCGGAGCACAGGTTCCAGACGCGCAGGCTCAGTAATTGTGGCTCACGGGCCTAGCTGCTCCGCGGCATGTGGGATCTTCCCAGACCAGGGCTCGAACCCGTGTCCCCTGCATCGGCAGGCAGACTCTCAACCACTGCGCCACCAGGGAAGCCCCGTCGGTCTTCTTCTTACGGAGGGAACGTTTGGAGAGTCGCTAAGGACCTGGGCCTATGCCACCGGCCTATTTAACACCTTAGCCCACATGTGTCCACACTGATGTTGGCGTGGATTAACTTTTCACAGAGGCTTGGTGTCTCCCTGAGGCCCATGAGCGTGAGTCACCAGGCAGAGAGTTTCCCGGGGTCAGCAGAAAACAAGAAAAAGTCTCAGACGACCCGGCTGCAATCATCACCTTTTGCAAAGACCCTCCTCCAGCCACCTGCTTCCTGAGCCCCGCAGGGAGCTGTCCCCGCGAGGCCATCTTCTGGCCACCTTCAGACCTTTCCTGCCAAGACGTCCCCCCTCCTGTCTCCCCGCCCTGCCGTATTCAGCCACGTCCAGGGCCCTCGTTCGCTGCCGCTTCCTTGAGCACCGGCAACCTCGTCAGCAGGCGGGATGGAGAAGAGTCTTCATCTGGTTGATGGGCACCCCTGCCCGTGGAACTGTTTTGTTTTGTTTTTTGTAACTGTTTTATAAGCAATCATCCAGTTGCCAAGGGGACAAATTACAAGAGCGGAGGCTGAACAGTTG